>NC_084746.1:19703170-19890670 GCF_033978785.1 Entelurus aequoreus | reverse complement strand
TATTAGAAAACCCTTGTGCAATCATGTTCACACATCTGAAAACAGTTTAGCTCGTTACAGAAGCTACAAAACTGACCTTCCTTTGAGCAGATTGAGTTCCTGGAGCATCACATTTGTGGGGTCAATTAAACGCTCAAAATGGCCAGAAAAAGAGAACTTTCATCTGAAACTCGACAGTCTATTCTTGTTCTTAGAAATGAAGGCTATTCCACAAAATTGTTTGGGTGACCCCAAACTTTTGAACGTCAGGGCCAGCAAGGCCTTCTCTGCTGGCCTAACATAACCAGAAATCATGATCATAATTAAAGATGAAATTGTTTTTTTATTTGCTTTCCGCAAATATCTGAAAATATTTATATGCTCTTTGTGTCATGTTATGCTCGTTCCAGTGCTGTTTTTAGTTTTAGTTTGTATCCAATCAGAAGTCAGCTAGCTTATGTTGCCATGCTGTACGAAATCTGTCAGATGCCTTCAGAATCAACAATGCGGGCGTCCGTGCACTGTAAGCGACCGGGGACATACAGTGATTGACAGTTGCGACAGCCAATCGGATCACAAGTTGTTGTCAGTAAGGCCTTCTAAATGGCCTCACGTTGAACGTGACATTTACGCATCCTGCAATTGGATACTCATCGGGGCCGTTAGCGGATGGATTTGAGAACACATAGAGTTTAGAGACAGCTGCGATAGCCAATCAGATCACAAGTTGTTGACAGTAGATGTTCTGTTACGACTAAAAGTTGTAAACTCTTGTTGTTACATTTCTACCGCTTGTCCCTTACGGGGTCGCGGGGGGTGCTTGAGCCTATCCCAGCTGCACACGGGCGGCAGGCGGGGTACACCTTGGACAATGCACCATCTCAACACAGGGCCTACACAGATAGACAGACAACATTCACACTCACATTTATTCACTAGGGCCAATTTAGTGTTGCCAATCAGCAATCACACAAAGATCCCGAGCCCAGGATCTAACCCCTTTTCCCACTGTGCTGCCCCCTTACAGAATAATCTAATCTAAAACATTTGTATGTACGTACAACCCTTAAGACCTTTAGCATATTGTATGTGGAATTAGATAATGGAATGGAGTCAAACTATGTACTAATATGATGCAGTTGAAAAAAATGGTTCAAATGCAAGATGTTCACAAAGTACAAAGAAGAATCCGAATAAACGTCTTGAACCTTATAAAAAATTAGATAATCTTATTCATCTCATATGGTAAATCATAAATTACTTATCTATTTATTTATGAGAAGCAAGTAACATGTTTTTGTATAGCACCTTTCACAGACAAAACCTCACAAAGTGTTTCACAACACAGTTAAAATATCATAAATTACACAAGAAGATTACAAGATAAAAGGCCAATATACAATATGAAAATAATATAAACACACAGTATAAAAAAGAATTGAAAATACAACTTTAGTTATAATTATGTATTTAATAAGTATTTTCTAACTTATTTGTTTATTTATTTATTTACTCATTTATTTATACATTCACTGAGTTACAGAAAGAGTACAAACAAATGTGTTAGAAATTTCTATGATACGAAAAGGGGTTTGATAAAATAAGCTCTGCTTCTTCCTACTCCGTTTTATACATGCTGTTATGAGAAACTGTAAATATGGAATGTATCATATTGTAGAATAAACTAACACCATAGCCACATATGTATGGAACACTAGATATGTGATCATTGCTGGGATTCCAAGTGTTCGAAATGACAAGAGTGAGACTTTAGTGTCATGATGCGTTAGAAAAAAATGTGGCCTTTTTTTAGCATTGATTTGGCCTGTTTTAATGTATATTTATACCTTAAAGGGAAACTGCACTTTTATTTTTATTTTGCCTATCGTTCACAATCCCAATGATGCAGTCGAACATGTAAAAATCGGCTAGTGCTAGGTGGCTTGCAATGCAATGTAATACCTCTAAATCATTTTAAAAATGCATTCAAAAACCACCAACAATAATCATTTTACGTTCCGTATCCTAATAACCAAGCTGTAGCGACATTGGTATTGTGAGAGTAAGCACGGAGGAACTATTTTTCCAGCAAAGTAGCACATCGGCATGATTTGGACTTAGCCGTAAAAGAGGCTTTATATATAGCTGCTAACCTTTTGCGTCAGCAGCTGAATGGCTTTTGAGTTTGTAATTCACATTGCAATGTGATAGGACACCAATCTGTACTGATTGAAAAACATGAACAATCATATGATGGGCAGTATCATATGTAGCAGGACTCCTGCTACATATGGATTACCTGGATTCAGGTTTGCTTCCACCAGCATTTTGTCAGCCTTGTTTTCGCTTTTATTTATGTCCCAAGGTGAGTTGCTTTTAGGCTTGCGCCATCTTCTTTAGCATGCAGCAATCTGGCCTATCTGGGTCTGTTAGTGTTAGTAGATTTCCGTTCTGTGCGGCGACTGTTTCCTTTTTTGATGGCCGGGTCGATTAACTAGTTGCGTCGTATGAATTTTGTTGTGTCTTTACCATGATGAAGGTGAGTGCATAACGTGCTAAATGACTGACTGAATGGTTGTGTGAGCGTGTTTGATTGAATGTGAACAACTTCATTGGTCCACCCTGACCCATTAAGCAATTGGTCTGATGTAACAAGGCTGAATTCATTGGCGGCATGTGAAGCTCATGAACCCAGAAAAATCAATAAACCAGCCGCAGCTTGTTTAAAGCGCAGGGTTCAAAATATGAAAAGAAGTTGCTGGGTATAGTCCAGAAATTACATTAAGTAATAAAAGTATAATTTGTTCTGATATTGTATTGGAATAATATTGGTATTGGCCAATACTCAAGGCTACAATATAGGTATCTTATCAGAAGTGAAAATGTTTTAGTCATAAAAATAAGGGTTAGGGTAAGTGTCATGTACAACTTACATCCTCGTCAATCTCCAGCTGAAGGCCCATATCTCTGAGTTTGCCCTCAAACTCTTCCCTCCTGATAGCCTTCTGATCCTCCTGGGCACTGAAGGTCTCTCCTGGGCAGTGTACCTCCGCATGGGAGAGTGCTGGCATTGATGAAGGTAATGAGTTTTTTTCAACAGGTTTCTGAGGATGATGGCTACGTCGCAGGCTGCGGGCAACAACATTTTCAGTGAACAAATGTGTTGTCTGTCGAATGGAACGTCCCCCAGAGGACTTTTTCACAGCATAGGTGAGGACATAGTCCACATGCCGGAGTCCATCTTGAAAGTAGAGGCCACACAGACCATGGCTGTTTTCCGTTGGCATTAAAGCCTTCAGTAGCTAAAAAGAAACACAAACAGAAAATAATATTAGGTCTTTTGGCTGTAGAACAATTGTGGGAAAATCTGATGTACAGTATTTTATTATTACGCGGCCTTTTTACACTACTTTCTTTTTAATTTTTTAAATGTTTTTAACATGACTGGATCTGATCGGCCTTTTATATTTTTACTGTTCACTTTCTTGTGTTTTATTACGATGTGCTATGGTTTTTTTTAATAGCACCAGTGTTTCATATTCATATATTTGTAGCGGGCTGCAACTAGTACTGTATATTTGAAACACAAATGCAAAACTATTTTGTGAAACAGGAAGTCTTACAGGTGATATATGTGCAACCATCTCCTGGCAATCAGGTTCCACAAAACATTGACTACGTCATTTGTTTTGAAATTAAAGTTTGAGATTTCAGGCTTCCATTGTTAGTCGGCACACACACACACATACACGCACGCCCGTACACACACACACACACACACACACACACACACACACACACACACACACACACACACACACACACACACACACACACACACACACACACACACATAGATTGTGCAGCAGCAAACTGGCCTACGAGCATCAATCTTCGTTTTGTACAGAGTTTAGTGAATATCCATGCATCCATTTTCTACCGCTTATCCCTTTTGGGGTCGCGGGGGGTGCTGGAGCCGCTACAAATTGATACAAATTGTTGTTTAATGTCGATTTTGTTACATGAAACTTGCCTTTTGTGAAACATTTATACAAGTTTAAAGGCCTACTGAAATGAAATGTTTTTATTTAAACGGGGATAGCAGATCTATTCTATGTGTCATACTTGATCATTTTGCGATATTGCCATATTTTTGCTGAAAGGATTTAGTAGAGAACAACGACGATAAAGATCGCAACTTTTGGTATCTGACAAAAAAAAGCCTTGCCCCTACCGGAAGTAGCGTGACGTAGTCAGTTGAACATTTTCGCAAAGTTCCCTATTGTTTACAGTGATGGCGGCCAGAAGTGAGAGCGATTCGGACCGAGAAAGCGACGATTTCCCCATTAATTTGAGCGAGGATGAAAGATTTGTGGATGAGGAAAGTGCAAGTGAAGGACTAGTGGGGAGTGGAAGCGATTCAGATAGGGAAGATGCTGTGAGAGCCGGTGGTGACCTGATATTCAGCTGGGAATGACTACAACAGTAAATAAACACAAGACATATATATACTCTATTAGCCACAACACAACCAGGCTTATATTTAATATGCCACAAATGAATCCCGCATAAAAACACCTAGGTGTTTGTTATGCTAGCTCCTAGCTCCTAGCTCCCGTCCATATAACCCGCCAATACAATTCAAACACCTGCACAACACACACAATCACTCAGCCCAAAGGACCGTTCACCTAACCCAAGGTTCATAAAGCGTATATATTTAACCAAAGTTACGTACGTGACACGCACATACGGGCAAGCGATCAAATGTTTGGAAGCGCGCGGGTGGGACCTGATATTCAGCTGGGAATGACTACAACAGTAAATAAACACAAGACATATATATACTCTATTAGCCACAACACAACCAGGTTTATATTTAATATGCCACAAATTAATTCCGCATAAAAACACATAGGTGTTTGTTATGCTAGCTCCTAGCTCCTAGCTTCTAGCTCCTGTCCATATAACCCGCCAATACAATTCAAACACCTGCACAACACACACAATCACTCAGCCCAAAGGACCGTTCACCTAACCCAAGGTTCATAAAGCTTATATATTTAACCAAAGTTACGTACGTGACACGCACGTACGGGCAAGCGATCAAATGTTTGGAAGCGCAGCTGCATACTCACTGTGTTGTCCCAGTTCTCTACAGGCGCCTGTGTATCGAAGTCAAAGTCCTCCTGGTTAGAGTCTCTGTTGTCCGAGTTCTTCGATCTTGACTGCATCTTTCGGGAATGTAAACAATGAAACACCGGCTGTGTTGTGTTGCTGACTTCCCTCGCAAAATACTCCGCTTCGCACAGACAACTTTCTTCTTTGCTTGCTCAGCTTCTTTCTCCATAATGCAATGAACAAATTGCAACAGATCCACCAACACAGATGTCCAGAATACTGTGGAATAATGAGATGAAAACAGAGCTATTTTGTATTGGCTTCAATGGGGGAGCCATACCTTTGTTTCACTGGCTACGTCACGTGCATACGTCATCATCCAAAGGAGTTTTCAACCGGAAGTTTAGCGGGAAATTTAAAATTGCACTTTATAAGTTAACCCGGCCGTATTGGCATGTGTTGCAATGTTAAGATTTCATCATTGATATGTAAACTATCAGACTGCGTGGTCGGTAGTAGTGGGTTTCAGTAGGCCTTTAATTGAAGGGTTCCTATCAATCAAAATGTATTTATATGGCCCTAAATCACAAGTGCCTCAAAGGGCTTCACAACTACAACAACATCTTCGGCTCTGAACCCACATATGGGCAAGTACAACTCAACCCAATAGAAACAACGAGAAACCTTTGGATGGACCCTCCGGGTGACAGGTGCAATGGATGCTGAGTCTGTACGGTTCATAATGTGAGAATCCAGTTCATAGGATGGTCAGCAGGGGGATCGTCTTGAATGAGGCCAGCGCAGAGACGTTACCAACTGATGCATAGAGGAGTGGTCCACCCTGGCTCTGAACCTGGAACAGCGACTAATTTGCTTTCAAGGGCACACCTCTCCTGAGATGAGATAAGCTCTCGCCCATTGACCCTAAAGTGCTTTTAAAAATGACTGAATAAATAATTTGTTGTTTTCTTGTATTTAGAGTAAAATAACAAAACAAAATAAAAAGTTCAGATTTGCAGTTGACCACAGTTGTTAAAAATACAATTCAAAGATTTGACTCCTTCACACACTGCAGTTTTTGCAAGATGGAGGACAACCTGAAACGGATAGGGTAATAATGACAATTCTCATGAAAGTCCATGGAATGACAATATTTTTTTACAGGCTAAGCCAATCAATGCCAGTGTATCTGATCACAAATCAAAGTCATAGCAGCTTGACTTTTCTGCCATATTTGCCCTGGTTGTCAATCTGCCTCAGTGTGGCAGCAGCGAGCCAGATTTATCTTTCTTCAGGGATCAAACTCCAAATGTGACCTTGGAGTAAGGAGCCATGGGCCTTCTTAGCACTGTTTTTAGTCTGATGGGAAAGCTACATGTGGCTGTCACGTCCATGAGGTACGTATTTTCCGGGCTATATGGCGCACTTTAAATTCTTTTTTTTCCTCAAAACTTGATAGCACGCCTTATAACCTAGTGCACCTAATGTAAGGAATACGTTTTGTTGAACTTACCCACCTCATCGCTTTTGTAGCATTGGACAGGAAGAACATTGTCTTAAGCTGAAGATGTCAAGAAACGCTGTCATGCTGAATGCTTATAGTGTAGCGGTTGATTTAAGGACATAATTCACCACACCTGTTATTTGACTTTGTCATCATCATTCACCGTACTGTTCTATTGTGTACATGACAATGTTGTTCTTTGTGTGCAGTTAAGAGCGAGTAATTCGGCGCGGCCCCTTTAAGTGGCCGTCAGTAGATTCTCACAAAGGTGGGGGTTTGTTGTTCCCGCGATATTTGAGTGTTTGTGATGAAAGCGTTCATTCTTGCTTGTGCTTTGATAAATAAACGACGCACACGTTTTTGTGTGTCAACTATACGTCAAGTTGTTTATCTTTCACGCTACGAGCACAACACTGGTGACCCCGACGCTTCACTGAACAGATTCAGTGATTCTTATCGACCATGACGGCGAATGCGGTTTCTCTAAAGCCGCCTGAGTTCTGGGAAACTTCCGCGACCGCATGGTTTGCCCAGGCAGAGGCACAGTTTGCCCTGCGTGGTATCACCGAGGACGACACTAAGTTTTATTATGTCGTGTCCTCCCTCTGCAGCGCGACGGCGACCAAAGTGGTTAACGCCATTACGCACCCACCGGAGAGGAACAAGTACCTCACGTTGAAGGCTCACCTCTTACAGACATTTCATCTTTCCGACGCGGAGCGAGCTAACCGCCTTTTTTCGTTGCAGGGGCTTGGCGATTGCAAGCCCTCTGAACTAATAAACAACATGCTAGGACTCTTAGGTGAGCACAGACCTGGATTCTTCTTCGTGCAGTATTTCCTGAGACTCCTGCCGACTCAGGTGCGGGCTGCTTTAGCCAACACCACCATTTTGGACTGCCGCGAACTAGCTGCTGAAGCTGATAAGTTTTTTTTAGCTTCCCAACCGGCCTATGTGGCTGCATTCCTTCCGGCTGAGACAGAAAGACCCGTGGCAGATTTTTCCACTCTCGCTGCTGCTGCTGCTGCGCCCCCCAGGCGGCAACCGGATTCTGGACTATGTTTTTTCCACGCAAAGTTCGGGACCAAAGCTAGGCGGTGCCGTCCCCCGTGCAGTTTTCGTGGACCACCGCCAGGAAACGCCGGGGCCGGCGCTCAGCAGTGGCCATGAGCGTCGGCAGTACTGGCAGGCTGCTCTTCATCCAGGACTCCCTCTCTGGACGACGGTTCCTGTATGACACCGGCGCGCAGAGGAGCGTCCTGCCAGCATCAAGGTTGGACATGCTGTCTGAGTCACATGGCCCGCCCATGGAAGCGGCCAATGGCAGCCCTATCCGCACTTATGGAATACGGTACGTGGAACTGTGTTTTGGTGGACAGCAATTCAGTTGGAACTTTGTGACTGCTAAAGTGACGGTGCCGCTCATTGGTGCAGATTTTTTCTGTGCTTTCGGCCTCCTTGTGGATGTAAAAAACAGGCGTTTGGTGGATGCGATTACGTTCTGCTCGTACAAGTGCAGTCTCAGCGCGACGAACTCCATCAGGCTTTCCAGCATGCTACCCGCCGCAGACGTTTTTCTGCGCCTCCTCGCTGAGTTCCCCACCCTGGCGCAGCCCACGTTCTCGTCATCTACCGCCAAGCATGGTGTGGAACACCACATTGCCACCACGGGCCCCCCGGTGCACGCACGAGCCCGGCGCCTGGACCCTGCTAAGCTCTCCATCGCTAGAGCTGAATTCGAGACCATGGAACGCCTCGGGATCATTCGCCGCTCAGACAGCCCGTGGGCGTCGCCCCTCCACATGGTGGAGAAGCCCGGAGGTGGTTGGCGGCCATGCGGTGATTACCGCAGACTCAACGACGCGACTACCCCGTACCGTTATCCGGTCCCCCACATACAAGATTTTTCCGCCAACCTCGCTGGGAAAACTGTGTTTTCTAAGGTAGATCTCATCCGGGGCTATCATCAGGTGCCGGTCCACCCCTCTGATATCCCGAAGACAGCGGTCATCACCCCATTTGGACTGTTTGAATTTTTATGTATGCCTTTTGGCCTTAAGAGTGCCGCACAGACTTTCCAGCGGTTGATGGACTCTGTTTTACGTGATTTGCCGTTTCTGTTTGTCTATTTGGACGATATCCTGGTCGTGAGCACCTCTCAGGCCGAGCATGTGACCCACCTCAGGTCCCTTTTTCAGCGCCTTAGCCAACACGGGCTCATTGTCAACCCAGCTAAGTGCCAGTTCGGGTTGTCTGTTATCGACTTCCTCGGACATCGTGTCACGGAGTGCGGGGCAGTTCCCCTCCCAGCGAAGGTCGCTGCCATCGCAAACTTCCCCCGCCCACTCATGATTAAGGCTCTGCAGGAGTTCCTTGGCATGGTAAATTTTTACCATCGTTTCATTCCCCGGGCAGCTGACCTCATGCGGCCGCTGTATGATGCTCTTAAAGGAGCTGCTCCCAAGCACATGGTAGACTGGTCTGACGCGCGGCACAGTGCTTTTTTGGGGGTCAAGTCTGCTCTCGCTAACGCTACCCTGCTGGCACACCCATTACCAGATGCTCCTATTGCAATCACCACGGACGCGTCAGATTATGCTGTAAGTGCAGTGCATGAGCAGTGGGCGGGTGGCACTTGGCAACCTTTGGCTTTCTTTAGCAGGCAGTTGCGCCCCTGCGAGCGGAAATATAGCACATTTGACCGTGAGCTCCTTGGCCTCTATCTGGCCATACGCCATTTCCGTTCGTTGCTTGAAGGCCGACCTTTCACAGCTTTTGTTGACCACAAACCCCTCACTTTCGCGATGGCCAAGACGGCTGAACCGTGGTCGGCTCGGCAACAGAGGCACCTCTCCTACGTCTCAGAGTTCACGACGGACATCCAGCACCTTGCTGGTAAGAGCAATGTCGTTGCTGATTGCCTTTCCCGAGCCGTCGCGAGCGCTGTCCATGTGGGGCTCGATTTTGCACAAATGGCAGTTGACCAGGCCGACGACCCGGACATCCAAGCTCTGAAGGCTGCAGCCACAGGGTTACGGTTGTCTGAGGTCCCATTTGAGGACACAGGGGTTACGCTCCTTTGTGACGTCGCTACCGGTCGGCCACGGCCCCTTGTGCCCGCCATTTGGAGGCGGCGCATGTTCGACTCCATCCACAGCCTTTCCTACCCTGGGAGGAAACCTTCCCAGCGGCGGGTTGCTGCAAAATTTGTCTGCCGTGGCCTGAAGAAAGACGTTAGGGACTGGGCTTCCACATGTGTGGCATGCCAGCGCTCAAAAGTGCACTGCCACACGCGGGCCCCACTGGCACCGTTTACGGTTCCGGAGCGCCGTTTTGACCATGTCAATGTGGACCTGGTCGGGCCTCTCCCATCCTCACGCGGCTGCACATACCTCCTCACGATAGTCGACAGGACCACCCGCTGGCTGGAGGCAGTACCTCTGACGTCCGCCACCTCCGGAGGTGGCGCGCGCGTTCATTGGTACGTGGGTTGCCCGTTTCGGTACCCCATCGGACATATCATCCGACCGGGGCTCTCAGTTCACTTCTGAGCTCTGGGCCGCTGTGGCCGAGAGCTTGGGAGTGAAACTCCACCACACGACGGCGTATCACCCGCAGGCCAATGGTATGTGTGAGCGATTTCACAGGTCCATGAAGGCAGCGCTTAGGGCGTCCCTGAAGGACAGCGCTTGGGTCTACAAGCTCCCTTGGGTGATGTTGGGGCTTCGGACTGCCCCCAAGGAAGACTTGCAATCTTCCTCGGCAGAGTTGGTGTATGGCCAGCCCCTGCGGGTGCCAGGTGACTTTATTCCTAGCACGACGGCACCTTGGTCCGCCGGTAAGCAGCGAGCTGCTCTCCTCGATGCTGCCAAGAGTTTTTCCCCCATCCCCACTTCTTGAGGGGAGCAGCGTTTGTTTTTGTCCGCCACGACGCCCACCGCGGTCCCCTGCAGCCTCCTTACGATGGGCCATTTCGCGTCCTAGAGAGCGGAGATAAGCATTTTCTGTTGGACATCAAGGGTCGGTCTGAAAAGATCACGGTGGACCGGCTGAAAGCGGCCCACTTGGATCTTAGTCAGCCGGTTACCACGGCCGTACCCCCGCGCCGGGGTCATCCGCCCGCTCTACCTAGGCCCCACGATAATGTTATGCATCCTTCTACGCAGGCCCCCGGGACCTTAGACAGTACAGGTACCCTTCCGGTCCCCCCTACTGACGCCCCGGCGTTTGTACCAGTCCGGCGCACCCGGTCTGGTCGGCCCGTCCGTGCCCCTGTCCATTGACAGTTTGTTTTCCTTTGTGATGGCGAATTCTGGGGGGACGTGTGTAGCGGTTGATTTAAGGACATAATTCACCACACCTGTTATTTGACTTTGACATCATCATTCACCGTACTGTTCTATTGTGTACATGACAATGTTGTTCTTTGTGTGCAGTTAAGAGCGAGTAATTCGGCGCGGCCCTTTTAAGTGGCCGTCAGTAGATTCTCACAAAGGTGGGGGTTTGTTGTTCCCGCGATATTTGAGTGTTTGTGATGAAAGCGTTCATTCTTGCTTGTGCTTTGATAAATAAACGACGCACACGTTTTTGTGTGTCAACTATACGTCAAGTTGTTTATCTTTCACGCTACGAGCACAACAATAGCCAATTTTGATGATGATGTTGATTTTAAACATCCCTTGTTCAAGTGAATGGAAGGGCATTCTTAGTCAACAGCCATACATTTCACACTCAGGGTGGTCATATAAACAACGCCAACACTGTCATAAACATTTGCCATATTGTGAAACCACATTCAACAACAATGACAAACACATTTCGGGAGAATATTTGCACCGCACACAACATAAACACAACAGAACAAATACAGAGAATTCCCTGCAGTACCAACTCTTCCGGGACGCTACACTATTTTATTTGGTACATGGTGTAATGATAAGTGCGACCAGTAGATGGCAGTCAAACAGAAGAGATAAGTCTCAAGTAAACAATACCAACATTTTAAATGTTCCATTGAAAATATAGAACATTACACACAGCGCTCAAAAATCTATCAAAATGTTTTAGTAGTAAATGTTTTAGTGCCATTTCTAATATAAAGTAGTGTAAAGTTCTTACTAATATCTGTCAGTAAACTTGCCATGAAAGCGCTAAAACATACTGGTGTAGTGAGTTTACATTATTCACCCAAGGAACTTTAATTATTAGAGTTCCGGTCGGACGGTTTTTCACGGTACACATTTCCGGTGTGATTGTTTCCGGATTAGGAGATGCTGCTCCGGTATTGATTTAAGTAAAGTCTGAATGTCATTAAAACATTTAGCTCCATCTTTTGACACTTCTTTCACTACCGTACTCGCACACTACACCGCTGCAACAAAGATGACGGGCAGAAGGCGTTGCCGAAGGTGAGACTGCCCACAAAACGGCGCATCCGGAAGCGACTGTCAGAAAGCGTCTTGAAGATGATCTGTAAAACATTATCTATGCAACAATTTGACCTAAGTACCACCATTACATGTTATGTAAACCACAAGGAAGTGTTTTCAATTTAGAAAAGAATAATAATAATATGACTCCTTTAACATAGACCATTCATCGGCAGTGTACCTTATAATCTGGTGCGCCCTATGGGTCGGGGTGGGCGGGGTTAAGGGGGGAGGAGTATATTTATAGCGAGAATTCACTGAAATTCAAGTATTTCTTATATATCAAACAATCAATCAATGTTTATTTATATAGCCCTAAATCACAACTGTACTGTACTTGCTGCTTACTTAAAAAAATAAATAACACTATTTGAGTTGCCTTTGTTCTGCCATTTGAGTACTGGCGAGCGATCCCTGAATCCTTCACGGATTTGTTGAAAACATCCGCAAATGAGAACGGGATGTTGCAGAAATAATATAGTAACCTACGCTTCGCAATGGTATTACGATCGATCCAGTCGTAGTCCAGCGGTTACAGGCTCTAAAGTTTTGGTACACCAAAGTAATGTCCGATCACTACATCATGAAATTTGAAAGTTCTGACCCAATGTTTGTCAATGTTCTGTTAATAACCAATGCTTTAACAGCCATTACATTGATGCTGCTACTACGAGTCATAGTAGTAGCAGCATCAATGTAATGGCTACTGCCTACTGGCCTTTGTAATGGCACCATTCCCAAATGATGTGGGGTCAATCGATTACCTTTAATGATGTCTTGCGCAACGCCACGGATACTACAGCACCGTCAAAACTATAAAAGGCAAGGCGTACCTCCTGGTTCATGTAAGAAAAAGGACCTCTTAAACAATCATGTAGAAAGCTGGAACGCACATGGCGTAAAACTCATTTATAGGTATTTCAGAGTTATAATTCAATAACTTATAAACACGCTTTTGCATTAAAACTAAAACCAAATATAACACCAAACTCATCCACCTCAAAAAAGTATCTAAATTATAAAAAATAAATTAAAAAATTGTTTAACACAGTAGCATCGCTAACCCAACAAAGGTCTTCTCCTAGTAGCTCCACCCACTCAGCTGATGACTTTGTGCAATTTGTTACAAATAAATTTGAGCCCATTAGAAAGGAGATAAAGACACGACATCCCAGTTCCAACTGGGTTCTTCAAATGTAGATATGAATGTTTGCATTTCAGCAAATGCAGAAAAATTTAACTCTCTAATTTTGAAGAGGCAACATTGGGTTAAAGTTATATAGCGCCTTTCTACCGTCAAGGTACTCAAAGCGCTTTAACACTATTTCCACATTCACATTATTTATTTATTTATTTTTATTGTGATTACTTATGGAGTTTATTGTGAATAAATTGTGAACAGGAAGTGAACAAAAAGTTTTAGCAACTGTTATGTAAAGAAAAGGGGTAGGATTAAATAAGCTCTGCTCCTTCCTACTCCTTTTCGAACATGTTGAAAAGAGAAACTGGAAATTGTGATGTATCATGTTGTATGCTTGAATGTTCGAAATAAACTCAAACTCAAACTCAAACTCAAACACACTGATGGCGGGAGCTGCCATGTAAGGCCTAACCATGATCCAGCAGGAGCAAGGGTGATGTGTCGTGCTCAAGGACACAATGAATGTGATTAGGACGGCGGAAGCCGGGGATCAAACCAATGCCATGTCCTATGTCCAACTATAAAGAATTGCAATTAATGCAACATGCGGCTGTTAAACTTGACGAGGACAAGAAAGTTTGATCATATATATTAAGCATATACTGGCCCACCTGCAGGTGCGAGTTTAAGGTTGTGTTACTTACGTGCAAAATACTTAACTTTGCACCATCTTTATTGTGCTGTATGTCTCGTACTGAGCCCCAAAACAGTCTGCAGGTTTTACAGCCTTTTGTATTCGGGCTCTGTTATAATAATAATAATAATGAAGTAGATTTATATAGCAATTTTCTATACACTAGACACTCAAAGCGCTCACAAAGAAGTGAAAACCCATCATTCATTCACTCCACATTCACACTTGGTGGTGGTAAGCTACATTTGTAGCCACAGCTGCCCTGGGGTAGACTGACGGAAGTGTGGCTACCAATTTGTGCCTACAGCCTCTACAACCACCACCAAAACATTCCTACACATTCATACACCATGTGTGAGCGGCACAGGAACCTTGCTTTCTGTGCCGCTCACACATGGTGTATGAATGTGTAGGAATGTTTTGGTGGTGGTTGTAGAGGCTGTAGGTGTCTTGCCCAAGGACACGACAGTGACTTGGATGGCAGAGGCGGGGCTCGAACCTGGTGTGGCAAATGCTAGAGATGCCACCTCAGTAGAAGCATTTAAATCTCACCTTAAAACTCATTGATATACTCTAGCTTAGCATAGACCAGTTGACCAGCTTCTTTTATTTTCTGCACTGTCCTGGAGAGAGGATACCACGTGGCCATGGATAATCTCTGGAGATGTACCAGTCTGGAAGGGGCGCTCGTTGTCCCAAGTCTTTATCTGGGGTGGACCACTCTTCCTTACATCAGTTGGTGACGTCTCTGCATTGTCGACTTGTCTCCATGCACAAAGATCCCCCTATCCCCCTCTGCTGTCTTCCAATGGACTGGACTCTCACATTAACAAAAATGTAACAATTCAATAATTGAATCCATTTGGCCTCCATTACAGCTGGTCAGTTAGGAGGCCGGTCGTCACATTTGCGGACCATTATTATTTTTCCTATTACAGGCTTTTGGAGTTTTTCCTGCCTAGATGTTGGTTTGTGTTAGGGGATGTTGGGGTTTGTGAAGCTCTTTGACACACTTGGGTTAGGCCATTTCACAGTTAAACCGTTTCTACCATTCATTTTACATTCCACTAGCATTTCAGTTGAGCTTCAGCTCTTTAATTTTCAAAGCATTCCTACTGTATATCAAACATTTTTTCTAAATTAATTCTGCTGTCATTCAGCTTATAAATTCAGCTTCAGCAATGATTGGGGCATTCACACGCAATTCCTACTGGAATTGTATAAACTTTTGTTATTTTTCTTATTCCTCTTCCTCTCTGTTGTTCGGTCGCGCGTAACTCCCACATCGTTCATTGGACTGCTTCCGTTCGAACTTCAAAATGTTCCGCGTTTCCAAGACGTGCGCTTTCATCAAACCTTTCAAAAAATTAACAATTCGTAATTTTCCAGCATTTTGCCCAATTTTTTCTTTCTGCTTTTTCTCCCACGTCTTTTAACCAATTTAAACCATTCCGCCATTAAAATGTTGGTCTTAAAATTAAATGATAAGAAAACTAAATTTATGGTGTTTAGTGGTGCAAGGACAAATTGTGAAGCAAAATTAAAATTGAATCAAGTGGAAATTGACAGAGGATATGAAACTAAATTCTTGGGAATTATATTTGATCATGAATTATGTTGGAAACCGCATATTGAATATATAAAGGGAAAAATATCCAAATCCATTGCTATTCTGTATAACATAAGACACATGCTGAATAAGAAATGTCTGCATATGTTATATTATTATTTTATTTTTCCATATTTAACATATTGTGTTGAAATTTGGGGAAATGTTTATAGAACAAACATAGACCCAATAATTAAACTTCAAAAAAGGGTCATTAGAATAATACACAAAGTGTGCTACTCTGAACATACCAATCCATTATTTATAAGTTCTATTGTGTTAAAATTTTCAGATATTGTGTTTTTAACAACAATGGAAATTATGTTTCGAGTAAAGAACAACAGCCTTCCAGCTTGTATTCTTAGGTTATTTCAATTAAGAGGAGAAAACTATAATTTACGGGGATATTGATTTTTGAAATAGGTAAAGTAAGAACAAATATAAAATAGAAATGTATTTCAGTTTTAGGAGTTAAATGGTGGAACAAGCTCAGTGATGAGCTGAAGACATGTAGTTCATTGTTAAGGTTTTAGAAAACCTTGAAAGGTGAAATAATTGAAAATTATAAAATATAGTAACAATTACTTTCATCACATTGATTTTTTTTTTTAACGTTGATGTTCCAGGCAATCTAATGTTCAGTGAATGTATAGGATAGGCAAATATAAGCTTTGGCTTCAGCCTATTCCTTTTTCTGTCATTCTTTTTCTTTTCTTTTCTTTTTGTGTGTAACTGTGTCTGATTGTTAATATGTCTAATCTGTACTGTTAAACTGGTCACACAAAATGGTTGATGGTTGATTATTTGACCAAAATAAACGTATTTCATTCATTCATTCATTCATTCTTAGTCAGAAAAACAAAGCTGTGTGTTTTTCAAACTATCCATCCATCCATCCATCTTCTTCCGCTTATCCGAGGTCGAGTTGCGGGGGCAGCAGCCTAAGCTAGGGAGGCGTTCGGGTGGCATCCTGACCAGATGCCCGAATCACCTCATCTGGCTCCTCTCGATGTGGAGGAGCAGCGGCTTTATTTTGAACTCCCCCCCGATGGCAGAGCTTCTCACCCTATCTCTAAGGGAGAGCCCCGCCACCCGGCGGAGGAAACTCATTTCGGCCGCCTGTACCCGTGATCTTGTCCTTTCGGTCATAACCCAAAGCTCATGACCATAGGTGAGGATGGGAACGTAGATTGACCGGTAAATTGAGAGGTTTTCCTTCCGGCTCAGCTCCTTCTTCACCACAACGGATCGATACAGCGTCCGCATTACTGAAGATGCCGCACCGATCCGCCTGTCGATCTCACAATCCACTTTTCCCTCACTCGTGAACAAGACTCCTAGGTACTTGAACTCCTCCACTTGGGGCACGGTCTCCTCCCTAACCCGGAGATGGTACTCCACCCTTTTCCGGGCGAGAACCATGGACCCGGACTTGGAGGTGCTGATTCTCATCCCAGTCGCTTCACACTCGGCTGCGAACCGATCCAGTGAGAGCTGAAGATCCTGGCCAGATGAAGCCATCAGGACCACATCATCTGCAAAAAACAGAGACCTAATCCTGCAGCCACCAAAACGGATCCCCTCAACGCCTTGACTGCGCCTAGAAATTCTGTCCATAAAAGTTATGAACAGAATTGGTGACAAAGGGCAGCCTTGGCGGAGTCCAACCCTCACTGGAAATGTGTCCGACTTACTGCCGGCAATGGGGACCAAGCTCTGACACTGATCGTACAGGGAGCGGACAGCCACAATCAGACAGTCCAATACCCCATACTATCTGAGCACTCCCCACCGGACCTCCTGAGGGACACGGTCGAAAGCCTTCTCCAAGTCCACAAAGCACATGTAGACTGGTTGGGCAAACTCCCATGCACCCTCAATGACCCTGCCGAGAGCTGGTCCACAGTTCCACGACCAGGACGAAAACCACGCTGTTCCTCCTGAATCCGAGGTTCGACTATCCGGCGTAGCCTCCTCTCCAGTACACCTGAATAGACCTTACCGGGAAGGCTGAGGAGTGTGATCCCACGATAGTTGGAACACACCCTCCGGTTCCCCTTCTTAAAGAGAGGAACCACCACCCCGGTCTACCAATCCAGAGGTACCGCCCCCGATGTCCACGCAATGCTGCAGAGTCTTGTCAACCAAGACAGCCCCACAGCATCCAGAGCCTTAAGGAATTCCGGGCGGGTCTCATCCACCCCCGGGGCCTTGCCACCGAGGAGCTTTTTAACTACCTCAGAGACCTCAGCCCCAGAAATAGGAGAGCCCACCACAGATTCCCCAGGCACTGCTTCCTCGTAGGAAGACGTGTCGGTGGGATTGAGGAGGTCTTCGAAGTATTCCCTCCACCGATCCACAACATCCGCAGTCGAGGTCAGCAGAACACCATCCGCACAGTCCGATACCCTGAGGTATGGTGGTCCAGAATCGCTTCGAAGCCGTCTGGAAGTCGTTTTCCATGGCCTCGCTGAACCCCTCCCATGTCCAAATTTTTGCCTCTGCGACTTCTGAAGCCGCACACCGCTTGGCCTGTCGGTACCTGTCCGCTGCCTCCGGAGTCCTATGAGCCAAAAGAACCCGATAGGACGGCATCCCTCACCGCCGGTGTCCACCAACGGGTTCTAGGAACCGCCACGACAGGCACCAACTACCTTGCGGCCACAGCTCCAATCAGCCGCCTCGACAATAGAGGCGCGGAACATGGTCCACTCGGACTCAATGTCCAGCACCTCCCTCGTGACATGTTCAAAGTTCTTCCGGAGGTGGGAATTGAAACTCTCTCTGACAGGAGACTCTGCCAGACGTTCCCAGCAGACCCTCACAATGCGTTTGGGCCTGCCAGGTCTGTCCGGCATCCTCCCCCACCATCGCAGCCAACTCACCACCAGTGATCGGTAGAAAGCTCCGCCCCTCTCTTCACCCGAGTGTCCAAAACATAAGGCCGCAAATCCGATGACACATCTACAAAGTCGATCATGAAACTGCGGCCTAGGGTGTCCTGGTGCCAAGTGCACATATGGACACCCTTATGCTTGAACATGGTGTTTGTTATGGACAATCTGTGACAAGCACAAAAGTCCAATAACAAAACACCACTTGGGTTCAGATCCGGGCGGCCATTCTTCCCAATCACGCCTCTCCAAGTTTCACTGTCGTTGCCAACATGAGCGTTGAAGTACCCCAGTAGGACAAGGGAATCACCTGGGGGAGCACTTTCCAGTACTCCCTCGAGTGCATCCAAAAAGGGTGGGTACTCTTAACTGCTGTTTGGTGCGTAAGCACAAACAACAGTCAGGACCCCTACCCCTATATCCAGCCGGAACTTCTCTACCTCGCGCACAAGCTCAGGCTCCTCCCCCCCCCAGCGAGGTGACGTTCCACGTCCCTAGAGCTAGCTTATGCACCCGACCTCTATGGCCCCTCCCATGAGTGGTGAGCCCATTGGAGGGAACTAAACAAAATGTATAGTTTATCAGTTATTCATATTGCTCCAAAATATTGGACAAGGCAATATACGGTTACTTTTTTTTTTGCTCCCTGAAAAGAACCTGAATGCAAGTAAATTTTCAACACTATCAGAAAATATATTTGTTGTGGAAAAAAACATTTATCTCGTCTGAAATCAGCAAAAAAGCAATACTTTCACAGAAATGCATTCTGGGTAATTATATAATTTTGACCAATTGCATGGAGATTAAACATTGGCAGCCACGTTCACATTTTAATAAATAGTCCCTTAAAGGCTCTTCCATATTATATAAGTTACTTTAAACATTATAACTTTTAGGCAATTGGACTGGTGTAACACATTTTATGCCAAGTTTCAAAACGGAGTATTTTTGTAATATCACGATTTTAGCAATGAAAGATGGATGGTGCATCAGGTCATTTAGTTTAATTTGCAAACTCAAGTACAAGTTGGTATACTTTTGACAAGGACTTCTTTATCTCCCATACCAGTTTAAGTTATGGTTTTCTACTTTTTTTTCTGTAAATGTTAGCTTGTTTGCAAGTAAATGTTCTATACAAATAGGTAACATATTTTATTGTAAAAAATATGTTAATTTATTCCTAAAATTAGCTGACACATCCCTTTGACAGCTGAGATGTTTGGCTGAATGGCTTAAACATCTGCCATTAACTCATTTAATGTGGGTTTGATCCTGGAGGAACCAAATGCACAAATCTTTTTTTTTGGATGATTCTACATTTTTGAGTCATAAAGTTTAATGTCAAATGTTACGACGAACATTTATCATTTCTTCAGTCATAGTACATTTCAGTATAGTTTCATTGCAACATTGAAATAATTTCTACAATTAAAGTATTTTTATATTCAAACCATTTCACAGTACAACTGTTTTTATCCTTCCATCTATAGTCCACTAGCATTTCAACCAGCATTATTCAATATTCTAACCATTCCTGACATAGTTTATTGTAAAAAATATGATGATAAATGGGTTATACTTGTATAGCGCTTTTCTACCTTCAAGGTACTCAAAGCGCTTTGACAGTATTTCCACATTTACCCATTCACACACACATTCACACACTGATGGCGGGAGCTGCCATGCAAGGCGCTAACCAGCAGCCATCAGAGGCAAAGGGTGAAGTGTCTTGCCCAAGGACACAACGGACGTGACTAGGAAGGTAGAAGGTGGGAATTGAACCCCAGTAACCAGCAACACTCCGATTGCTGGTACAGCCACTCTACCAACTTCGCCACGCATGATATTACCCTAAAATTAGCTGAAAAAGTACTGTATCAGCAAATAATTATTGGTAATTCGATTACATTTTCAAAGGCGGATTCACTGCCTTTAACATACAAAGGTTCATTAGGTCTTCGAAAAATTATGCGATTTTGTTATTCTCATAGCCAGACCTGTGTTTATTTCCGTACCTGACGGTTTCGGCCACAACTATTGCCTTCCTCAGAGGTTGTCACGTGATGTTGCTTTGACGTGTCTGGTCAGCTGATTTAAACAGTTTTTGGCTCTGTCTTCCTGCTTGTAGTTGCCGGCTGACAGCGTCATCTGCAGTCCGACATCTTGAGGAATGCGTCCCAGGTGTGGGAAAGTTGGTACGCCCCCTCGGGGCGTACCAACTTTCCCCTTGGCTTCTCTGATCCAACGATGGTGTTGGATGCTCTCAGTGCCGATGACATGTGCGTTGTCCCAATCCATGAGGTGGTTCTCCCTCTGATATGGCAGACTTCAGTTGCTCTTGTTCTGCTTGTCATCTGGTGGCTCGAGTGCATGCTTTTGATGTTTCCTTTTCACATTCTTTTCTACGCTCTTTCTTCCTGATGTTAAAGGCTCTGCCAGTTTCTCCAAAGTATGATTTGTTGCACGACAAACAAGGTCTCTCATATAATACATTGCATTTGTGTTCTTGGTCTATTTTGTCCTTAGGGTGAACTAACAACTGTCGGAGTTTAGAGTGAGGTTTGATGTTGTGTTTGTTCATGGCCCGCTGTACCCACTCTGTGACCCCCCTGACGTATGAAAGTATGACCATGGCGCTGTTTTGTTTCTCATTACTTTTGTTTGTCTTTTGTTTCCACTTGACGATGTTATCTTTAGCTTGATTACGCCCTTTGTTTATGGCCCACTTTGGGTAGTTGCAAGATATTTGTGCTTTTGTGATGTACTGTTCCTCCTCCTTTCTGTCTGGTGATGAGATTTGTGCGTTCAAAAAGTGTTCTTGCGATTGAGAGTTTGTGATTTATGAGGTGTTCCGATGTCCAAAGGACAAGGTATTGGTCTGTGTGTGGGTTTCCGATATATCAGAATTTTTATGCTGCCATCCTCCAAATATTTAAAGTCAAGGTCCAGAAAGTTTATTGTGCTGTCCTTTCCTTCTTTGTGGGTGAATTTTATATTTTTTGTTTCATCCAGTGCGTTGAGGTGGTCTGTGAGTTCTTGTGTTTGACTTATTTTTATTATTTCCAGTACGTCATCTACATACCTTTTCCAGAAGGAGGAGAGGCTGCCCTATTTTCACCCTTTTTTTCTGTCAACTACATCTTTCACATTTTTCAACCCACCACAACCGTTGCACCGTCAAAACATTACTCTTAATCAGGACAAAAAGGAAATTGGTTTTTGAATTGGAAAATTTCCCCGGTTTTCCCTGAAATTCCAGGTAGTCCGTAATACCATTTTTCAATTAAAGATGTTACTACTTCAACATTTCTCGACCGTTTTGAAAAATTACAAAATCAACCATTTGAACTAATTCAGAACATTCAAGTTTTTTACCATTTTCAAAAAAAATACCGCTTTTCCCGAAATTCCCAAATTTTCATGAAATTCCCATTTAAATGAATGAACAATGAATGAATTCAACAACTCCCAAATTGTTCATGCAATTCAAAGCATTCTAACTTAAAAATATTCCGCCTGTTCAGGAATTGTGTTCAACAATTCTAAAAAAAAAATCCCGGATTTCCCTGAATTCCCAGTTTTTAGGGACAATTTCCCCATTCAAAATGAATTGTCCTTTTTTCCAAATTGCACAATCCCCACATTTATTAACCGATTCAAACCATTCCACGTTAGTCACATTCAACTCTTCCTGGACATTCAAACTACTATTTTTCCACGTTCAACACATTTCAAGGGATTCTTGTTTTTTTCTAACCATTCCAACCTTTTTTGGTTCGACGACTCATTTCACATTTTTTAACTAATTTCAACTGTCAAAACATTCCTCTTAGTCAGGACAAAAAACACATTCGTTTAGGAACTAGTATTGCCGAAATTCCAGGAACTCCGTAATACCATTTCTCAAATAAAAAAACTGTACCACTTTAACATTTCGTGACCGATTTAAACATTTCCTACACCCACAAATTCAGTTCATTCAAGACAATCGTGCTATTATACATTTTCCAAAGAAAAATCCCGCTTCTCCCGAAATTCTAAATTTCCAGGAAGTTCCCACAGAAATGAATGGGACATTTTTCCAAGTTAAACAATTCCCCCATTTGTCAACCTATTCAAACCATTCCAACATCAACACATTCAACTCATCCTCGACATTCAAACTAACACTTTCCCAAGTTCCAAACCTAATTCTGGTTCTCTTCAAAATTCCCGAATTCCTGGAATTCTCTAGCACTATTATTCAATTATACATTTTCACTACTAACACAATTTCTTAATCAATTCAGCTCATTCAGGACATTTACGTTATTTATCGCCTTCAAGATAAATAATGTTCTCCCAAAATTCCCAAATTACCAGAATATTCCCACCGAAATAAATAGGACATTTTTTTTTCAAATGCCACAATTCTCACATTTCTCAACCGATTCAATTACTTGTAACACCAACATGTTCGGCTCATGAATTTTATTACATGGCGCCATCTTGGAAGTTTGCTAGCTGTTCCTCTGTCAGTAGGCTAATGTTAGCATGCTAAAATTTTATAAAAAATATATTTTTTTAACCCAATAGTCATGGATTTCATTACTTGGTGCCATCTTAAAAGTATGTTAGCCTTTCATCTGTTAGCATGCTAATTTAAGCAAGTTAATATTAGCACACTAACTTTTTATTGTATCATTTTAGCTAATTTTAAACATTTTAAATCTAATAATCATGGATTCGTTAATCTAATTTCTTACTTTTTAATCTAAGTCATGGATTCCGTTACTGGACGCCATCTTTAAAGTATTCATCTGTTAGCATGCTAATATTAGTGTGCTCATATTAGTAAGCTAATATTAGCATGCTAACATTTAATGCTAGCATGATCAGATTTTGTATTTTTTAACCCAAAGTCATGGATTTCGTTACTTGGTGCCATCTTAAAAGTATGTTAGCATTTCATCTGTTAGCAGGCTAATTTAAGCAAGTTAATATTAGCGCGCTAACTTTTTATGCTATCATTTTATGCTATCATTTTATGCTATCATTTTATGCTATAATTTAGCTAATTTTGAACGTTTTAAAGCAAGTAAATCGTTTTTTTGTAGCATTTTAGCTAATATTGTACATTGTAAACCTAATAATCATGGATTTCAATACTTGGCGCCATGTTACAAGTTTGCTAGCTGTTTCCCTATTAGCATTTTATCTAATGTGATACATTTCCAGCTAAAATATAGGGATTGTTACTTTGTAACCTCTTGAAGTATGCTAACTCTGGTAACTATACCAACATTTAGCATTTCATGATTCATACAACATTTTAGTACAGCTTCTGCTCCTCACCTCTTAAACCATGAATTGATTTACATGGACCCCGACTTAAACAAGTTGAAAAACGTATTCGGGTGTTACCATTTAGTGGTCAATTGTACGGAATGTGTACAATCTACTAATAAAAGTCTAAATCAATCATTCAAAAAACATTTTAACCTTTAATCTTTTTCAACTTTCAAACCATTTCTTTGTTCCATTGGAATTTAATTTTAGCGTCAGGTCGTCAACATTCTAAACATTTCCTCATTGAAACTATTCTTACATTAATACTACATTGTATCAGCATTTCATTGCCTCATTTAGTAATTATTATTTTTCTTCCGTAGCGTTTTTCGACATTCAACTCCTTCCAAATTTTTTATCCGATTCATACCGTTCAAACTCCAAAATGTTGAGCCTAGATTTCACATAATTTCTTGTTTTCCGGGACATTGTTCCCATTTAAAATGAATGGGCCATTCTTTAAACGTATTTATTTAAATTCCCGCTTTTCCCGAAATTCCCATTTTCAAAGGAATTCCCATTTAAATCAATGGACAATCTTTCCATTTCCAAAACTCCTACATTTTTCAACTGACTCGAAACCATTCAACCTTCAACACATTCAGCTAATTCAGAACATTCAAGTTATCTAAAATTTCCAAAATAAAATCCCATTTTTCCCCAAATTTCTAAATTTCCAGAAAATTCCTGTTCAAATGAATGAACATATATTTATATTATTCATTATACAAAACCAAAATTCTCAAAAAAAAACGTGTCGTTTTTAAACCCAAATCCGACATTTCAACCTTCCACCCACACTGCTCTTCCCATATATCCAAAGTAAAACATGTTTTCCCTTGACCAAAATTATTGGTTTTCCAGGATTTTTCAGTAAATTTCTCCCATTGACAATGAATGGGAAATATTCCTTTGACTGCATATCCCACATTTCTCATTCGATTTGAACTGTTCCAACATCCACACACTCCGCTTGCCTAGGACATTTAAGCCAGCATTTCAAAAATCCCCTGATTACTCGGAAGTACCAGGAATTTCTCCCTATTGAAAATGGGCAAAATACAAACCTTCAACACATTCCTCTCATCCATTGTGAAAGTATCTATATTTTAAAACATTCTCAGTTTTCCCTGTTTCCACCAAATTTCCAGGAAATTCCCATTCAAATAAAAGGGCGATCATTTCAAATTTCACGATGCCAGAATTTCTCAACCGATTCAAACCATTCCACCTTCAACACATTTCACTCATTTTGGACATTCAAACTATTAATTTTACAAGTTAAAAAAACTCCACAAATTCCCCAAATCCTATGTATTTCCTGCTTCTCCATCCAAAATGTTCAACTCATTCTAACTATTCCATCATCAAAACATTCCACTTAGTCGGGGCATCAAACATACCTATTTAGTTTTTTGTAAAAATTCCAAGTTTTCCAAAAATCCAGGAATTCCAAAATACCAATTCTCAACTACAAAGTGCTACTAAATCAACATTTCTTGACCGATTCAAATAATACCAGCACCAACCCATTCATCTCAACCAGGACAATTGTGCGAGTACCACTATTTTAAATAATTCCATGTTTTTCCTTAATTATCAAATTTCCAGGAAATTCCCATTCAAATGAATGAACACAAATTCTCAAACGTTTACGCCATTTTTTTTAACCCGATTTGGCCCTTTTAACCCTTCACACACACTACACTTTCGAATATAACATATGTTATCCCTTTCCAAAAATTCCTGATTTTCCCAGAATTTCCAGACATTTCTCCCCACTGACAATGAATGAACAATATACAAACTCCACAAACTCTGTATATCCCTATTTCTCATCGGATTTGAACCGTTTCACCATCCACATACTCCACTATTACCTGGAATTACGAGGAATGTTTACCCATTGACTTGAATGGGCAATATAAAAACCTCTTCATTTCCCACATTAATCAACCAATTTGAACTGTTCCACCATCTACACACTCTCCTCACCCTGGACATTGAAGTCAAAAACATGTTTCCATTTCCCAAAATTTCCATTTTTCCTGGAATTTCAAGCCACTTCTTCCCATTTAAAATGAATGAGCAAAATACAAGCCGCTGCTTATCTCACATTTCTCATCTGATTTGAATCGTTACAACCTTCTACACACTTCACTCATCTTGGACATTCAAGCCAATGTGTTTACCGGTTCCAAAAACTCCCCTATTACCTGTAAATACCAGGAATATTTACTAATTGACTTGAAAGGGCAATATTTACTAATTGACTTGAAAGGGCAAGTCTTAATTTCCCATATTTCTTAAACATTTTAAACCGTTCCACCATCCACACACTCCACTCACCCTGGACATCCAAGTCAAAAGGTGTCTGTTTCAAAGTTTCCCTGATTACCAGGAATTCCTTCTTTCAATTACCACTGTTTTTGCCCTTTTTTTTATTTATACACCATTTTACATCTATGTATTCTTCTTATGCCTCTTCCTCTTCCGTTCTTTTTTTCGGTTGTGCGTAGCTCCCCACATTGTTTTATCGGATTGCTTTCATTCAAACATCAAAATGCTCAGCCTTTAGGAAACCTTTCAAAAAAGATCTAGCTTTACTGTAATTCTTAACTTTCCAGTATTTTGTCAATTTTTTTCTTTTTGCTTTTCTCCCACATCTTTCAACTAATTTCAGCTGTTCCACCACTTAAAAAGCTTAGCCCACCATTCCCACTTACGGTTGCCTTTTTTCCTCCCTGAAAATCACATTGAATGCAAGTAAATGTTCACCAAAAAAATCATTATTTCGCACAAATGCATGATGTAATTTTGACCTGTTGCATTATGAGTACACATTGACAGCTGTACCTCTAATAAAACGTAGTACTGTTGCAGCATTGAATTCTGGGTAGACACATTATAACTTTAATGGTTGAAGCGTTCCCTTTAACAACAAAATTGGAACTTCCCTGCAGTAACTGCGGTGTCTGGCAAAGAGGGTAACACCGCTGCTTTTTAACCAAGTAATGCGAGTTCAATTCCCAGAAGGGATGAGAAGAACAAATCTATTTCAGGCTATTTTAAATCTTTGATTCAAATAGTTTAATTCGAACTAACAACATATTTATTATTTCTATGTTCATGGTACGTTTCAGTACAGTTTCCGATCTTTAAGATTTAAACCATTTCACAGTTAAACCGTTTTTACCATTCAGTCTACATTCCACTAGCATTTCAGTTGAGCTTCAACGCTTACATTTTCAAACCATTCCTACTGTTTATGCAAACTTTTTTTTTAAATTAATTCTGCAGACGATGGCGAGCGCCTGGTGGCCGGGCCTGTCCCCATGGGGCCCGGCCGGGCACAGCCCGAAGAGGCAACATGGGTTCCCCCTCCAATGGGCTCACCACCCATAGCAGGGGTCATAGAGGTCGGGTGCGATGTGAGCTGGGCGGCAGCCGAAGGCAGGGCACTTGGCGGTCCGATCCTCGGCTACAGAAGCTAGCTCTTGGGACGTGGAACGTCACCTCGCTGGGGGGGAAGGAGCCTGAGCAAGTGCGCGAGGTGGAGAAGTTCCGGCTAGACATAGTCGGACTCACTTCGACGCACAGGAAGAGCTCTGGAACCAGTTCTCTCGAGAGGGGCTGGACTCTCTTCTACTCTGGAGTTGCCGGCAGTGAGAGGCGATGGGCTGGGGTGGCAATTCTTGTTGCCCCCCGGCTCAGAGCCTGCATATTGGAGTTCAACCCGGTGGACGAGAGGGTAGCTTCCCTACGCCTTCGGGTGGGGGACGGGTCCTGACTGTGGTTTGCGCTTACGCGCCAAACCGCAGCTCAGAGTACCCACCCTTTTTGGATTCACTCGAGGGAGTACTTGAGAGTGCTCCCCCGGGTGATTCCCTTGTTCTACTGGGGGACTTCAACGCTCAGGTTGGCAGCGACAGTGAAACCTGGAGAGGCGTGATTGGGAAGAATGGCTGCCCGGATCTGAACCCGAGCGGTGTTTTGTTATTGGACTTTTGTGCCCGTCACAGATTGTCCATAACGAACACCATGTTCAAACAAAAGGGTGTCCATATGTGCACTTGGCTCCAGGACACCCTAGGCCGCAGTTCCATGATCGACATTGTAGTTGTGTCGTCGGATTTGCGGCCTCATGTTTTGGACACTCGGGTGAAGAGAGGGGCGGAGCTTTCTACCGATCACCACCTGGTGGTGAGTTGGCTGCGATGGTGGGGGAGGATGCCGGACAGACCTGGCAGGCCCAAACGCATTGTGAGGGTTTGCTGGGAACGTCTGGCAGAGTCTCCTGTCAGAGAGAGTTTCAATTCCCACCTCCGGAAGAACTTTGAACATGTCACGAGGGAGGTGCTGGACATTGAGTCCGAATGGACCATGTTCCGCGCCTCTATTGTCTAGGCGGCTGATTGGAGCTGTGGCCGCAAGGTAGTTGGTGCCTGTCGTGGCGGTAATCCTATAACCCGTTGGTGGACACCGGCGGTGAGGGATGCCGTCAAGCTGAAGAAGGAGTCCTATCGGGTTCTTTTGGCTCATAGGACTCCTGAGGCAGCGGACAGGTACCGACAGGCCAAGCGGTGTGCGGCTTCGGCAGTCGCGGAGGCAAAAACTCGGACATGGGAGGAGTTCAGGGAAGCCATGGAAAACGACTTCCGGACGGCTTCGAAGCGATTCTGGACCACTATTCGCCGCCTCAGGAAGGGGAAGCAGTGCACTATCAACACCGTGTATGGTGAGGATGGTGTTCTGCTGACCTCGACTGCGGATGTTGTGGATCGGTGGAGGGAATACTTCGAAGACCTCCTCAATCCCACCAACACGTCTTCCTATGAGGAAGCAGTGCCTGGGGAATCTGTGGTGGGCTCTCCTATTTCTGGGGCTGAGGTTGCTGAGGTAGTTAAAAAGCCCCGGGGGTGGATGAGATCCGCCCGGAGTTCCTTAAGGCTCTGGATGCTGTGCGGCTGTCTTGGTTGACAAGACTCTGCAGCGTCGCTTGGACATCGGGGGCGGTACCTCTGGATTGGCAGACCGGGGTGGTGGGTCCTCTCTTTAAGAAGGGGAACCGGAGGGTGTGTTCTAACTATCGTGGGATCACACTCCCCAGCCTTCCCGATAAGGTCTATTCAGGTGTGCTGGAGAGGAGGCTACGCCGGATAGTCGAACCTCGGATTCAGGAGGAACAGTGTGGTTTTCGTCCTGGTCCTGGAACTGTGGACCAGCTCTATACTCTCGGCAGGGTCCTTGAGGGTGCATGGGAGTTTGCCCAACCAGTCTACATGTGTCTTGTGGACTTGGAGAAGGCATTCGACCGTGTCCCTCGGGAAGTCCTGTGGGGAGTGCTCAGAGAGTATGGGGTATCGGACTGTCTGATTGTGGCGGTCCGCTCCCTGTATGATCAGTGCCAGAGTTTGGTCCGCATGATTCTGTTCATAACTTTTATGGACAGAATTTCTAGGCGCAGTCAAGGCGTTGAGGGGATCTGGTTTGGTGGCTGCAGGATTAGGTCTCTGCTTTTTGCAGATGATGTGGTCCTGATGGCTTCATCTGGCCAGGATCTTCAGCTCTCACTGGATCGGTTCGCAGCTGAGTGTGAAGCGACTGGGATGAGAATCAGCACCTCCAAGTCCGAGTCCATGGTTCTCGCCCGGAAAAGGGTGGAGTGCCATCTCCGGGTTGCAGAGGAGACCCTGCCCCAAGTGGAGGAGTTCAAGTACCTCGGAGTCTTGTTCAGGAGTGAGGGAAAAGTGGATCGTGAGATCGACAGGCGGATCGGTGCGGCGTCTTCAGTAATGCGGACGCTGTATCGATCCGTTGTGGTGAAGAAGGAGCTGAGCCGGAAGGCAAAGCTCTCAATTTACCGGTCGATCTACGTTCCCATCCTCACCTATGGTCATGAGCTTTGGGTCATGACCGAAAGGACAAGATCACGGGTACAAGCGGCCAAAATCAGTTCCATCCGGGGGGAACTCAAAGTAAAGCCGCTGCTCCTCCACATCGAGAGGAGCCAGATGAGGTGGTTCGGGCATCTGGTCAGGATGCCACCCGAACGCCTCCCTAGGGAGGTGTTTAGGGCACGTCTGACCGGCAGGAAGCCACGGGGAAGACCCAGGACATGTTGGGAAGACTATGTCTCCCGGCTGGCCTGGGAACGCCTCGGGATCCCCCGGGAGGAGCTGGACGAAGTGGCTGGGGAGAGGGAAGTCTGGGTTTCCCTGCTTAAGCTGCTGCCCCCGCGACCCAACCTCGGATAAGCGGAAGAAGATGGATGGATGGATGGAATTCTGCAGTCCTCCAGCTTTTAAATTCAGCTTCAGCGATGATTGAGTCATTCAATCAATAAAATTCCTCCCGGAATTGCATAAAATTCTGTCACAGCGACACAATGGGTGAACACGGTTCATTTTTAGCCAAAGCTGGAAAATGGAATGACAGTGTGGCCATTTAGTTCAGTTGGTACAATGCTGGACTCACCCGCAGGAGTGCAGTTTCAAATCCCACCCTGTTATGAAAACATGGATATAAAAATGAGGAACAAAGTAATATGTGAACTCTGTTATGCTTGCTGATTTTGCAGCCAGTCATGTAGTTTAATATTACAACATGCATTAATCATTTGTATATTCATACTACATTTCAGTACAGTTTCTGATCTCCAACATTCAAACCATTTCAACAGATTACTAGGAATTCCTGGAAATATTTTTAAATGAATGGACATTTTTTTAAACTTGCACAATTTCCACATTTCTCTCCAGATACAAACCGTTCCACCACTTCAGTATTCTGTACATTCAAGCCAAAGTGGTTACGGGTTCTAAAATTACACTAATTACCAGGAATTACAAGAAACTTTTTAGCATGGACAATTTTAATCCAATCGAACCGTTTAAGTATCAATACATTCCAGACACCCTTTCTAACATTGGATTGTTTTCCCAAATATCCCAGATTGCCAGGATTTCCTGGAAATTATTTCCTTTGTTGACGGCCTTCTTCTCCTTCAGTTACAATCGTATATATTTTTTTCTTCCCAAAACTCAAAGATTACCAGGAATTCCTGGAAATGTTTTCAAAATGAATGGGCCATTTTTCAAACTTGCACAATTCCAACATTTTTCACCTGATTCAAACCGTTCCACCATTCACACACCTCACTCACCAGAGTTAGCATGTGTCACATGTCAAGTTTTATGACTCTGGGGTAAACGGTTGCAAAATTAGCTACAAAAAAGTTATCATGTTAATGATAGCATGCTAACACTTGTGACACTGTAACACAATTGTAACACTGTGTTACATACCAAGTTATCTGTAACTTGGTATGACACATGCTAACTGTTAGTATGCTAACATGCTAATTGCATGCATGCATTTCAGTTCAACTTGCGTGTGTCAGCGGCCTTTCAGCGGTGGCATTCATACGCAATTCCTACCGGAATAGCACAGATTCTAGTTCTTCTTCTTCTTCCTCTTCCGCTCCTTTCTTCGGTCGTCCGTAACTCCCACGTTGAGCGCATTTAGGACATGTGTGCCCTTTCAACAAACCTTTCCAAAATTTACCGGTTTTACTGTGATTCATAATTTTCCAGTATTTTCCCCCTCTTTTTCTTTCTGCTTCTTTTTCCCCATGTTTTTCAATCAATGTTCTTTGTTGTCTGGATTGAGATGGACATGTTGATACTTGAACTGTTCTGATCGGATGAAAACTGAGGAAGAAGGCGGTCAAAAAGGGAAGATTTTCCAAGACAACTTGGAAATCCTGGTAATCAGGGATATTTCGGAAAACAATCCAATCTTAGCAAACGGTGTCCCGACCGGGCCGAATGTATTGATACTTGAACGATTACGATCGGATGAAAATTGGCTATTTTTTCATGGTGAAAAGTTCCTGGTAATTAGGGCAATTTTGAAACCACTTTGTCCTAAATGTCCAGGGTGAGTGAAGTGTGTGGATGGTGGAACGGTTTAAATCGCGTGAGAAATGTGGGAATTGTGCAAGTTTGAAAAATGGCCCATTCATTTTAAAAAACCTTTCCAGGAATTCCTGGTAATCTGGCAGTTTTGGGGGGGAAAAAATTAAAACTTTGTTGTCCGGATTGAGCCGAATGTTTCTATTTTTGAACATTTCTGGTCGGATGAAAACTGTGAAGAAGAAGTCTTTCGAAAAATGTAAGAATTTCCAGGAAAATCTGGAATTCCTGCATATTTGGGAAGAGAACCCAATGTGAGCACAGATGTCCCTGCCGAGGCAAACGTTTTGATACTTGAACAATTCCGATTGGATGAAAACTGTGAGCCCTGGAGTGCCCCGAAAAACTGGCGGAATAAAAAGAAGAATATCTATAATAATAATAATAAATTGAGGAATTTTTGGTTTAGAACAACCTATGTGTGAATGCCTTGTGCCTTGTGGCATTCACATAATGATGACATCTGGATTTTTTTCAGCATGTTTCTGAGGTTACATATGTCCAACAACATCATCATCAAGTGAGTTTGCAAATCTGATAGTTGACTGTCATACAAAACATTATTTAAAAACTAAACTGATAAAGCAATCATATAAAAAAATCCTCCATAGACTATTTCATAACTATTAATAGGAATAAGAACTTGAATATGCTTTTCCTTGCTGTACTTGCTATAAGTATATATGTTAAGTAGTAACAGGCACATACAGCAGCGTATTGTAGCAGTTGATTTAAGGACATAATTCACCACACCTGTTATTTGACTTTGTCATCATCATTCACCGTACTGTTCTATTGTGTACATGACAATGTTGTTCTTTGTGTGCAGTTAAGAGCGAGTAATTCGGCGCGGCCCCTTTAAGTGGCCGTCAGTAGATTCTCACAAAGGTGGGGGTTTGTTGTTCCCGCGATATTTGAGTGTTTGTGATGAAAGCATTCATTCTTGCTTGTGCTTTGATGAATAAACGACGCACACGTTTTTGTGTGTCAACTATACTTCAAGTTGTCTAGCTTTCACGCTACGAGCACAACACTGGTGACCCCGACGCTTCACTGAACGGATTCTGTGATTTTTATCGACCATGACGGCGAATGCGGTTTCTCTAAAGCTGCCCGAATTCTGGGAAACTTCTGCGACCGCATGGTTTGCCCAGGCTGAGGCACAGTTTGCCCTGCGTGGTATCACCGAGGACGACACTAAGTTTTATTATGTCGTGTCCTCCCTCCGGAGCGCGACGGCGACCAGAGTGGTTAACGCCCTTACGCACCCACCGGCGAGGAACAAGTACCTCACGTTGAAGGCTCACCTCTTACAGACATTTCAACTTTCCGACGCGGAGCGAGCTAACCGCCTTTTTTCGTTGCAGGGGCTGGCGATTGCAAGCCCTCTGAACTAATGAACAACATGCTAGGCCTCTTAGGTGAGCACAGACCTGGATTCTTCTTCGTGCAGTTTTTCCTGAGACTCCTGCCTTCTCAGGTGCGGGCTGCTTTAGCCAACACCACCATTTTGGACTGCCGCGAACTAGCTGCTAAAGCTGATAAGTTTTATTTTAGCTTCCCAACCGGCCTATGTGGCTGCATTCCTTCCGGCTGAGACAGAAAGACCCGTGGCAGATTCTTCCAATCTCGCTGCTGCTGCTGCTGCTGCTGCTGCTGCTGCTGCGCCCCCCCAGGCGGCAACCGGATTCTGGACTATGTTTTTTCCACGCAAAGTTCGGGACCAAAGCTAGGCGGTGCCGTCCCCCGTGCAGTTTTCGTGGACCGCCGCCGGGAAACGCCGGGGCCGGCGCACAGCAGTGGCCATGAGCGTCGGCAGTACTGGCAGGCTGCTCTTCATCCAGGACTCCCTCTCTGGACGATGGTTCCTGTGCGCAGAGGAGCGTCCTGCCAGCATCAAGGTTGGACATGCTGTCTGAGTCATATGGCCCCCGAATGGAAGCGGCCAATGGCAGCCCTATCCGCACTTATGGAATACGGTACGTGGAACTGTGTTTTGGTGGACAGCGTTTCAGTTGGAACTTTGTGACTGCTAAAGTGACGGTGCCGCTCATCGGTGCAGATTTTCTCTGTGCTTTCGGCCTCCTTGTGGATGTAAAAAACAGGCGTTTGGTGGATGCGATTACGTTCTGCTCGTACAAGTGCAGTCTCAGCGCGACGAACTCCATCAGGCTTTCCAGCATGCTACCCGCCGCAGACGTTTTTCTGCGCCTCCTCGCTGAGTTCCCCACCCTGGCGCAGCCCACGTTCTCGTCATCTCGTCAACACCACATTGCCACCACGGGCCCCCCTGTGCACGCACGAGCCCGGCGCCTGGACCCTGCTAAGCTCTCCATCGCTAGAGCTGAATTCGAGACCATGGAACGCCTCGGGATCATTCGCCGCTCAGACAGCCTGTGGGCGTCGCCCCTCCACATGGTGGAGAAGCCAGGAGGTGGTTGGCGGCCATGCGGTGATTACCGCAGACTCAACGACGCGACTACCCCGGACCGTTTTCCGGTCCCCCACATACAAGATTTTTCCGCCAACCTCGCTGGGAAAACTGTGTTTTCTAAGGTAGATCTCGTCCGGGGCTATCATCAGGTGCCGGTCCACCCCTCTGATATCCCGAAGACAGCGGTCATCACCCCATTTGGACTGTTTGAATTTTTACGTATGCCTTTTGGCCTTAAGAGTGCCGCACAGACTTTCCAGCGGTTGATGGACTCTGTTTTACGTGATTTGCCGTTTCTGTTTGTCTATTTGGACGATATCCTGGTCGTGAGCACCTCTCAGGCCGAGCATGTGACCCACCTCAGGTCCCTTTTTCAGCGCCTTAGCCAACACGGGCTCATTGTCAACCCAGCTAAGTGCCAGTTCGGGTTGTCTGTTATCGACTTCCTCGGACATCGTGTCACGGAGTGCGGGGCAGTTCCCCTCCCAGCGAAGGTTGCTGCCGTCGCAAACTGCCCCCGCCCACTCACGGTTAAGGCTCTTCAGGAGTTCCTTGGCATGGTGAATTTTTACCATCGTTTCATTCCCCGGGCAGCTGACCTCATGCGGCCGCTGTATGATGCTCTTAAAGGAGCTGCTCCCAAGCACATGGTAGACTGGTCTGACGCGCGGCACAGTGCTTTTTTGGGGGTCAAGTCTGCTCTCGCTAACGCTACCCTGCTGGCACACCCATTTCCCGATGCTCCTATTGCAATCACCACGGACGTGTTCATTATGCTGTAGGTGCAGTGCATGAGCAGTGGGCGGGTGTCACTTGACAACCTTTGGCTTTCTTTAGCAGGCAGTTGCGCCCCTGCGAGCGGAAATATAGCACATTTGACCGTGAGCTCCTTGGCCTCCATCTGGCCATACGCCATTTCCGTTCGTTGCCTTTCACAGATTTTGTGGACCACGAACCCCTCACTTTCGCGATGGCCAAGACGGCTGAACCGTGGTCGGCTCGGCAACAGAGGCACCTCTCATACATCTCAGAGTTCACGACGGACATCCAGCACCTTGCTGGTAAGAGCAATGTCGTTGCTGACTGCCTTTCCCAAGCCGTCGCGAGCGCTGTCCATGTGGGGCTCGATTTTGCACAAATGGCAGTTGACCAGGCCGACGACCCGGACATCCAAGCTCTGAAGGCTGCAGCCACAGGGTTACGGTTGTCTGAGGTCCCATTTGAGGACACAGGGGTTACGCTCCTTTGTGACGTCGCTACCGGTCGGCCACGGCCCCTTGTGCCCGCCATTTGGAGGCGGCGTGTGTTCGACTCCATCCACAGCCTTTTCCACCCTGGGAGGAAACCTTCCCAGCAGCTGGTTGCTGCAAAATTTGTCTGGCGTGGCCTGAAGAAAGACGTTAGGGACTGGGCTTCCACATGTGGCATGCCAGCGCTCAAAAGTGCACACGCGGGCCCCACTGGCACCGTTTACGGTTCCGGAGCGCCGTTTTGACCATGTAAATGTGGACCTGGTCGGGCCTCTCCCATCCTCACGCGGCTGCACATACCTCCTCACGATAGTTGACAGGACCACCCGCTGGCCGGAGGCAGTAACTCTGACGTCCGCCACCTCCACGGAAGTGGCGCGCGCGTTCATTGGTACGTGGGTTGCCCGTTTCGGTACCCCATCGGACATATCATCCGACCGGGGCACTCAGTTCACTTCTGAGCTCTGGGCCGCTGTGGACAAGAGCTTGGGAGTGAAACTCCACCACACGATGGCGTATCACCCGCAGGCCAATGGTATGTGTTATATATGTCCCCATTATTTGTAGGTTTGTCTATGTACCAATAAGTAGACGGGCACTGAGCTATTTCTTAGCGTGTCTTTATTTTAGCCGGCACTTCAATACAACGACACAACATCCGGGTTCCCATCAGGCATTGCTTACAACTACGGCAAGTTGCGATGTCCAAAAACATAACATCTTCTCCCCCTTTAGAAAGAATCCCCCCCCCCCCCCCCCCAACAACAAAATCCTTATAGCAAAACACAAATAACTCACTGTATCATGGGGCACTTCGCACTATTTTTTATTTATTTATTTTTTTTAACATTGTTTGGTAACAGTTACCCAACATAACCCTGAGATGAGGTTAAACGGCCTCACCCCGTGACCACACCCATGGGGATTATTCTGCCCCAGTTGGTTTGGGTTGGTCGCTAAACATAGAGTGGTATAGCTCGGTTGGTAGAGCGGCCGTGCCAGCAACTTGAGGGTTGCAGGTTCGATCCCCGCTTCCGTCATCCTAGTCACTGCCGTTGTGTCCTTGGGCAAGATACTTTACCCACCTGCTCTCAGTGCCACCCACACTGGTTTAAATGTAACTTAGATATTGGGTTTCACTATGTAAAGCGCTTTGAGTCACTAGAGAAAATCGCTATATAAAATATAATTGATTGATTGATTGAATTGAGTCTATAATTGCAGGCGTTCTGGAGGACGGCGTTCTCTTACCGGATAACGGGGCTCAACAGAATGTTCAGTCTTACGGTCTCCGCTGGGTGACTCTGGAACAGCCGTGCGTGTTCGAACATCCATCACAGGATCTCGTAGTGAAGAGTCGGAAGCAGAAGTCCCACCAGTATATTCCATTGTTTTTTGGGGTGGTGGCAGCAGGATATGGGGTGCGCTGAACTCTGACTCGTTCGGAGTATCCACCGACGGCTGGTTGGGGGTCGATGCTGTTGCCTGAAGGAGTTGATCGACGTGTCTTTTCCATACCAGTCCAGCAGCAGTACTGACAGTGTAAGAGACAGGACCAGATCGTTTGACTATGGTTGCAGGGACCCATCGGGGGCCAGTACTGTAGTTCCTTGCTAACACTGGCTCATCCAGAAAAAAGACTCTTTCTTTAGCCTTCTGCATTCTTTTTTGAATCTGTTTCTCCTGTTGATGCTGAACAATATCCTTCACCGTTGTCGGATTCAGAAAGTCAAAGTTTGTTCGAAGGTTTCTTTTGAACATCAGAGAAGCGGGGGAAACTTTAGTAGTGGCATGGGGAGTATTCCTATAGCTCAACAGGAATCTATGCAATCTCTGATGAAATGATCCCTGCTCTTGAGATGTCTTCAAAGCTTTCTTCATGGTCTGCACAAACCTTTCAGAGACCGTTGGTCGCAGGGTGAAATGGTGCGGATCGAATGTGTTGTACGCCATTTGCTTCAAGGAAGGTAGTCATTTCTTGTGACACCAGTTGTGGCCCGTTATCTGAGACCAACTGAAGAGGAGAACCGAACCGGCTGAAAATCTCCCCCAGCCTCTCAATCATCTTTGCAGTGGTAGTGGTTTTCATTATGGCCACTTCCGGCCACTTACTGTGGGCGTCCACACACACAAGGAGCATACAACCCTCTACAGGTCCTGCAAAATCAATGTGCACCCGTTGCCATGGTTCTTCGGGAAACTCCCAGGGATGTAGAGGAGCTAGTTGGGGTGCCTTCCTAACTTCTTGGCATGAGGAACAGGTTTTGGCGGTAGTCTCTATCTCTCTGTCCACTCCTGGCCACCAGAAGTAACTCCTTGCTATCTCCTTCATTCGAACTATTCCACTGTGACCTGCATGGAGCTGTTGCAGAACAGATTTACGCAATGATGGCGGAATAACCACCCTCCTCCCCCACAGTAAGCAACCAGATTGCACCGACAGTTCTGCTCTCCTGGAGAGATAAGGTTGAATACTGGGGGCATCGCTACCTGATCTACCCCCCATCACCATGTCCATCACCGCAGACAGGACAGGGTCAGTGCAAGAGGCCCTCCTCACATGAGCAGCAGAAACTGGCGCACCATCCACCTGACTGAAGTAAAAGATTTCTGCTGCCCGCGGCTCAGGCCTGGTGATAGGAAGAGGCAGCCTGGACAGGGCATCGGTGTTGCCGTGCAGGTCAGCCTTGCGATACTTGATGTCATACGAGTGTGCCGACAAGAGCAACGCCCACCGCTGCATGCGACTCGCGGCAAGTGAGGGTAACCCAGTGTGCGACCCCAGAATGGTCGTCAGGGGTCGGTGATCTGTCAGCAATGTAAATTGTCTCCCATACAGGTACTGATGGAACTTGCGAACCCCATAGACGATGCTCAACGCCTCCCTCTCTATCTGAGCATAGTTAGTCTCTGCTTTGTTCAAGGTCCATGATGCAAATGCTATAGGCCTCTCTACCCCGTTCGGCATTAAATGTGAAATGACCGCCCCCACTCCATACGGTTATGCATCGCAGGCCAACTGAATGGGGAGTGATGGATCGAAATGGGTCAGTACCCCTGACGTCCCTAATGTCTCCTTTGTTTTCTGAAAAACCTCTTGACAGGCATCACTCCAATTCCACTTCTTTCCTTGACAAAGTAGGTCATGCAGCGGCTTGAGCCTGGATGACAAGTTCGGTATAAAACGGCCATAATAATTCAGTAAGCCCAAGAATTGGCTAACATTCTCTGGCGGCGGGGCATCCACTATCGCTCGAACCTTTGACGGCACAGTATGCAACCCTCGGGCATCAATTACATGTCCCAAATATTCAACAGACAGTTGAAAAAATTTGCACTTTTCTTTGCGAACCCTGAGCCCATACTCTTTCAGCCTTTGAAGAGCAGCATCCAAATTGTCCAGATGTTCTTGGTCCGTACTTCCTGTGCACAGAATATCGTCCAAATAGCACTGTACACCAGGGAGGCCATGTAGGATCTGATCCATGGCACGTTGGTAAAGTGCAGGGGCTGATGTGATCCCGAAAGGAAGTCGACAATATCTGAAAAGCCCCTTTTGTGTGGTTATGGTGAGCAAGTCTTTAGAATCCTCATGAACGTGCATTTGTAAGTAGGCTTGGTTAAGGTCTATTTTGCTAAACTTTTTCCCCTTACTCAGCCCGGCAAACAAATCGTCAATGCGGGGAAGAGGGTACTGCTCTGCTGACAGTACAGGGTTCAGTGTCACTTTAAAATCTCCACAGATTCGTATTTCTCCCGTCTTCCGGAAGGAGTTGGGCAGTATGAAGGACATTACTGTCAAGCTAAATATTAAACCGGAAACAACACCAAAGTTTATGAAGGCCAGGTCTGTACCATATGCTATTCGATCAAAAGTGGGGGATGAGTTGGACGCCTTACTTAGTTAAAAGTGGTGTTTTGGAACCGGTGACTGTCAGCGAGTGGGCCACGCCCATAGTTCCTGTACCCAACAGTTCCTGTACCCAACAGGAACTATGGGCGTGGCCCACTCGCTGACAGTCACCGGTTCCAAAACACCACTTTTAACTAAGTAAGGCGTCCAACTCATCCCCCACTTTTGATCGAATAGCATATGGTACAGACCTGGCCTTCATAAACTTTGGTGTTGTTTCCGGTTTAATATTTAGCTTGACAGTAATGTCCTTCATACTGCCCAACTCCTTCCGGAAAACCTCATCATGTCTCCTCAAAATAGCAGCTAGACTAGTAGCTGTTGGTGATACCATTTTTACAGTGTGCCAGCTTAGCTTCTTTTTCTCTAGCCACACACGTCCCAGAATAGCCGGGTAATCACCTTTAACAATATAGATGGGGAGCTTCCTCACCTGATTGTTACTCTGTACCACGACATCAGTCATTCCTGCCATGGGTACAGGTTCCCCTAGATAGGTTTTGAACCTAGTATCAGACGGTCGCAGCGGAAGGTGTCCCAAAACTTTTTTGTAAACCCCGTCTGAGATGATGGATGCTTTTGAACCAGTGTCTATTTGCATACTCACTGGGTGCCCCTCCAGCATGGGCTCCACCCAGTAACCTTCTGAATCTTCATCCATCTTCATTATATTCAGTGTGTGTACACTCATCTCCTGTTCTCCTTCCGAAGAATCGCTGGACACGGTCTCCCTTTGTCTCACAGTGTGCACCTGTGTTTTCCTCCTGTTCTTCATAGAGTCATGTATGTTGGCAGACTTTGATGTTTTCTCCTTGTTCTTTTTTCTTAAGCAGGCCCGCTCGATATGGCCTCTTCTTCCACAACTGCGACAGTCCATATCCTTACACCAGCATGACGTGGCTAGGTGTCCTGATTTTCCACAACGGAAACATGTCCCTTGTCCACTAGGTCTATCCGTTTGAACTGTTTGCACTCCGCCTGTAGCGTTCATTTGGTGAGCCTCCTTTGAGGCCATTTCCATGGCGACACTGATTTCAATGACTTTCTGCAACGTTGGGTTACTTTCGGTCAGCAGTTTCTTCTGAGCGGCTTCATTTCTCAGTCCGAGGACCAATCTGTCTCTTAATGCGTCATTTAAACCTTGCCCAAATTCACAATGTTCAGCTAATTTCCTCAGTGCTGCAACAAACATGGTAACAGATTCCCACTCTTCTTGATTTCGTCTGTGGAATCTAAACCTTTCTGCGAGCATTAATGGTTTGGGTGAAAAATGCTGGGTCAGAACATCCATTGTTTCTGCATAGGTTTTGGTCCCCGGTTTGGTGGGCTGCAGCAGGTCACGTAACAAATTAAATGCCTTTGGACCCATCACTGACAAAAATGTGGGTACTATTTTATCATTAGCAATGTCATTTGCCAATACGAAATAGTCAAAACGTTCTGCACTGTTCCACGTGCTCATCAAAAGGGCCAATATTACCAACAACTCCTGCCATTTTCCTTTCAGGCTCCTGGTTATTTGCAATATCCTCTGACAATTCTTCCTCCTTAGACGGTCCTCTCTCCGGTGATGTCACACGTCTCCTCTTCTCCTTTTTTTTTTTATTCCTCTTCGCGCTATTCACAACAGACGCAGGCTGTGACGCGCCAAATGTTAACTAGCAGCGTTAGCTTCTCCTCAGTAAAACACCGCCACTCGTAAAACTTGACTACACGCACACGTTCCAGACACACCGCGCCCGTGGGATCTCAAACCACCTCGTCGCCACTTGTTATATATGTCCCCATTATTTGTAGGTTTGTCTACGTACCAATAAGTAGACGGGCACGGAGCTATTTCTTAGCGTGTCTTTATTTTAGCCGGCACTTCAATACAACGACACAACATCCGGGTTCCCATCATGCATTGCTTACAACTACGGCAAGTTGCGATGTCCAAAAACATAACAGTATGTGTGAGCGATTTCACAGGTCCATGAAGGCAGCGCTTAGGGCGTCCTTGAAGGACAGCACTTGGGTAGACAAGCTCCCTTGGGTGATGCTGGGGCTTCGGACTTCCCCCAAGGAAGACTTGCAATCTTCCTCGGCAGAGTTGGTGTATGGCCAGCCCCTGCGGGTGCCAGGTAACTTTATTCCTAGCACGATGGCACCTTGGTCCGCCGGTAAGCAGCGAGCTGCTCTCCTCGATGCTGCCAAGAGTTTTGCCCCCATCCCCACTTCTCAACACGGCCTTATGCCGTCTTATGTTCCCGCTTCCTTGAGGGGAGCAGCGTTTGATTTTGTCCGCCACGACGCCCACCGCGGTCCCCTGCAGCCTCCTTACGATGGGCCATTTCGCGTTCTAGAGAGCGGAGATAAGCATTTTCTGTTGGACATCGGGAGTCGGTCTGAAAAGATCACGGTGGACCGGCTGAAAGCGGCCCACTTGGATCTTAGTCAGCCAGTTACCACGGCCGTACCCCCGGCGCCGGGGTCGTCCCCCCGCTCTACCTAGGCCCCATGATAATGTTATGCATCCTTCTACGCAGGCCCCCGGGACCTTAGACAGTACAGGTACCCTTCCGGTCCCCCCTACTGACTCCCCGGCATTTGTACCAGTCCGGCGCACCCGGTCTGGTCGGCCCGCCCGTGCCCCTGTCCATTGACAGTTTGTTTTCCTTTGTGATGGCGAATTCTGGGGGGATGTGTGTAGCGGTTGATTTAAGGACATAATTCACCACACCTGTTATTTGACTTTGTCATCATCATTCACCGTACTGTTCTATTGTGTACATGACAATGTTGTTCTTTGTGTGCAGTTAAGAGCGAGTAATTCGGCGCGGCCCCTTTAAGTGGCCGTCAGTAGATTCTCACAAAGGTGGGGGTTTGTTGTTCCCGCGATATTTGAGTGTTTGTGATGAAAGCGTTCATTCTTGCTTGTGCTTTGATGAATAAACGACGCACACGTTTTTGTGTGTCAACTATACTTCAAGTTGTCTAGCTTTCACGCTATGAGCACAACAGTATTAATTTTACAGACGCATCACAACATTTAGCTTTTCCTTTCAACAACAACAACACTACTTGTAGCCAACTTTGTGAGGTACAACAGACTACTTTGGGACAAAATATGATCCAAAGCCTTATATTAGTGAGTCTGAATATAAGGAGGATGAGCTCCAAGTTTTAAAAGTTGTGTGCTAACAGATCTAGCTTTAGTGAAACACAAGCATCATGCAGCAGTCTTACTAAGTGCTGAACAAGATATACAAACTACGAACATAATAAAACAAAACCTTACAGTACAGCGAGTGCTCCCACCATGATGCCGACTAATGGGATGTTTATATCCTCCCATTTTCACAAAACATCTATCATAATCCTCACGCAAGTCAATGGTGTCTTTTTGTGTCATTTTCACCAACATCAGAGTTGACCAACTTCTCGGTCTATGGCCACATCCTTGTAATATCCAGGTGAGATATCCATGATTTATAATCTAGAATTAACTTTCACCAGCTCAAAGGCAATGCAGCAGCTCACCAGGTCGATAAGTCAATATAGCAACATAAGCAGTTAGCTCTCTGTAAACAGGGTGCCACTAAAAATAGTTTGTCTGCGTTAGTGCTTATAATGGTCTACTCCCATTAGCTGCCTTGTTATCCACCTTGTACTTGCCATAATCTATAACTAAAAATGCATAGAAAAACAAAAACATTTGTGTTTTTGTTTTACGTAGGGATTTTGAATGATAGGCAAAATTCAAAGAAAAATTGCTGTTCTCCTTTAAATAGAGTTAATTTGAAGTTAATGAATTAATAATTTGAAGTTAATTACATAAATGCACTTTAAATAGAGTTATAATGTATGGTTTCTTACATATACTGTATGTACTTTGAAGGGGTCATGCTATGAATTTTTTCTACATTTAGAACACTTCATTGTGGGCTACATGACATCATGACATGTAATAAAGGTTCTTTGTCAAAGTTTTGCATGGATTTTGTTTTAGTGACTGTCTTGAAGCCGCTTTCTGACCGTCTCTTCACGATGCGCCATTTTATAGGCGCTCGTCTTTACGTGCCTCCACTTCAACCGCATCTTCTACCCGACAGCCATGTTGTCAGGCTATACGTCATTTTGTATTAGAAATGGCAACAGCGGAGGATGCATGTATATGTACATAATTTCAGTCTGCCCCACAACAAGTAAATGATAAATGGGTTATACTTGTATAGCGCTTTTCTACCTTCAAGGTACTCAAAGCGCTTTGACACTATTTCCACATTCACCCATTCACACACACATTCACACACTGATGGCGGGAGCTGCCATGCAAGGCGCTAACCAGCACCCATCAGGAGCAAGGGTGAAGTGTCTTGCCCAAGGACACAACGGACGTGACTAGGATGGTAGAAGGTGGGGATTGAACCCCAGTAACCAGCAACCCTCCGATTGCTGGCACGGCCACTCTACCAACTTCGCCACGCCGAAAAGAAGCAGCTTATTGACAATAGTGTCGGACTACAATGGCGGACTCGCACTAAACTCTTTGGGTAAATTGCTACCATAAATACATGGAATTATCCGCTGAGGTCACACTTGGCAAAAACATCAAATTTTTGGCAAACTCCAAAAGACTCGTTTGAAGGAAGTATGAAGGAAGGCAAGAACATTTTATAAATATCTTCACCATGGTTTGATTTCAAATCCACAAAAACAGAAACATAAAACAATAGATAAGCAATGTTGGTTTTGCATAAAAGGTCACCTATAAATAGTTACAATGTCTACTCTTTTAATAGAGTTGCAATGTGAAGTTACTTACGTATATGTACTTTAAATATAGTTACAATGTGAGGTTACTGACAATATATGTCTTAAATATAGTTATAATGTGAGGTTACTAACATATGTGTACTTTATATAGAGGTACAATGAGGGGTTACTTACATAGATGTACTTTAAATGGAGTTATGTTAGGTTACTTACATACTGTAAATTTACTTTAGAGCAGGGGTGTCCAAACTTTTTCCACTGAGGGCCGCAAACGGAAAAATTAAAGCATGTGGGGGCCATTTTGATATTTTTCATTTCAAACCATAAAAAAATATATGGATTTTTTGTATTTATTTTACCTTTAGGGGTCCCGGGGACCATAAAGGGTCTCAGTTATTAAAATGTTAAAAATAAGTCTAATTTGTATAATTATTTTTTATTTAACGCTTACAGTAAATCTCTATATCAACTTAAAAAAAAAAAAAAAGGTTTTATGGCTTTTCTGTCAAAAACAACTTTGTTTTTTATAGTAAAACTGAAATATGCAGTATTTAGTAATTAGAGCCCTAAAATATAAATAATTCAGGACACCATTGATTTTAATTATTTAATATTTTTGAGTCATCACAGTGAAAAGATAAATAAAATACCACTAAATATGTTTGGGATCCAAAAGGTGCCCCACTCATAAAGTGATACATTTTTATTAGTTTTCGTTTTTTTTACTTTCATCACTTAAGTTACGAGATCTACTTCAGATATGTCCACTACTTGCTGTCCACATCCTACCGCCCCCCCCCCCCCCCCCCCCCCTCCACACCCCTGATTGTAAATAATGTAAATAATTCAATGTGATTATCTTGTGTGATGACTGTATTATGATGATAGTATATATGATAGTATATATCTGTATCATGAATCAATTTAAGTGGACCCCGACTTAAACAAGTTGAAATACTTATTCGGGTGTTACCATTTAGTGGTCAATTGTACGGAATATGTACTTCACTGTGCAACCTACTAATAAAAGTCTCAATCAATCAATCTCAATCAATCTGTCAATTTTATGTTTGAACTATTATTTTGTTTGTTTTATGGTGTTTTGTCAAAGAAAACTTTGTTTTTATATGGCAACTACACAATATATGCAATATTTACCACATAAAACATTTTAAAGTGAAAAATTTGAACTAATTGGAGCTTTGAAAATAATTAATTATAACATGGATTTTTTGTCATTATTTATTTTTTTGAGCAGTTGCAAAAAAAGAAAAAGAAAGAAAGACAAAAGAAAAAAAACAGCCTGCATGGCAGCTTTGTGTCAACATTGCAACTTTTTCTCGTTAGATTTCACCTCATTCCACTTATTTTAATGTTAATTTTTATTTTTTGCAATAGCATTTCCAGAATGTGTGGCGGGCCGGTAAACAATTAGCTGCGGGCCACAAATGGCCCCCGGGCCGCACTTTGGACACCCCTGCTTTAGAGTTATAGTGCGAGGTTACTGGCAACTTATTTACTTTAAATAGAGTTACAATGTGATGTTACTGACATCAATGTACTCTAAACAGAGTTATAAATGTGAGGTTACTGACATATAAGTATGTTAAATAGTTCATATTTGAAGTTATTTACACTGATGTACTTTAAATACAGTTACAATTTGACGTTACTGACATAGATGTACTTTAAATAAAGGTACGGTGCGATGTTACTTACATAGACTTTAAAAATAGTTACAATGTGAGGTTACTTTTACATAGAGGTACTTTAAATAGTTAATATTTGAAGTTATTTACATAGATGTAAGTTAAATACAATTACAATAAGATGTTACTGACACAAATGTACTTTAAATAGAGTTACAATGTGAGGTTAATTACATAGACATACTTTAATTACCATTACAATGTGAAGCTACTTACATAGACATACTTTAAATAGTTACAAAGTGAGGTTAAATACATAGACATCATTTAATAGAGTTACAATGTGAAGTTAATTACACAGACATACTTTAAATAGAGTTACGATGTGAAGTTACTTACATAGACATGGTTTAAAAAGAGTTGTAAAATGTTGTCACTCACGTCAAACTTTCCATGGAAGACGACGTCTTGTAGAAAATGAGGAATCTGCCGCGGCAAATATCTTGGAAGTTCAGGAGCATCTCTCATGGTCTCCTGCTTCTGGATGGACAAGTGAGTGAAGCGGCGTATAGAGGGGAACATTCCAGTTCCTTGTGTTTTAGTTGAAATGTTCTGGGAGTATCTGCAGTGAAATGAAGTTCATGGTGTTGGTGTGCCTTTCAAGTCCAGTGTGTGTTGCAGTTCTGAAAAACAAGCTTTGCCACATGAGAAGCTGAATTTGGGCCAACATCTAAACTTAGACAAAATAAAACTCTGAGAACACAGGGTGAACTTTCATTCACTCTAACCTCTCAGTAGCAGTGTAGGAATGGGCAGTACTATGCTTCTATGCTCCCGATCTGCGTACAGGTAAATACCAGGCCAGTACCTTTCACTTTCACGTGTTAAAATGATATCAAACAATAAACCTAATTTAACATAACAAACATTCGTAACAATAATTTTAACAATTTATTGCTGTGTGGCATATGACGTCACATCCGATTTTCTTCCTGGTGGCATGACATGATGGTCAAGTAGCTTGAGCGTACTATTAAAACAAGTGAGTGAATGTAGAGTTTGAGCAGAAAATGCCGTATTGTTGTTTTGTTCTGGGTGTTCCAGTTGTTCAAATATAAAGATAGGAAAGAGCTTTTATAGACCCCCGAAAGAAGTGATCTCAAAGTTAATAAAGTCAGGGAAAAAACAAAATGGTTCTTAAAAACATCACTTTCATCATCTTGTGGAATACAATCGGACCGCTTTTTTCTACAGTGATCCCTTTGTAAAATTTGTTTTTGAACATTTGTTTCATTAGTAGTGTTTGGGAGCAGAACTAATTGTGGCCTAGTGGTTAGAGTGCCCTGAGATCGGTAGGTTGTGAGTTCAAACCATAAGACTATAAAAAAAGGGACCAATTACCTCCCTGCTTGACACTCAGCATCAAAGGTTGGAATTGGGGGTTGAATCACCAAAAATGATTCCTGGGCGCGGCCACAGCTGCTGCTCACTGCTCCCCTCACCTCCCACGGGGTGATCAAGGGTGGTTGGGTCAAATGCAGAGAACAATTTTGCCACACCTCGTGTGTGTGACAATCATTGGTACTTTAACTTTTTAACTTAAAAAGGGCAAGAGATCACATGAGTTTTTATTCATTTGTGGTTGTTATACCTAAATATAATTACGAATACCCGGTTGTGCAAATAAAATAACGTCACATTTAGTCCTAGTAATAAACATGAACATTGGTCCAATCCACCGTATTTTCGTTGTCGATTTTCATAGCAGAAGCTAAAAGCTTAGTTGTTGTTGGGCAGAAAAGCCAAGTGCCTTATTCAACACAAATGACCACATTATAACGTCTTTGGTGATATTTGTAAACATCAAGGAAATATCCTTAATAGTATTAATAAACTAGAAGTGTAAATCTCTCTTGGCTCAACAGCATATACTGAATCTTGATATCGCTAGCAAACATTGCATTTATAGCTAAATAATGAGACTTAAATATGAACTTTACACTGTAAAAATAACTGCAGACATGAACTGTAGATCATGACAGATTGATATTTGTAGCAGGAAATCAACTGCAAACAGACTATGCAGACTCACGATCACAGCAGCACGACACGTGTTATGTCAATCAAACATGTTACTTAGCGACACACAAATACGTTTAACTTTGATTGTAAAAATTGGAATAAAGACATGTCAGTATCATCAATATTTTTCAAGGTCATTAAATGAGTTGAGTGATGTTTCCCTTGAATTTTTTGATCATGATTATGATCAGAATAAAATAGAATATAGAGTAGAATATTTTTACCAAACTAAAAGTGTTTTTGTCAACACACGTATTAGTAAAAAATGTACTTTCACTCTGGTATTATTCTAAAGAATGACCAAATCCAAGACATAACTGGTTTGTCTTCCTGGCAAAGCTGTACCAGGAAAGTGTCCATCTTCCAGGATTGTTAACAAAGAGCTAAGATCCTAAAACCCTTAGCTGGGCTTCTCATTCCTCACACTTCAAACTCAGTAGCTTCCATAACACAGCAGTGATATCCGCACTCAAGCGTATTTTTAGATTCTCACACACACACACACACACACACACACACACACACACACACACACACACACACACACACACACACACACACACACACACACACACACACACACACACACACACACACACACACACACGCACACACACACACAGACGCACGCATGCACACAAACACACGTACACACACACACACGCACACTCACAATGGACGGAATCAAGCGAAAGGAAAGTAGCACAAGCAGCCAAGCTCTCAAGGGACACAATGTGTCTGATAGTGAGCACAAAATATTCACTCACAGGAAACAGATGTTTACAGTTATTTGAAATAAGTACAATTAGTATCAGCCAAAATAACGGATTAGTTATTTACAGTTTTTGTCCAATGTTTGAACATTATAGACTCATGCTTAAACCAATGTGACAAAACTTGAAGTTGTTGTTACCATATCTTTACTACAATGTAAGCATACCTTCAACAAAAGTGCTGCTTGGCACTTCATTTGCAATTCTGTAACACTTTATCCTTCTTGCATCACATTTGCTATAGCACATTACACACATCTTCATACATAACACATTTAAAAATGTAATCTTAGGGTTCCATTGGGAAAACACATCTATTCAAAATACAACATGCATTGTGTAATCGTAACTAGTTAGACTCAAACATGAAAATACTTACAAAAATGAACACCATTCAGCCAGCTAGAAAGAGGCTTTAGTTACTGTAAGCCGTTTTGAGAACTTGAGAGGCCATGCAAATAATATTATTTCAGATGGCATAAGAGCAACAATGGCCTGACAAGAGGAAACAAAGACAAACCCTAAGCTAAGCCATTTTACAGTTTCCTCCATAATACTGTAAGAACATTGCATGTGTTCAAATCTACTCTGTTTAGACTATATGTCGAGTCTTTACAGTATAGAGATGGGATTTATGGCTCTGACAAAAGCTGGATCTTGAGGAGCCTTTCCTTTTAAAGAGCCATTCAAAAAACTGGCTCATTATAGTTTTTTAACCGTTTAACCGAGACGTATACCCTCTCCGCCATGGTCACGACTCTGCCTAAAAATCCTGTCCATGAAAATCACAAACAGGATAGGTGACAGAGCGCAGCCCTGGCGGAGACCAACCCCCACTGGAAACGGATCTGACTTACATCCAAGCACCCGGACACAACTCTCGCTTTGGTTTTACAGAGATTGGATGGCCCTCAGCAGGTTCCCCTCACTCCGTACTCCCTCAGCACCTCCCACAAGATCTCCCGGGGGACCCGGTCATACGCTTTCTCTAAATCCACAAAGCACATGTAGACTGGATAGGCATACTCCCAGGCTTTCTCCAGGATTCCCGCAAGAGTAAAGAGCTGTTGTTGCACGACCAGGGCGGTCCACATTGCTCCTCTTGAATCCGAGGTTCGACTATTGGCCGGACCCTCCTTTCCAGTACCTTGGCGTAAACTTTCCCAGGGAGGCTGGGGATGGGGAATCAACCCCTCTGGTCCCCCTTTTTGAAAAGGGGAACCACCACCCCAGTCTGCCACTCCCTCGGCAATGTCCCAGACTTCCACGCAATGTTGAAAAGGCGTATCCTAAGACAGCCCATCAACACCCAGAGCCTTCAGCATTTCTGGATGGATCTCGTCAACCCCCGGAGCTTTGCTACTGTGGAGTTGTCTAACTACCTCAGTGACTTCACTCCGAGAGATCGACGTCGAGCCCCCATCATCCTCAGGCTCTGCTCCTGTCAGGGAGGGTGTGTCTGGTGTATTTGGGTTCAGTAGTTCCTCAAAGTGCTCTTTCCAACGCCGTACGACTTCCTCACTTGAAGTCAGCAAAGTCCCATCCTTGCCGTACACAGCTTGGATGGTTCCCTGCTTCCCCCTCCTGAGGTGCCGTATGGTCTTCCAGAACAGCTTTGGTGCCGCCCGATAGTCCTTCTCCATGGATTCCCCGAACTGCTCCCACACCCTCTGCTTAGCCTCGTCCACAGCCATGGCCACTGCCTTCGGGCCTGTCGGTACCTTGCAACTGCCTCCGAGTCCCCTGGGATAACATACCCTCCTTCTTGGCGAAGTTGATAGAGTGGCTGTGCCAGCAATCGGAGTGTTGCTGGTTACTGGGGTTCAATTCCCACCTTCTACCTTCCTAGTCACGTCTGTTGTGTCCTTGGGCAAGACACTTCACCCTTTGCCTCTGATGGCTGCTGGTTAGCGCCTTGCATGGCAGCTCCCGCCATCAGTGTGTGAATGTGTGTGTGAATGGGTAAATGTGGAAATACTGTCAAAGCGCTTTGAGTACCTTGAAGGTAGAAAAGCGCTATACAAGTATAACCCATTTATTTATCATTTATTCTTCAGTTGGACAGCTTGACCACCACTTTCCACCAGGGTGTTCGAGGGTTACTGCCCCTTGAGGAACCTAAGACTTTCTGGCCACAGCTGGCAGCAGCAGCTTTAACAATAGAGGCTTTGAACATTGCCCATTCCTGTTCAATGTCCCCAACCTCCACAGGGATGGCAGAGAAGTCCCGCCGGAGGTGGGAGTTGAAGTCCGGACAGAGGACTCCTCCAAACGTTCCCAGTTCACCCGCACTACACGCTTGGATTTTCCAAGTCTGTCCAGAGGTTTCCCCCCCCATCTGACCCAACTCACCACCAGATGGTGATCAGTTGACAGTTCAGCCCCTCTCTTCACCTGAGTGTCCAAAACATACGGCCTCAGATCAGCTGATACGATTACAAAATCGATCATTGATCTTTGGCCTAGGGTGCTCTGGTACCAGATACACCTATGAGCATCCTTGTGCTTGAACATGGTGATTGTTATCGCAAGTCCGTGACTAGCACAGAAGTCCAATAACAATCCACCACTCAGGTTCAGATCAGGGAGACCGTCCCTCCCAATCACGCCAGTCCAAGTATCACTGTCATTGCCCACGTGTGCGTTGAAGTCCCCCAGCAAGACTATGGAATACCCTGCTGGTGCCCCATACAGGACCCCATGCAAGGTATCCAAGAAGGCCGAATACTCTGAACTCTTGCTTGGTGCGTACGCACAAACAACAGTCAGAGTTTTTCCCCCCTCCAACCCTAAGGCGAAGGGAGGCGACCCTCTTGTCCACTGGGGTGAACTCCAACGTACAGGCACTCAGCTGGGGACCCGTGAGTATCCCCACACCCGCCTGGGCTCTCACACCCGAGCAACTCCAGAAGTGAACAAGGTCCATCCCTTGTCCAGGAGTGTAGTTTCAGAGCCCTTGCTATGCGTAGAGGTAAGCCCCACCAGGTCGGTAGCGCTCCACCTCTCGCACCAGCTCAAGCTTCTTCCCCACCAGCGTAGAGACGTTCCACGTCCCGAAAGTCAGCCTCTGCTGCCCCGAATTGATCCGTCTGGAGCCTCCACTTTCACTGCCATCCACTTGGCAGCGCACCCGAACCCACTTGTTCCGATCGCGGGTGGTGGGCCCACGTGGCGGAGAAGATGGTGTGTCCACGTGGCGGAGAAGATGGTGTGTCCACGTAGCTTCTTCGGGCTGTGGCCGGCCACCAGGCGCTCGCTGACGAGCCCTGCCGGGCCTAGCTCCAGAAGAGGGCCCCGGGCTTCCTCCGGGCCGGGTAATGCATCTTCTCTTCGTTTTTTTTCATGGGGGGTATCGTAACCCTGATGGGGGGTGGGGGGGCATTCGGGTGCTACACCTTGCCCAAGGGTGAACCGAAACTATGTAAGGCAGGGGCGTTCAACTCCCTGAGGCTTAATACAAGACCACATACCCACTATGACAGTGTCACACTCTATATGACAGTTATTTAAACATAACTCCTAAACCACACATGCAAAATGGCTAATAATGCCTGGAGAAATGTATCTTTATGAGTTTTCTAGAAAGAAAAAATAATTTGTAAGGTGTGCAAAGACACAAGTTTGATTTTTTACTCATATGGCAGTATAAATGTCATAGTAAATGGGAAAGTTATATAAACATAACTCCAAAACCAAACATGCATTATGTCTAAAAATGCCTGTAAATTGTATGTATGTGCATTTTACTAGAATCAGTTGTTTTTGTAATGTTTGCAAATACAAAAATTGAGTCTGTGGGGGTGGTTCCCCCAGAGGTAGTGATGCCATATAACAGGGGGCCCAGTACATACTTTCAAAGCGTTCCGGTGGATAGTCTGTTCCCTACCACCCTTCTCAGGGCGCACCCGCTAAACCACCCCCATCTCTCCCACAATGTCCAAGATAACGTGGGGTTCAGGGTCCCACCATGTGTCCAGTTTGCCTTTTCCCTGCCGTCGCCTGTTTCTGACCCACACCCGCTCACCAGGGGTCAAAGGCAAGGCATGAGCCCTCAAAATGAATTGTACATTTTCATCAGGTTTTTGTACGCAGCTAAGAAACTGTGCTCTCAAGACCGGTGTTGGAGTTTGATCCCCATATAAAGAATTTAAATAATTAAAAATCTTCCGAGTATTGTCCTTCTCGTCCATATCTAAAACCGAAATTTGAAGCTTCGCTTCACCCGGAAGCGCTCCCAACAAAATGGCTACTTTTCGTGCCTCTGGTATATCCTGGCTGCCCAGGAGCCCTTTAATCTGCTCCTTCCACTCAGAATACTTGAGATCGTCACCATGCCCTTTAAATCTGGGCAGCCAAAGTGCGCCCGGATACACCGGCATCATCATCTTGCCCTTACTGGAAACAGTGCTCTCACAATATGGATCCTGCTGGTAACGCCAGAAATGTGATGGACCCGAGTGGTGGTATATTTAAAATTTACTAAAAATGTTGCTAAAAACAAATATAAAATATTAAGAACCCAATGAAGTGAGAGCAGCTGTCCAAAATAAGGGAAAGATGATTTTGCTTGTTCGCACTTTATTACAATATAGCTAAAAACAGTCAAGTGGATAACACTAAAAATACCAATTGGTAAACAATAATACAGGTGAGGGTACAGCAAGGACAGGCGTGGTCAATGTCCTGGTTCCGCTCACTTCCACGGCATCCTCCTGCACACAAATTAAATCGGAGGCAGGCCACGGGGATAAAAATCTGCTAAAACCAAGGAGACGCGCTACGGGCTGACGCCACACTTACACGCAAGGCAGGGTTGCCCCTGCCCTTGCTGTAGTTCCACGTCGAAGTCTTGGGTACGCCCACGCTCCTTGCCAGTCGGGACCTACGTGGCGGTACCCGTCCCGTCCCTCTTGGTCGCTCCCGGGGGTCGCCGCAGGTCTCTGGGTCCCGATCGCCCCTTCCGAGGCAGAGTTTCCTCTGCCCCTGCGTGTTGTGGGCGTCTTGGGGTTCACTCCGGTAGCCTGCGGGGTCGGCTGTGTAGTCCGGGGGTTCCTTCCCGGCCTGCGCGCGTCCCCCCCGGTCGCTCTCGGCAAAGCCGGTCGATCCTCCCCGGTCGCTCTCTCCTGCTGTCGCTCTCTCCTGCTGCTCCTGTCCTTCCCCGCTCCCGGCTCTTTCCCTGCTGCGGTTCTTTTAAATGTGCAGTCTTAATGCTCCACAGGTGCGTCTAATTTCAGGTGCCGTTCAATTGGGCACCTTGGTTACTAAGGGCAACAAGCTAAAAGGGGCGAGTCTTAAAATGCCAGCAAAGTCTACAAGGTGTAAAAACATGCAATTAAAAATACAATCAAATTCCAAAGTGTAAAAACATGCAGTTAAAAATACAATCAAATTCTAAAGTATAAAAACATGCAATTAAAAATACAATCAAATTCTAAAATGTTAAAACATGCAATTGAAATCCACAGCAATAAAACACTATAAAACATGCATGGCAATAAAACATGAAAAATAAAATCCCCTACTTGTGTCCCATCACATATGCTTTTTTAGGCTTGCAAACACAAAAAGTAGTTTTTTAACTCAATACGACAGTAATGTTCTTTAAATCCTGAGATAATGCGCAAAAAGCAATACAAATGTATTCCATCATAATTCCTAAACCAAACATGCAAAATGTCTAAAATTGCCTGTAATATTGAATCCATGTGAAATTTACTAAGATCAAATGTTTTTGTAAGGTTTGCAAATACAAAAATTAGGTTTTACACATATTGCTATAACTACCAATCTAATTATGACAGTTTTTTAAACATAACTCATAAACCACCCATGAAAAAAAGGCTAAAAATGCATGAAGCAATGAATTCTTGTGAGTTTTACTCGAAACATATGCTTTTTTAAGGCTTGCAAACACAAAAAGTAGTTTTTTTACTCAATATGACAGTAATGTTCTTAGAATCCTGAGACAATGCGAAAAAAGCAATAAAAATGTATTTAAACTTAACTCCTAAACGACACATGCAAAATTGCTAACAATGCCTGGAGACATGTTAGTTTTACTAGAAAAATTATCTTTTGTGAGTTTTGCAAAGACACAAGTTAGTTTTTTTATTCAATATGACATTAAAACTGTCATACTAAATATGAAAGTTATATAATCATAACTCCTAAACCACACATGCAAAATGGCTAATATTGCCTGGACAAATGTATCTTTGTCAATTTAACTGGAAAACAAGGATTTGGTAAGGTTTGCAAAACCAAAAAGTATTTTTTTATTCAATAAGACAGTAATGTTCTTAGAATCCTGAGACAATGTCAAAAAAGCAATAAAAATGTATTTAAACATAACTCCTAAACGACACATGCAAAATTGCTAACAATGCCTAGAGACATGTTAGTTTTACTAGAAATGATCTTTTGTAAGGTGTGCAAAGACACAAGTTTGTTTTTTTACTCATATGGCAGTATAAATGTCACAGTAAATGGAAAAGTTATATAAACATAACTCCAAAACCAAACATGCATTATGTCTAAAAATGCCTGTAAATTGTATGTATGTGCAGTATGTAAGGTTTGCAAATTCAAAAATTGGGTTTTACTTACTACTCAGTGTACTCACACTCAATGTGACAGTTATTTAAACATAACTCCTTAACCACACATGAAAAATGGCTAATAATGCCTGAAATAATGCATCCTTGAGAGTTTTACTCGAAACATAGGCTTTTTTAAATCTTCAAAAAGTAGTTTTTTACTCAATATGACAGTAATGTTCTTAGAATCCTGAGATAATGCGAAAAAAGCAATACAAATGTATTTAAACACATGCAAAATGGCTAATAATGCCTGGAGACATGTATCTTTGTTAGTTTTACTAGAAAAATGATCTTTTGTAAGGTTTGCAAAGACAGAAGTTAGTTTTTTTTATTCAATATGACAGTATAACTGTCATACTAAATATGAAAGTTATATAATCATAACTCCTAAACCACACATGCAAAATGGCTAATATTGCCTGGACAAATGTATCTTTGTCAATTTAACTGGAAAACAAGTATTTGGTAAGGTTTGCAAAACCAAAAAGTATTTTTTTATTCAATAAGACAGTAATGTTCTTAGAATCCTGAGACAATGTCAAAAAAGCAATAAAAATGTATTTAAACATAACTCCTAAACGACACATGCAAAATTGCTAACAATGCCTAGAGACATGTTAGTTTTACTAGAAATGATCTTTTGTAAGGTGTGCAAAGACACAAGTTTGTTTTTTTACTCATATGGCAGTATAAATGTCACAGTAAATGGGAAAGTTATATAAACATAACTCCAAAACCAAACATGCATTATGTCTAAAAATGCCTGTAAATTGTATGTATGTGCAGTATGTAAGGTTTGCAAATTCAAAAATTGGGTTTTACTTACTACTCAGTGTACTCACACTCAATGTGACAGTTATTTAAACATAACTCCTTAACCACACATGAAAAATGGCTAATAATGCCTGAAATAATGCATCCTTGAGAGTTTTACTCGAAACATAGGCTTTTTTAAATCTTCAAAAAGTAGTTTTTTACTCAATATGACAGTAATGTTCTTAGAATCCTGAGATAATGCGAAAAAAGCAATACAAATGTATTTAAACACATGCAAAATGGCTAATAATGCCTGGAGACATGTATCTTTGTTAGTTTTACTAGAAAAATGATCTTTTGTAAGGTTTGCAAAGACAGAAGTTAGTTTTTTTTATTCAATATGACAGTATAACTGTCATACTAAAATGACAGTTATTTAAACATAACTCCTACACCACACATGCAATATGTCTAATATTGCCTGGAGAAATGTATATTTGTGAGTTTTACTGGAAAACAAATATTTTGTAAGGTTTGCAAAAACAAAAAATATTTTTTATTCAATAAGACAGTAATGTTCTTAGAATCCTGAGATAATGCGAAAAAAGCAATACAAATGTATTCAAACACAACTCCTACACCAAATGTGCAAAATGTCTAAAAATGCCTGCAATATTGAATCTATGTGAGTTTTACTGAAATCAGTTGTTTTTGTAAGGTTTGCAAATACAAACATTAGGCAAATACTGACAGTATAACTGCCACACTCAATATGACAGTTATTTAAACATAACTCCTAAACTACACATGAAAAATGGCTAATAACAGCTAAAATAATGCATTCTTGAGAGTTTTACTCGAAACATATGCTTTTTTAAGGCTTGCAAACACAAAAGTAGTTGTTTTACTGAATATGACAGTAATGTTCTTTAAATCCTGAGATAATGCGAAAAAAGCAATACAAATTTATTCCATCATAATTCCTAAACCAAAATTGCAAAATGTCTAAAAATGCCTGTAATATTGAATCCATGTGAGTTTTACTAGGATCAAATGTTTTTGTAAGGTTTGCAAATACAAAAAATAGGTTTTACACATATTGCTATAACTGCCACACTAATTATGACAGTTTTTTAAACATAACTCATAAACCACCCATGAAAAATGGCTAAAAATGTGTAAAGCAATGCATTCTTGTTAGTTTTACTCGAAACATATGCCTTTTTAAGGCTTGCAAACACAAAAGGAGTTTTTTTACTCAATATGACAGTAATGTTCTTAGAATCCTGAGACAATGCGAAAAAAGCAATAAAAATGTATTTAAACATAACTCCTAAACGACACATGCAAAATTGCTAACAATGCCTGGAGACATGTTAGTTTTACTAGAAAATTATCTTTTGTGAGGTTTGCAAAGACACAAGTTAGTTTTTTTATTCAATATGATATTAAAACTCTCATACTAAATATGAAAGTTATATAATCATAACTCCTAAACCACACATGCAAAATGGCTAATATTGCCTGGACAAATGTATCTTTGTCAATTTAACTGGAAAACAATATTTGGTAAGGTTTGCAAAACCAAAAAGTATTTTTTTATTCAATAAGACAGTAATGTTCTTAGAATCCTGAGACAATGTCAAAAAAGCAATAAAAATGTATTTAAACATAACTCCTAAACGACACATGCAAAATTGCTAACAATGCCTAGAGACATGTTAGTTTTACTAGAAAATGATCTTTTGTCAGGTGTGCAAAGACACAAGTTTGTTTTTTTTACTCATATGGCAGTATAAATGTCATAGTAAATTGGAAAGTTATATAAACATAACTCCAAAACCAAACATGCATTATGTCTAAAAATGCCTGTAAATTGTGTTTTACCGGAATCCGTTGTTTTTGTAAGGTTTGCAAATACAAAAATTGGGTTTTACTTACTACTCAGTGTACTCACACTCAATGTGACAGTTATTTAAACATAACTCCTTAACCACACATGAAAAATGGCTAATAATGCCTGAAATAATGCATCCTTGAGAGTTTTACTCGAAACATAGGCTTTTTTAAATCTTCAAAAAGTAGTTTTTTACTCAATATGACAGTAATGTTCTTAGAATCCTGAGATAATGCGAAAAAGGCAATACAAATGTATTTAAACACATGCAAAATGGCTAATAATGCCTGGAGACATGTATCTTTGTTAGTTTTACTAGAAAAATGATCTTTTGTAAGGTTTGCAAAGACAGAAGTTAGTTTTTTTTATTCAATATGACAGTATAACTGTCATACTAAAATGACAGTTATTTAAACATAACTCCTACACCACACATGCAATATGTCTAATATTGCCTGGAGAAATGTATATTTGTGAGTTTTACAGGAAAACAAATATTTTGTAAGGTTTGCAAAAACAAAAATTAAGTATTACACATAAAGACAGTATAACTGCCACAATCAATGTGACAGTTTTTTAAATATAACTCCTAAACCACACATGCAAAATGTCTAATAATGCATCTTTGTGAGTTTCACTAGAAACATTTTCTTTTGTAAGGTTTCAAAGACACGTTAGTAATTTTTTTCCCCATTTTACAGTAATGTTCTTTAAATCCTGAGATAATGCGAAAAAAGCAATAAAAATGTATTCCATCATAATTCCTAAACCAAAATTGCAAAATGTCTAAAAATGCCTGTAATATTGAATCCATGTGAGTTTTACTAGGATCAAATGTTTTTGTTAGGTTTGCAAATACAAAAATTAGGTTTTACAAATATTGCTATAACTGCCACTCTAATTATGACAATTTTTTAGACATAACTCATAAACCACCCATGAAAAAAGGCTAAAAATGCGTGAAGCAATGCATTCTTGTGAGTTTTACTCGAAACATTGCTTTTTTAAGGCTTACAAACACAAAAAGTAGTTTTTTACTCAATATGACAGTAATGTTCTTTAAATCCTGAGATAATGCGAAAAAAGCAATAAAAATGTATTCCATCATAATTCCTAAACCAAAATTGCAAAATGTCTAAAAATGCCTGTAATATTGAATCCATGTGAGTTTTACTAGGATCAAATGTTTTTGTTAGGTTTGCAAATACAAAAATTAGGTTTTACAAATATTGCTATAACTGCCACTCTAATTATGACAATTTTTTAGACATAACTCATAAACCACCCATGAAAAAAGGCTAAAAATGCGTGAAGCAATGCATTCTTGTGAGTTTTACTCGAAACATTGCTTTTTTAAGGCTTACAAACACAAAAAGTATTTTTTTACTCAATATGACAGTAATGTTCTTTAAATCCTGAGATAATGCGAAAAAAGCAATACAAATGTATACCATCAAAATTCCTAAACAAACATGCAAAATGTCTAAAATTGCCTGTAATATTGAATCCATGTGAGATTTAATAGAATCCGTTGTTTTTGTAAGGTTTGCAAATACAAAAATTAGGTTTTACACATATTGCTATAACTGCCACACTAATTATGACAGTTATTAAAATATTACTCATAAAACACCAATGAAAAATAGCTAATAATGCATAAAGCAATGCATTTGTGAGTTTTATTCAAAACATATGCTTTTTTAAGGCTTACAAACACAAAAAGTAGTTTTTTACTCAATATGATAGCAATGTTCTTTAAATCCTGAGATAATGCGAAAAAAGCAATAAAAATGTATTCCATCATAATTCCTAAACAAAACATGCAAAATGTCTAAAATTTCCTGTAATACTAAATCCATGTGAGTTTTACTACAATCAGTTGTTTTTGTAAGGTTTGCAAATACAAAAATTAGGTTTTACACATATTACTATAACTGCCACACTAATTATGACAGTTTTTTAAACATAACTCATAAACCACCCATTATAAATGGCTAAAAATGTGTGAAGCAATGCATTCTTGTTAGTTTTACTCGAAACACATGCCTTTTTAAGGCTTGCAAACACCAAAAGTAGTTTTTTTAATGAATACGACAGTAATGCTCTTTAAATCCTGAGATAATGCGAAAAAAGCAATAAAAATGTATGCCATAATAATTCCTAAACCAAACTTGCAAAATGTCTAAAAATGCCTGTAATATTGAATCCATGTGAGTTTCACTAGGATCAAATGTTCTTGTAAGGTTTGCAAATACAAAAAATAGGTTTTACTCACTATGACAGTATACTGTCACACGCAATATTACAGTTATTTAAGCATTACTCCTAAACCAAACATTCAAAATGGTAATAATGCCTGAAATAATGCATCCTTGGGGGTTTTACTCCAAACATATGCTTTTTTAAATCTTGCAATCACAAAAAGTTTGTTATTCAACATGACAGTAAAATCCTGAGACAATGCGAAAAAAGCAATACAAATGTCATTAAACATAACTCCTAAACGACACATGCAAAATTGCTAATAATGCCTGGAGACATGTTAGTTTTACTAGAAACATTATGTTTTGTGAGGTTTGCAAAGACACAAGTTAGTTTTTTTATTCAATATGACATTAAAACTGTCATACTAAATATGAAAGTTATATAAACATAACTCCTAAACCACACATGCAAAATGGCTAATATTGTCTGGAAAAATGTATCTTTGTAAATTTAACTGGAAAACAAATATTTTGTAAAGTTTGCAAAACCAAAAAGTATTTTTTTATTCAGACAGTAATATTCTTAGAATCCTGAGATAATGCAAAAAACGCAATAAAAATGTATTCTAACACAACTCCTAGACCAAACATGCAAAATGTCTAAAAATGCCTGTAATATTGAATATATGTGAGTTTCACAAGAATCAGTTGTTTTTGTAAGGTTTGCAAATACAAAAATTAGGTTTTACATTTATTGCTATAACTGCCACACTAATTATGACAGTTATTTAAACATAGCTCATAAACCACCCATGACAAATTGCTAATAATAGCTGAAATAATGCATTCTTGTGAGTTTTACTCGAAACAAATGCTTTTTTAAGGCTTGCAAACACAAAAAGTAGTTTTTACTCAATATGACAGTTAACCAAACCAAACATGCAAAATGTGTAAGAATGCCTGTAATATCTATTCCGTGTGAGTTTTACTAGATTCAGTTGTTTTCGTAAGGTTTGCAAATACAAACAATAGGTATTACACATACTGACAGAATAACTGACACACTTAATATGAAAGTTATTTAAACATAACTCCTAAACTACACAACAAAAATGGCTAATAATAGCTGAAATAATGCATTCTTGTGAGTTTTACTCGAAACATATGCTTTTTTAAGGCTTGCAAACACAAAAAGTAGTTTTTTTTACTCAAAATGACAGTAATGTTCTTAAAATCCTGAGATAATGCAAAAAAAGCAATAAAAATGTATTCCATCAAAATTCCTAAACAAACATGCAACATTTCTAAAATTGCCTGTAATATTGAATCCATGTGGGGTTTTACTAGAATCCGTTGTTTTTGTAAGGTTTGCAAATACAAAAATTAGGTTTTACACATATTGCTATAACTGCCACGCTAATTATGACAGTTATTTAAACATAAATCATAAACCACCCATGAAAAAAGGCTAAAAATGCGTGAAGCAATGCATTCTTGTGAGTTTTACTCGAAACATATGCTTTTTTAAGGCTTACAAACACAAAAAAGTAGTTAATTACTCAATATGACAGTTATGTTCTTAAAATCCTGAGATAATGCGAAAAAAGCAATAAAAATGTATTCCATCAAAATTCCTAAACAAACATGCAAAATGTCTAAAATTGCCTGTAATATTGAATCCATGTGAGTTTTACTAAAATCAGTTGTTTTTGTAAGGTTTGCAAATACAAAAATTAGGTTTTACACATATTGCTATAACTGCCACGCTAATTATGACAGTTATTTAAACATTACTCATAAACCACCCATGAAAAATAGCTAATAATGCGTGAAGCAATGCATTCTTGTGAGTTTTATTCGAAACATATGCTTTTTTAAGGCTTGCAAACACAAAACGTAGTTTTTTACTCAATATGACAATTATGTTCTTAAAATCCTGAGATAATGCGAAAAAAGCAATAAAAATGTATTCCATCATAATTCCTAAACCAAACATGCAAAATGTGTAAAAATGCCTGTTATATTGACTCCATGTGAGTTTTACTAGAATTAGTTGTTTTTGTAAGGTTTGCAAATACAAACATTATTTATTACACATACTGACAGTATAACTGACACACTTAATATGACAGTTATTTAAACATAACTCCTAAACTACACAAGGAAATGGCTAATAATAGCCTAAATGATGCATTCTGGTGAGTATTACCGAATCATTTGCTTTTTTAAGGCTTGCAAACACAAAAAGTAAAAAACAAACATGCATTATGTCTAAAAATGCCTGTAATATTGTATCTGTGTGAGTTTTACTAGAATCACTTGTTTTTGTAAGGTTTGCAAATACAACAATTAGGTTTTACTCACTATGACAGTATACTGTCACACTCAATATGACAGTTATTTAAACATTACTCCTAAACAACACATGCGAAATGGCTAATAATGCCTGGAGAAATGTATCTTTGTTAGTTTTACTAGAATAATGATCTTTTGTAAGGTTTTCAAAGACACAAGTTAGTTTTTTTTTACTCAATATGACGGTATAACTGTCATACTAAATATGAAAGTTATATAAACATAACTCCAAAACCAAACAAGCATATGTCTTAAAATGCCTGTAATATTGTATCCATGTGAGTTTTACTAGAATCAGTTTTTTTGTACGGTTTGCAAATACAAAATATGGGTTTTACTCACAATGACAGTATCTGACACACTCAATCTGACAGTTATTTAAACATAACTCCTAAACCACACATGCAAAATGGCTAATAATGCCTGGAGATATGTACCTGTGTGAGTTTTACTAGAAAAAATATATTTTGTAAGGTTTGCAAAGACACAAGTTAGTTATTTTACTCAAGATGACAGTATAACTGTCATACTAAATCCATCTATCCATCCATCCATTTTCTTTCGCTTATCCGAGGTCGGGTAGCGGGGGCAGCAGCCTCAGCAGAGAAGCCCAGACTTCCCTCTCCCCAGCCACTTCGTCCAGCTCTTCTCGGGGGATCCCGAGGCGTTCCCAGGCCAGCCGGGCATAGTCTTCCCAATGTGTCCTAGGTCTTCCCCATGGCCTCCTGCCGGTCGGACTTGCCCTAAACACTTCCCTAGGGAAGCATTCGGGTGGCATCCTGAGCAGATGCCCGAACCACCTCATCTGGCTCCTCTCAATGTGGAGGAGCAGCGGCTTTACTCTGAGTTCCTCCTGGATGACATAGCTCCTCACCCTATCTCTGAGGGAGAGACCCGCCACCCGGCGGAGGAAACTCATTCCGGCCGCTTGTACCCGTGATCTTGTCCTTTTGGTCATAATCCAAAGCTCATTACCATAGGTGAGGATGGGAACGTAGATCGACCGGTAAATTGAGAGCTTTTCCTTCTGGCTCAGCTCCTTCTTCACCACAACGGATCGATATAGCGTCCTCATTACTGAAGACGCCGCACCGATCCGCCTGTGGATCTCACGATCCACTCTTCCCTCGCTCGTGAACAAGACTCCTAGGTATTTGAACTCCTCCACTTGGGGCAAGATCTCCTCCTCAACCTGGAGATGGCACTCCACCCTTTCCCGGGCGAGAACCATGGACTGGGACTTGGAGGTGATGATTCTCATCCCAGTCGCTTCACACTCGGCTGCGAACCGATCCAATGAGAGCTGAAGATCCTGGCCAGTTGAAGCCAACAGGACCAAATCATCTGCAAAAAGCAGAGACCTAAACCTGCAGCCACCAAACCGGATCCCCTCAACGCCATGAGTGCGCCTAGAAATTCTGTCCATAAAAGTTATGAACAGAATCGGTGACAAAGGGCAGCCTTGGCGGAGTCCAACCCTCACTGGAAAGGGGTCCGACTTACTTAACTTACAGACCAAGCTCTGACACTGATCATACAGGGGCGACCCGCCACAATCAGACAGTCCGATACCCCATACTCTGAGCACTCCCCACAGGACTTCCCGGGGGACACGGTCGAATGCCTTCTCCAAGTCCACAAAGCACATGTAGACTGGTTGGGTAAACTCCCATGCACACTCAAGGACCCTGCCGAGAGTATAGACCTCGTTTACTGTTCCATGACCAGGATGAAAACAACACTGTTCGTCCTGGATCCGAGGTTCGACTATCCGGCGTAGCCTCCTCTCCAGTACACATGAATAGACCTTACCGGGAAGGCTGAGGAGTGTGATCCACGATAGTTGGAACGATAGTTCCCCTTCTTAAAGAGAGGAACCACCACCTCGGTCTGCCAATCCAGAGGTACCGCCCCCCCCCCCCCCCCCCCCCCCATGTCCACGCGATGTTGCAGAGTCTTCTCAACCAAGACAGCCCCACAGCATCCAGAGCCGGACAGAGCTTTTTGACTACCTTGGCAACCTCAGCCCCAGAAATAGGAGAGCCCACCACAGATACTCCAGGCACTGCTTCCTCATAGGAAGACGTGTTCGAAGTATTCCCTCCACCGATCCACAACAGCCGCAATAGAGGTCAGCAGCACACCATCCTCACCATACACGGTGTTGACAGTGCACTGCCCCCCCCCCCCCCCCCGAGGCGGCGGATGGTGGTCCAGAATCTTTTCGAAGCCGTCCGGAAGTCGTTTTCCATGGCTTCCCCAAACTCCTCCCATGTCCGAGTTTTTGTCTCTGCGACCGCTGAAGCCGCCCTTCGCTTGGCCTGTCGGTACCTGTCCGCTGCCTCTGGAGTCTCATGAGCCAAAAGGACCCGATAGGCTCTTTCTTCAGCTTGACGGCATCCCTCATTGCTGGTGTCCACCAGCGGGTTCTAGGATTACCGCCACGACAGGCACCAAACCCCTTGCGGCCACAGCTCCAATCAGCCGCCTCGACAAGAGAGGCACGGAACATGGTCCACTCAGACTCAATGTCCAGCATCTCCCTCGTGACATGTTCAAAGTTCTTCCGGAGGTGGGAATTGAAACTCTCTCTGACAGGAGACTCTGCTAGCGTTCCCAGCAGACCCTCACAATGCATTTGGGCCTGCCAGGTCTGTCTGGCATCCTCCCCCACCATCGAACCCAGCTCACCACCAGGTGGTGATCGGTAGAAAGCTCTGCCACTCTCTTCACCCGAGTGTCCAAAACATGAGGCCGCAAATCCGATGACCTCGTGTGGGTCACGGGCCGTGGGGGGGCGGCGTTGGCCTCCTGGCCGTAGTTCCTGGTTGTCGGCCGCATGGACTGGGGGGGGTGTCCGGGCCCTCTACTCCTCCTACTTATAGCACACACAGTCACACATATATAGGACTTTGGGGGATTTTCCTGCGGGGAGGCATGGCGGGGGGATGAGGATGCCTCCTATGGGGCTCCAATCCTCCTGTTTTGTCCCCTGCTCGTCCATCCCTCAATCTTAGCTGCATATTAGACACTTAGGATTTGGGGGGCTCGGCTTGGTTGGGACCCACCAAGACCTTGATGTCCCCCAATTTTAATCGCATATTTAGTTCCCACAAGCATACATATCTCACTCACGCTACAGTACACGCATCAGTAGGGACTGGAGGTCGGCTGAAATGGCTGACCTCCTAATTTTAACTACACAGGAGACACTCTGGGGGCCTTGTACACATGCATGTGGGGGGGTTGGGGTTCGGCGCACCCCTCATTGCCTTGTCGGCCGGCGCAGATGCGGTCTGGTGGCCTGCCAGGCTTTTATTCATTTATTATTATTATCTTTTTTTTTTAATTTATTATTTATTTTTATTTTTATTATTTACTTATTTTATTTTATTTTTATTTTCATTTTATTTATTTATATATATATATATATATATATATATATATATATATATATATATATATATATATATATTTTTTTTTTTTGTATATATTTTTTGTATTTATTTTAATTTTTTAATTTTTTTTATTTTATTTTTTTAATTATTATTATTATTTTTGGTTAATCTTATTATATATTTGTGTGTGGCGTCGCGCGGGTCTCGCTTCCTGTTGGGTGGGGTCCGTGCCCGTGTGGCCCGACCTTGCGCTGTGGGGTGTCTGTTGGTGACTTGATGTGGTGGGGCCGCGGCGCCCTTGTCTGGTCTGGATGCTGTGTCTCGGTTGTTTGGGCGGTGGTGTGTTTGTGCGGGTTTGGGTTTGGGTGGTGGGGGGGTGTTGGTGTCTCTTGTTTGCGTGTTGACGTTTGGGCTGGCTGGTGGGCTGGCGCTGGCTGGTCTCCGTGATCCTGTTGGCGTGTGGTTGCCGGTCGCAGTTTTTTTTTTGATCGCTTTGATTTGATTGGGTGGTGCTGGCTGTCTGGGGGTATTGCAGCTGCTGTTTCTGCTGCCGTTTGTTTGTGGTGTGGGCGCCCTTAGCTGCTGAGTCTGGTGCAGGGGGGTGGCTGATGTTGTGACTGGTGGCAGCGCGCGCGCGAGGTGGTTGCCGAGGCTGACAAGCTGTTTATATGTATGTATATGTGTGTGTATGTGTATGTATGTATGTATATTTATGTGTATGTGTATATATGTATATATGTGTGTACGTGTACATGTGTATGTGTATGTATATAGATATGTATGTATATTTCTGGGGGTACGTTCTGGGCCTGCCTGTCAGGTGGGGGTCGGCGCCTCAGGCTACTGCATCCAGACTGCGTGTCTGGAGCTCCTGGGTCCCACCGTCCATCCCTTCTGGTTGCCCGTCTTGGTTGGGGCCTGCTGGGTCTAGTCCCTGCGTCTACTGTGGTAGCTTGGTGCTGCAAGGTTTTCTGAGGTGCTGCGAGTCGGCCAGTTGTTGGGGTGGTGACCTTGTGTGTCAGCATGTCTGTGATCTTCTTTTCTTTTTTTTATTTTTATAATATATTTAATTATTTATTTATTTTTATTTTTTCAATATTTTTTATTCCTTTTATTTTTATTTTCATTTTTTATTTTATTTTAAATTTTTTCCCCCTTACCTCAGGGGGGGGACTGGTTGTTCCATCTCCATCGTTGGGGTCCCTGCGGGTTGGGTGGGTGGTTCCCGTGGCCCCGTGCTGGGTGGTCCTGTGGCGGCCGGCTTGGGTGGGGTGGCCGGGGGGTGGCCGGGGGCTGGCCGGGGGCTGGCCGGGGGCTGGCCGGGGGCTGGCCTCGCCGCGCTCTCCGGGGGTGGGGGGTGGGCTCGTGGGGCCCCAGTTGCCGGTGGGGCGGGGGCGGTCTTCCCGTCAACCGGCGGGGGGGTCTCCGGGCCCCTCGGGCGGGGGCGTCCAGCCTTTCTGCCCGTGTGGGGTATGGTCTCTCGCTGGCTTGGGGTCTGGCTGTCCCCTGCTTTTCTCGTGCCTTGTCTTCTGCCGGGTGCGTCTGTCTGCGGCCTGCTGCTGGCCCTTGTGGGCGGCGCGGTGGGCGGGGCTCTGGGGTTCCTGTCACTGTCCGGCTTGGCTGCGTGGGGGCGGTGGTCCCTGGTTCCTTGGGCATCCCACACCTACTGTTTGTGGTTTGGGCTCTCGGGGAGGCTGGGGCTGTACTCTGGCTCCCACACACACTGGGAGTCAAATGTATTGTACACACAAATTCACATATACTCACATACATACATACATACACACATACATAGGTACCTACGCTCCCACATACATATACAAATACAGTACATTTTTACACACTCAAAGTTCGTACATCCACAAGCACATTCATTATACAAACATACACATATACATACTGTACATGTACATTCATTGTACAAACATACATATACACATACTGTACATATACACTCACTGTACAAACACATATACACATACTGTACATATACATTCACTGTACAAACACACATACACATACTGTACATATACATTCACTGTACAAACACACACATACACATACTGTACATATACATTCACTGTACAAACACCGATATACACATAATGTACATATACAAGTACATATGCACACATACACTCATGCACATAATCACGTTTCATCAAACATATATTAATGTTGTTGCCCTAGGGTAAACTGGGTATAACACATGGCACTCTGACAAAGCTTAACCTATTGTTACTATAACAATCTACAAGGTTAATGTAGGTTGCTTCTCTTTCTCCCCCCCATATTTCTGCATTCTTTTGTTTCTCAAGTTATCATTACGTATATGTATTGTTGCATTTGAACAACTGTATTGTTGATAATAAAGGTAAAGTATTGGTATCGTTCATTGTCAATAGCGCTATTTCTATTGGTATTTGTATTGCTCCATTTTTAGTGTAATAATGCTCATTGTCATTTCTGTATTATTTTTTATTTTCGCTAACTGCTTATTTGCTATTACTTTTACCATCATATTTGTACATGTCGTATTTGCTGATGTTGCTCTATTGTTGTTGTTGTTGTTGTTGTGTTTGCTGTTGTTGTTTTTGTCTCTCTGTCTAATCCCCCTCTTGTCCCCACAATTCCCCCCTCTGTCTTCCTTTTTTTCTCTTTCTATCCCCTCCTGCTCTGGCCCGGCTGCACCAAATGATAATATAAATACATTTAATAAAGTCAAATACAAATAAGGCAACAAGAGAAGTATCCTACACTTCTCTTTTGTAAAGTAAATCTGAACAGCCGATATGGGCATCTACATCAACTATATGATTTGCCTGAGAAGCTGCACAGGACAAAAAAAAAAAAAAAGCTCTGCTTCCTCTCTTCACCCGAGTGTCCAAAACATGAGGCCGCAAATCCGATGACCTCGCCACTAATAAACTCATGTACAAATTCCAATCCGGCTTCAGAACTAACCACTCCACTAAATGGTAAATGGTAAATGGGTTGTACTTGTACAGCGCTTTTCTACCTTTTTTAAGGAACTCAAAGCGCTTCACATTCACCCATTCACACACACACATTCATACACACACATTCACACATTCACACACTAATGCCTTCTCTATCTGACCGACCACATCAAACGTGAGGTGGACGCGGCAGATACTGTGGCATGGCCATGCTGGACCTTCAGAAGGCTTTTGACACCGTTAACCACGCTATACTGTTGGATAAACTCAGAGCAATCGGATTTAACAAAACCTCATCGAGCTGGATGCAATCTTATTTGGAGGGGAGGGAACAGGTGGTAGAAGTGAACGGCACCGTGCCCCCCCCCCCCCCACCCTCTCAGTGAGCTGTGGAGTCCCCCAAGGCAGCCTTTACTGTTCCTAATATACATAAACTGAACATGCGACTGTTAATTGTTCTTGTTTGCGGATGACTCTGCCTTGCTGGTATCAGACAGGGACAAGTCACAAACCAAACTTGCAAAATGTCTAAAAATGCCTGTAATATTGAATCCATGTGAGTTTTAATAGGATCAAATGTTTTTGTAAGGTTTGCAAATACAAAAATTAGGTTTTACTCACTATGACAGTATACTGTCACACGCAATATTACAGTTATTTAAACATAACTCCTAAACCAAACATGCAAAATGGTAATAATGCCTGAAATAATGCATCCTTGGGAGTTTTACTCCAAACATATGCTTTTTTAAATCTTGCAAACACAAACAGTAGTTTTTTACTCAACATGACAGTACGGCAGCACGGTGGAGAGGGGTTAGTGCGTCTGCCTCACAATACGAAGGTCCTGAGTAGTCGTGAGTTCAATCCCGGCCTCGGGATCTTTCTGTGTGGAGTTTGTATGTTCTCCCCGTGACTGCGTGGGTTCCCTCCGGGTACTCCGGCTTCCTCCCACCTCCAAAGACATGCACCTGGGGATAGGTTGATTGGCAACACTAAATGGTCCCTAGTGTGTGAATGTGAGTGTGAATGTTGTCTGTCTATCTGTGTTGGCCCTGCGATGAGGTGGCGACTTGTCCAGGGTGTACCCCGCCTTCCGCCCGATTGTAGCTGAGATAGGCTCCAGCGCCCCCCGCGACCCCGAAGGGAATAAGCGGTAGAAAATGGATAGATGGATGGATGACAGTATTGTTCTTAGAATATGAGACAATGCGAAAAGAGCAATACAAATGTACTGGCTTCATAAAACCTTTTCACTTTCCAGTTAGTTAAACACCCCCACACAAGAAGTCGCAGACGTCAGGATGAGTTGGACCCGTTTTTATATGGCAGGTGTGAAACTATAACAAACAGATACAGTATAGGTGCATCAGTATACACAAATAATGCAGCAATTATTAATTAAAGCTTAACATAAATCATATACTGTCTCATTACATTGATATGAGCCAAAATAATGCATTCAAAATAAGACTTGTAAATAGTTCCTTAAACATCAAAATGAACTACTTAAATGTACTACTTTCTAACATATATTCCATCTAAACATCATTTTTTAATGCAATACTCACAGGGAATGCTTTTATGAACTCTAACACAGCTACAGAACAGAACAACATGCCGTCTCCGTGGTCTGAATCACATTACATCATCATCTCTGCGCAGCATGGCCAGGACACTCACTTCCTGATTCTCTTAAAGAGCCAGTGCACACAATACTAATGGCAGAGCCAGAACACTCCCCGTCTGGCATCCTATGGATACCACAAATAAACAAACTTAAACATCACCGGATAACAGAAAAAACAATTCTGATATGGGTCTAAAATAAGTCTTGACAGTCCCTTGGTTAGCGACTCTAACCTCAACCTTTCTCACGGTTCCATCGACACTGGGAACTGTCTTTGCAATGACGCCCATTGGCCACTCATTTCTTCTTGTTTGTTCGTCCTTAAGGAGTACTACATCCCCTTCTTTAATGTCAGTCCTTTTGTGGTGCCATTTCTGACGAGATTGGAGGCTGCTTAGATACTCCTTTTGCCACCTGCTCCAGAAGTTGTCTGCGAGGAACTGAACACGCTTCCAGTGGCTCTTCAGCATCTCCTTCTGGTCGATGTTGTCACAGATTGGAGGAACAGCATGCGTTTTTTGTGTGAGCAGCATAGCAGGGCTTAGAATGAAAGGATGCTCTGGGTCTGATGAGACTGGTATTAGCGGGCGGGCATTTATTATGGCCGTGACTTCTGCAAGAAATGTAGTCAGTATTTCATGGGTAAGTTGGGCACGACCAGCTTGCAGCAACATGTTGTCCAGAATGCGCCTCGCCAGGCCGATCATACGTTCCCATACTCCACCCATATGGGATGAATGGGGTGGGTTGAATACCCATGTGCACTTGTGTTCCTGTAAATATTGTTGCACTTTGTTCTCGTCTGGCACTGACGTTGTGATCTCTTTGTGAGCACCAATAAAATTAGTGCCACAGTCGGAGCGCAGCTGTTTAGCAGGACCTCTCAGCGCAAAAAAGCGCCTCAGTGCATTGATAAAACTTGATGAGCTCATCTCCTCCACAACTTCAATGTGAACAGCCCTTGTGCACAAGCAGGTAAAGAGTACTGCCCACCGTTTGCTGTTAGCCTGTCCTCCTCTTGTACGCCTTGTGAATACTTCCCATGGGCCAAAAATGTCCAAGCCCACATAAGAAAAGGGGGGCTCTAGCTGAAGTCGGTCTACTGGCAGGTCACTCATTATTTGCTCCTCAAACTTTCCTCTCAGTTTCTTGCATGTAACACACTTGTTTATAACTTTGCCAATGCACCTTTTTGCACCTACAATCCACAGGCCACTTTCTCTGACCGCCCCTTCGGTAAAGTGTCTCCCTTGGTGGTTAACCTTTTCATGGTGATGTCGCACAAGGAGGGTGGTTATGTAGTTGGTGCCTGGTAATATAATAGGATTCATTTCTTTTGCTTCTAAGCCTGAGCGAATAATGCGACCACCGACTCTCAATAGGCTGTCATTTCCAATGATGGGGTTAGGCTTTATGAGCGGGCTGTGTTTGGAAAGATTTTGTTTTGCTGAAATGCATTTGATCTCATCTGCATACGTTTCTTGCTGAACATTTTTCATCATAATGTTCTCAGCTTGCTCTAACAGTTCACATGTAATGGCTGTTTTACAGATATGCCAACCATTACAGTCTTTGTTTGTTTTGGAAGAGGAGAAGCATTGTGCTACGTGAATCAGGTTTGCTACAGTTCTTTTCAGTGATTTCCATGAGGAAAAGCGTTCCCAGCGTTTTGTGTCTAACACGGTTTTTGTAGTGTTTGTGCAGAGGGTTCTTACCTCTGGGCGCACCTCTGCATCACTGTCTGGCTCCAGTAGCTCATACAGATGTTGCTCTGGCTGGATGTCTGAAGAGCACTGTAGGAAGGCCGGCCCTGTGAACCATGACGTTTTCTGCAACTCTGAAGCTGGGACAGCGCGTGAGCCGTGGTCAGCAGGATTTTGATCCGTTGCGACGAAGTGCCATTGCTCAGGTGTTGTTGACTCTCTGATGCGTCGAACACGGTTGTTTACATAGACGTAGAAGCGCCTTGACTGGTTGTTGATATAGCCCAGGACCACCTTGCTATCTGTGTAGAAGCCAATTTTGTCTATTTGATGGTCAATCTCATCGCTTATCACTTCTGCCATTTCCACAGCCATAACTGCGGCACAGAGTTCAAGCCTGGGGACTGTAAGCTCCGGCTGGGGGGTGAGTCGTGCCTTACCCAGAACAAAGCCAACTTCTGTTGTGCCATCAGCAGCGGTAACTTTAATATAAGCAACTGCACATATTGCTTTCATAGATGCGTCCGAAAAGATGCATAGTTCTACACATTTGGCTTGAGAAAGTGGGATGTTAGAGTATGTGCGCGGCATTTGGAGGTTACTGAGGCATTGTAGGGACTGCTGCCATTCTACCCATTTCCCTCTCATGTCCTCGGGCAGGGCTGAATCCCACTCTGTAGTGTGCAGCGAAAGTTCTCTCAAAAGGAGTCGTCCTTGGATGATGACTGGAGACAGAAACCCTAGCGGGTCAAATACACTGTTTACTGTTGAAAGGACCCCTCTGCGTGTGTAGGGTTTATCTGTATGGGGGATGTGAAAGGTGAAATAGTCTGACATTATGTTCCATTTTATGCCAAGGCTTCGCTGATCAGGAAGGTCGTCCTTGAACAGGTCCAAATCCTGGAGATCTTTGGCACGGTCCCCCACTGGAAAAGCATCCATCACCTCAACTTTATTGGAGGCTATTTTGAGGAGCCGGAGATTTGAGGCTGCTAGCATTTCTTGTGTTCTTTTGACAAGATTGATGGCGCCTTGCTCAGTGGGAACAGACTTCAAGGCATCATCCACATAAAAGTCTCTTTCAACAAACTGACGCACATCTGCCCCGTATTTTTCCTCACCTTGTTGTGCAGCTCTTCTTAGCCCATAGGTTGCTACTGCAGGGGAGGGGCTATTGCCAAAAACATGGACGCACATTCTGTAGTCCACTATGTCATTTTTGGTGTTGTTGTCTTTGTGCCACACAAATCTTAAAACATCTCTACAGTCCTCTCTTACTAGAAAGCAGTAAAACATCTGCTGAATGTCTGCGGTTATTGCAACTTTATGCTTCCTAAACCTCACTAGTACACCCAATAGACTGTTGTTTAGGTTAGGCCCTGAGAGTAACGCATCATTTAGTGACATACCTTCAAACTGTGCGCTGGAGTCAAATACCACTCTTATCTGCGATTTTTTCTGTGGATGGTAGACTCCGAAAAAGGGCAAATACCAATACTCTTTGTTTTTCTGTACTGGGGGTGCAAGCTCAGCATGTCCATTGTCCATCATCTTTTGCATAAAGTCTGTGAGGTGGGACTGCATTTCTGGGTTTTTTATGAGTGTGTGTTGCAGTGACTTGAGGGGACTAACTGCATACTGGCGGTTGTTTGGTAGTATTTTCCTTGGCTCACGAAAAGGTAGTGGGGCCACCCAGCTCTTTGACTCATTTTGTGTGAACTCATTGTCCATAATTTTGAGGAATAACAGATCCTCCATCGAAGGTGCAAGCTTGTTGTCATTTTTAGTCTGACAGAAAACATCTCTTCCAAAGCTTACGTTGCTTGCATTTTCTTTCATTTTTGTGCTACTGAGAGCTAGCTGTCGATCTGGAAGATTAGTCTCTGATTTGATAGTGAAGTGATTTTCACAAGGAGGAAAATGAGTGGGCCTCCCATTTGCTAGAACGTGAGTCTTTAAACTGGTGACCTCTGAAGGCTTATGAGTGCTGCCCAAGCAAACTTCTCCCACTATCACCCAGCCTAGATCCAGCCTCTGTGCATATGGTGCATTGTGTGTTCCATTGATTTGACTGCGCACTTTATGGACTCTTAGAATGTCTCTTCCGAGTAATAGAAAAATCTCAGCACTGTCATCGAGAGGTGGTATTTTGTGTGCAATACGTTCGAGATGAGGATGACCTTGTGCAGCGGCTGGAGTGGGAATTTCCTCTCTTTTGTTTGGTATCATGTTACACTCGATCAACATTGGTAGCTGTATTGCAGTGGCGCCATCTATGGACTCTATGACGTAACCAGAGGCTCTGCGACCAGCTGTGAGACCTACACCAGAACAGGTCTGCAGAGTGTATGGCGCTGCAAGGCTGTTAACTTTGAACATATCCAAAAACTCAGAGCGTGCCAATGACAAGTTACTCTGGTCGTCCAACATGGCGTACATTCTTTTGCTCTTGCTGCGGTCATTAGCTGGGTAAACACTGACCAGGCATATTTTAGAACATGACTTTCCTAAAAAGCCCTCCCCACATACCTCAGTGCAACTTGCAACGACTGTTTCCTCCTGCCCATCTTCTTGCTCCCTGCCGTGATATGCTGGAGGTAAGGAAGACCTGAGAGGAAGGGAAGGTGAGTCTGGATGCAAGGCAGAAGGGTGCTTGTCAGAGTCACATTCAGAACATTTAACTGCTGCTTCACAGTTACGAGCCACATGTCTGGTAGATGCACAGCACTTGTAACATATATTATGTTGCTTTAACAGTCTCTTCCTATCTTGTAGAGGTTTTTCCTTAAAACTTCTACAATGTTGTAGTGCATGAGGTCTGTTATGTACAGGACACCATTTGTCTGGTTCATTAGTGGGTGTGGCTGTTACGCTTGTTTTATGCACTGAAACTGTTCTGCGGTTGTTACTGTAATTTTCTCCAAATCTGTCCTTTTTTACTCCGCTGATGAATGATGGCTGGATATGGAAGCTTGGGTCGTTGCGTGCCTTTGCTTGTGTCTGAATAAACTGCAGAAAGAAGGTAAAAGGAGGAAAAATTACTTTATATTCCTGTTTGGAGCGCGAGCCTTCCATCATCCATCTGTCCTGTAGTTCATACGGCAATTTTTCCACGATTGGAGCGATGCCTCTTGCCGTATCAAGATAGGACAGTCCATGTAAATATCCTTCTTGCATTGCTGAATTGATTTCCAACAGTAAATCGCTTAGCTCTCTTAGTTTTAGGTGATCTTTTGGCCCTATTTTGGGGAACTGGTCAAGTTTTGCAAAAAGAGCGCCCTCTATGGCCTCTGGCGAACCATAGGTCTCTTCTAGCCTGTCCCAGATGAGTTGTAATGCAGCTGGTGATTTGTTTATATTCACTGCTCTGATACGACGTGCATGTTTAACTGACTCTGGGCCCAGTGATTTAATCAGGAGGTCAATTTCTTCCCCAGCTTTAAGATCAAGACTCTCTGTAGCGTTAGTGAATGATGATTTCCAAGCTAAATAATTTTCTGGTTTGTCATCAAACTTTGTGAGCTCAGACGTTAACAACTGACTCCTTACTAGATATTTAGCAAGTTCATTAGTGTCATTAGAATGATATTGAGCGGGTGAGTAATACCGGTTGCGGACAGTAGAGGGCGTTGTATACATAGGAATATTATAAGCACTGTTTTCTGGGGGTCTTTGGGGCTGATAGTCTTTTGAGACTGGGTACAGATTCCTGTTGCCTATCGGATTCCTTAATTTTTACTTTGTTTATCCCTTCATCTAGTTTAATGTCCTTTGTGTTTATTTCATGTGGCTCTTTATCACTGGGCTCAATGCTGGGCTCACTGTGTTTTCTTATGTATTCAGCTGTCCGCTCATGGGCGCTTTGGAGTGAGGGCAGATGAATATAATGTTCCACTGTCGTTTCCAATCTTGCAGCAGCGTCCTCCATCACTGCTGCTTCGGCGGCGGCAGCTTGTGCTTCACCTTCTTTCTCGAGTGCATGAAGTGTTGCTTCCAATCTAGCTTTTTCTAGTTTAATTTCTATTTATTTCTTTGCAAATGCAGCTCTTAGACGGTGAGCTGACATGAGAAAAAGTGCCTAGAAAATGAATTTCGCTCCCACGTCTAAGCACAACTTGTTCAATGCATTTTTGCATAGATAATACCCTTCTGGACTTTGGGTTAAAAGTTCAGAACATGATACCTAGCCAAATTTTGTCACAAGCCAGAAATGTATATAGAGGTAAATCACAAAAAACGAAAATCTTGTGCTGCAGTTTTGGCTTGTAAAATATGTCTTATTCATTTTGGCAACACAAAATCTTTCTCAAATATCATAAATACATATACCTAACATCTGAAACAAATATTGGTGCCTTAGTATACTCATATGTGAATTTAGATCATGAAATGTAGCAAATTTCTTAAAAAACGATTCAACTGAAGTGATTTGCCCCAGCACAATGAAGCACACACTTATTAAATTTAGCTAAAAGCTTATGTATCATACATTAAAAAAATGTCACAACCTTCTATGTAATCAAAGGTACAAAAGAAGTAACACACCGTGGCCAAAAGTGGCTTAAAATCTAGCAAAATATTACCATGCACCCCAAAACTGGAATAAGGCAAAAATGGACAAGATTAAAATAGATGCAGTAAAGGCCCAAATTGGTATAAAATATGATAAATATTTATTAAAGTAGCAAATTGTTTCACAGCATGTGTCATTTATACCCCCCCCCCCCCCCACACACACACACACACACAAACACACACAAAAGACCAAAACAAATTTGAAAAAAAAGGTAATACAGACATTATTTAAGCTTTACCGTTAAAATGGCAGTGTGGCATCTCGATAATCAAACATCTTGATAAAGAAACAAAAGTGGCAAATTTTACATGGTGACATGGTGCGTAATTACTCATCAATATCACTTTCATCTGTGTCATCATCCCATGCACCTCTTTCTTCTGTTTCCTTTGAAACATTTCCACAGTTCTGGCAGTGACATAAATCAGTACAAGACATTTTTGCAGACATACATGAACATCTTTCTGTTTCACATTTGCTTGTCTTGCAACCACAGTGGACTACCTGCAGCACACTATCTGGGGCAGGATTTCTAGTCATCCATCTTACTGTTAACTCCCCATCCTCAATGTACCATCCATTGCCAATGGGTGAAGGGGCACACATCATACCAGTCAGGGAATGTCGCATTACTGCTGCTTGGTAGTTTGCCCTTTTGCAGTGTTGGTGGAGGGCATCACTTGTTGGGGGAATGGACAGTTCTGGCAAAGCTGACGATGCCATACAGAATGCTTTGTATCTTGCATCGTTCACGTCTTTGGCAGATGCCTGTCCATACAGGTGGCACACATATTTGCTCAGTGTTTTGAACGTAGACTGGTCAAGGTTAAAACTGCTGCCCAGATTTGAGAACGCAGTCAGGTATTCGTCTTTCTGACAAGCAAGAGAAAATGTCTTCCTTTTGCCCTTGCCATGAAAGGCACTGGTCGAGTCACAACCTGTGAAGGTATGGATGCCAATGAGTGCAGAACAAACACTGTTGCCAAGAGCTGCTGCCACCTTAGCCACGTCTATGATCCTCGTTCTGTTGCCTACTCCCGTGAAAAAATACAAGCTACACTGTAAAGCTCTTTGAAGACTTACAGCAATCACTGCCACATCAGTGTCAGGGCTTTTGATGACAACAGTTTGATGTTCTTGTGCAGCATGCTGTGCATGTAAAAACACCCTAGTGTCACATTCCTCATGGTCACATGTCAGTTCGTGAACAGCACTGACAGTTTGTGAACCCTCTTTCACAGTAACACAGTGACACAGTTCTCCATGTGCTATGTACAAGCTGAAGTCCCTGCCCAAAATGGTGAGATCAGCATCTCGCCATGCAACAAAGAGGAATTCTGCCAGTGCTGCTTTGTTGGTCCCATTAGATAGAAACTTTTTCCACTGTGTGGGTGCCTTCTGATCCCGTCCATAGATCTGCACCTGTTGTGTACCACCCTCAGCTCTCCGTGACCGCTCTAGGTTTTTAATACTGATTTCTGGATACTGGTCAATGACAAAGTCTATCCTTGTACACTTGTGCTGCAGAGCTATCTTGACCACGTACTGGAGTAAGTTGTCAGCCAACTCTCCAAAGGTAGCTGGTTTGGAATGCATGGCTTGAATGACTGCCATGCCATCGAAGAGAATAGCTCCATCTGACGGAACTTGCTGAACTAAGCAGTCTTTGTCTTTGTTCTCCAATATATTCATCAAGGCAGATTTGTCTGTTTTAGCAAGTGACCCATCAGTACTGGCTAAGGGATATGAAACCGTTCCCAAGGAGTAGGACAGAATTTGCCTCAGGTCTACCTTTCTACTTTGACCAATAATGAGTAGCCTGGAGAAAAGTTTCTTGTCTGCACGCAGAATGACATCTTTGGCTGCTGCAGATTTTGTCTTTGTTTTTGCCTGGTCACTAAAGGTCTTCAGTTTTTGAGCCTTGATGGGGGCAAAAATGTCGACTGATTTTGTTAACAGTCTTTGGTCAATAAAGACTTTGACAGCTTCTTCCCCCCTTTCTGGTGCTGCAAGCAAATCCTTCTTGACCCCTTCAGATGCTACTGTCCCTGAGCTAAGACAAACAATGCCATCTTGGTGTAAGTCAAATGGGTTCAGCATGGAATCAATGGTGGAACTTATTCTGGTCACAGCTTCTTCATCGGCATGAATCCGTGAGCGGTCTAGATCTTTTCGCCTTCGTGTTTCTGGGGATTTTCCAGACATTGACTCACATTGTCTAGCTATGGCAGCTCGTTCATGTTGTGACAATATCCAGCGAGACACTGCAGCCCTATTTAGAGTTATTCCTGTCCAGCCACCCTTTGTCTTTGAATCTCTGTTGCATGTTTGCTCAATAGCCTGGTCACAAGCAATGGAGGCAAATCCATGGGCACTTTGATGTTGAACAGTCCACTGACCTTTCACACTGAGGTCTTTGTGACAAGAAGGGTGTGTTATAGGCAAGTTGACCATTTCCATCCAGTATGTAGGCAAATACCTAGCATAGTTTACACGATCATAAGCAAAAAACCATGCCATCATCAAGCGCACTGTTGACAGGTGAAGCTGCCAGTCTGATTCTCGTGTAGCTCTCACAAACAGAAGGAGTATTTGCACCATGTCAATGTAAGAACTCCAGAAAGCAAACGTTGGGTTTTCGGCAGTTCTCTTTTCCACAAAGAGAGCATACTTTGAACACATTTGGTCAAATTTCTGGTTTGCACACAAAACATCCACTGTTCTGTCTGGGAATGTGTCTTTGATTTCACTGATGACAGCCATGCACTCATCTCTCCCCGCTGGTGTCAAAGAGTCTAAGAATGTGCTGAATCTGGCACGTTGCAGGCTCTCATACATAAGTTTCTGTGCCCTCATGCTGCGGTTGTAATGATGACCACTGATCACACCATTGATGGAACCTGGGGCAACAACTTCAGACTCAATGAGTATGTCTTGCAGTCCTGCATCACCAAACCTTTTTCCTATAATCCCTAGGAAAGACATGCAAGTATGAAACTCACCAAGTCTAATCACAAGGCGTTTTGTCAATTCCTGGTCCTTCCAGCGGATTTGCTGAGCTTTGGCATATATAGCCTGGTCAAAAACTACCACTACATGGTCCAGTGCTAGCTGATCAGCAATTTCAACACTTCGCTTCAAAATCGTGTTAACTGTTGACATCTCCGTCGGTGAAGCCTCAATGACTGGAAGATAATACAGTGCTGACTTTGGCAGAGTGGCCCCACTTTGGAGCAGTGTATGGAAACCTGTCCAGCTTGGCACTGTGCATGCTTCAGCATCTGTGTACTTTACTGAAACATATGCCAGTTCAGTTTTGGCAGCAGATACAGTGTTCAACCTGTATGTTTCTGCATCCAATGGAACACTTCCATGGTGACTCAAGTTCTGTGGCCCGTGTCTTTTAGACTGTTGGTAGTGTTCTACGGGGTAGCTAGGAGGTGGTTTGAATGATTTAACTGCCTTCTGTAGTGGCTGTCTCTCTGTTCTCGACACAGTTTCAGTGACAGAACTTTGGAGCATAATGCCATTTGTGTGGTGAGTAGTTCCATGACCTGACAGTGTCTCCTCCCCAAAATCAATGTTGTCCCACACCAGTATTGTGGGTGCCTTCTGTGCGAATCCCTTGGGTATTTTGTTTCTACCCTCTAAAAGTTGTAGCTGAGCAAGGCTAGTGTCAAGACTGACAACTGTGTCCCGTGAAGCACAATGTCCTAACCTATTCAGCAGTGACAGAACATTTGATGAACCTGTTAAATGGCGAACAGTTAGACCAAGACACAATGACTTGGGTGTCTGCTTTCGACCTTTAGATGCCAGATACACAATGTCTTGACAAAGAGAGATAACCTTTAGATTCACATCATCAGGAACATCAACATAACAGGCTAGTGTTGGCTCTTCTGTTGCACCTATAATCCAGGCAATGAAGTTGTACAGTTCAACAGGCACAACAGATTTAGCTTCAGATACATTTAAATCCTCTGCTGTGGGAGGCCACGGGCATTTCATACCGGGAGAGTCACTTAGAAGGCGCTTCAATATCAGCCCTGCACTGTAAAGTGTCCTTGTGTTCTCCGTGGTATTCTGACCAGCTGTTGTACTAGCCGTGTGTTCACTGTCACTTTCAGCTTGGCTTTCAGCTTGGCTCACCTCAGTTGACTCGGTAGTTGATGGTGATGTGCCTGATGGCAGAGGTACCCTGTCTGCTAACGATAATGTCTCAACAAAAACCATTTCAGAGACGTTGCGCTGGGGAGGGCAGTGGAAAACCAGCTGGGGGAAATCACGGACCAACCTTCTTTTCAGTTTATCCCTCCTGAAACATAAAGTTAAAGGGAAATATGAGCACATTACACACAGACACACAGACACAGACACAGACACACACACACACACACACACACACACACACACACACACACACACACACACACACACACACACACACACACACACACACACACACACACACACACACATCAATGATAATCAAATTACTTTAAACATACTCTCATAGCCTTTATGGGGAGAGACTAAATCTATAAATAATAAACTTTTCAGTATGAATATTTTATTATTTTTGTTTCAGTTACCTGTAGCCTGAAGCATCAAGATCTTCGTGCTTCTTAACGGTGTCCACGAACAACTTCCTTAGCTTGTCCATTCTCAGCACCTCTTTGTCAATTATAATCCTTTGACGGATCACTTGGTCACAGAAGAGGTTGTAGCTGTCAGCAAAGGGTTGTCTGAAAACACACACACACACACACACTTAACATGTGCAAAGAGTCATGCTTTCAAAGCTGTATCTTAAGCAAAACTAAATATAAGCTGCATGTTGTTGAAATTTTTTTTACTTTTTAAATGTGAGCAAAATGACAGTACAGTGTAATTACTCACATTTCTTCATCTCTGGTTGCAGTGTGCGTTGCTGTAGACAGTGACAAGAACCTGGTGTACTGTCTGTAACAGGTCCTATGGTACCGGACCTCTATAGCAACACAGTCTTTGTCGTTGATGTGCAGAAGAATGGCAGCATCTTTCTTAATCTCAGCTGCCTTCAGCAACTGGCCTTTAAAAGAAAAATAATTAGAATAAGCTTTATTGGCAAAATCAGAGATTTACAAGTAAAAAAGTGTGTGTGTGTGTGTGTGTCTTGAGTGGGGGGTTGGAGAGGTATTTATGACCCTGTGATTTACGACTCTGTGATGTGAGCTGCTGAACTCCCAGCTAAACATTCCAAGATTCAAGATATCTATTGTCATATGCACAGATAAACAGACAGTCACACTGCACAATGAAAAGCTTATTTTGCTGGTCCCCCTTGCAAATTCACAAAATATAAATATAAATATAAACTTAAGCTAAATAAAGAATCACAGAATATAAAAATTAAACAAGAATAAACTTAAACTATATTGCACACTTACAATAAACTTACTAAAAATGTAAATGCTAAGGATGTTTAATACTAATAAATATAATAAAATAAAATAAGAAACAAAAATAAAGAAATAAGATAAAGTAAATTAAAGTGTGGATCTTACAACAGATCTATAGTGGGCATGAGTAGACAGAAGCAGTATTGCACATTCAGTTCACAGTGAAGATGATAATGGATGATATGACAATGATGATGTATAAAGTGCACTATGCATTCTTCAATTATTGTAGCAGCAGTGGAGGTGACATGAAGTCACAGCAGGGATGTGGGTAGTGGTCACAGTTCAGTCAGTTCAGGGATGAGGGGTGAGGTGTGAAGGTGTGCGGGGGGAGGGGTGGGGGTTGTGATGTGTAAATCAGTCCAGGGGTGTGTGTGTGTGTGTGTGTGGGGGGGGGGGGGAGATAGAGATTGGGGCTGTGGTGTGAAGGTATATGGGGGGATGGGTGGGGCTTCCTTTTCTAGGCCAGTGGTTCTCAAACTTTTAAATTCCAAGGTCTCCCCTTAACTCTGACAGTGTATAAATGGTCCATTTGGTTATTACAAAGTAACAACACATTCTTTCAATCCTACGCTATGTACTGTAACATTATTACTATAGATTCACACACGTGTGTGTGTGTGTGTGTGTGTGTGTGTGTGTGTGTGTGTGTGTGTGTGTGTGTGTGTGTGTGTGTGTGTGTGTGTGTGTGTGTGTGTGTGTGTGTGTGTGTGTGTGTGTGTGTGTGTGTGTGTGTGTGTGTGTGTCACATACCTGCCGACACGGTTTCTGCTTGTGTGAGTTGATCCCTCTGGCGTTTTCCTCCCACACGAGTGTACTTTTCCACTTTTTGACAAATTATACAGATGGCTGGCAGGACGGGGCCGGCAGAAGCAACGGGCAAACCTGAACGAGATCGAAGTTTCTTTCGGGGAGTTTCAGACGTGCCTGCTGACTGACCTGCGGCTGCAGATGGTTCTCCCACCGCCCGTGCGGTCCTTTTCTCGGCATAAAACAATGCAGATTTATCTGTAAAACGTCGGTAGCATGTTGCGTGAAACCCAGCGTCGTCAGGAATAGCGTCAAAATCTACATCCGAGCAATGTTTATAGATTTCTGCCAGATGCTTGTTCTGGTCTTGCAGACAAAGCCACTGTTTTAAATAGTTTCTGTATGTGTCCCACCGTGTCCGAGTGAAGTGCTGGACGTCCTCATTGTTCACAGATGAAAGATGCATATAGCATCTTTTATTTTCCTCTTTACGCACTTTTTTTCTAACTTTTGAGGTCTTTCGTTCCTCTTCACTCTCGGATGTTGTCGTCGCCATAGCAGGTATGTTGTTAGAATAAAGCTGCTACCTGATTGGTCCATGTGACCAAAACCGCGCCACTCCCCACTAGATATCACTGCGCCTCACTGAAAAATAGTACCGGCTTTCAACACCGATTACACAAAATGGGCTAGGTGTCAATTTCCGAACTTTTGGTATCTTACTTACTACCAGTAAATCTATTTTATGAAGTAAAAATGATGTTGTGCCGTTGGTGTGGGAGCGAAACTGAACGATATGAGCCTTGACCACAGGCACTATCTGGCCTGGGCAGCTTCTGCTTTTGCACGTGCTGTGGCAGCTGCTAACGTTAGACTTGCGGCAGACGATCTGGTTCCGGACGATCTGCTTGCCCGGGAAACCGTAGATTCAGCGTTCTCCATTGTTCGTGTTGATGTACTCACTATGCCTTTACGCTGACTTAACAACGTCTGTCGTGCTGGTCTGAAAACAGCGTATGACAGTGCAGCCTGGGGTTCAGCAGTTCATCGAAAGGTGTCCCTTTTCACTGTACTGGCTTCATGAAACCTTTTCACTTTCCAGTTAGTTAAACACCCCCACACAAGAAGTCGCAGAAGTCAGGATGAGTTGGACCCGTTTTTATATGGCAGGTGTGAAACTATAACAAACAGATACAGTATAGGTGCATCAGTATACACAAATAATGCAGCAATTATTAATTAAAGCTTAACATAAATCATATACTGTCTCATTACATTGATATGAGCCAAAATAATGCATTCAAAATAAGACTTGTAAATAGTTCCTTAAACATTAAATTAACTACTTAAATGTACTACTTTCTAACATATATTCCATCTAAACATCATTTTTTAATGCAATACTCACAGGGAATGCTTTTATGAACTCTAACACAGCTACAGAACAGAACAACATGCCGTCTCCGTGGCCTGAATCACATTACATCATCCTCTCTGTGCAGCATGGCCAGGACACTCACTTCCTGATTCTCTTAAAGAGCCAGTGCACACAATACTAATGGCAGAGCCAGAACAACAAATGTATTTAAACATAACTCTTAAACGACACATGCAAAATTGCTAATAATGCCTGGAGACATGTTAGTTTTACTAGAAAAAATATATTTTGTGAGGTTTGCAAAGACACAAGTTAGTTTTTTTTATTCAATATGACATTAAAACTGTCATACTAAATATGAAAGTTATATGAACATAACACCTAAAAAACACATGCAAAATGGCTAATATTGCCTGGACAAATGTATCTCTGTAAATTTAACTGGAAAACAAATATTTTGTAAGGTTTGCAAAACCAAAAAGTATTTTTTGTAGGTTTGCAAATACAAAAAATAGGTTTTACACATATTGCTATAACTGCCACAGTAATTATGACAGTTTTTTAGACATAACTCATAAACCACCCTTGAAAAAAGGCTAAAAATGTGTGAAGCAATGTATTCTTAGTTTTACCCGAAACATATGCTTTTTTAAGGCTTGCAAACACAAAAAGTAGTTTTTTTACTCAATATGACAGTAATGTTCTTTAAATCCTGAGATAATGCGAAAAAAGCAATAAAAATGTATTTCATCAAAATTCCTAAACAACATGCAAAATGTCTAAAATTGCCTGTAATATTGAATCCATGTGAGTTTAACTAGAATCAGTTGTTTTTGTAAGGTTTGCAAATACAAACATTAGGTATTACACATACTGACAGTATAACTGACACATTTAACGACAGTTATTTAAACATAACTCCTAAACTACACAAGAAAAATGGCTAATAATAGCTGAAATAATGCATTCTTGTGAGTTTTACTCGAATCATATGCTTTTTTAGGCTTGCAAACACAAAAAGTAAAAAACAAAAATACATTATGTCTAAAAATGCCTGGAATATTGTATCTGTGTGAGTTTTACTAGAATCATTTGTTTTTGTAAGGTTTACAAATACATCATTTAGGTTTTACTCACTATGACAGTATACTGTCACACTCAATATGACAGTTCTTTAAACATAACTCCTAAACAACACATGCAAAATGGCTAATAATGCCTGGAGAAATGGGTCTTTGTTAGTTTTACTAGAATAATGATCTTTTGTAAGGTTTTCAAAGACACAATTTAGTTTTTTTTTCACTCAATATGACGGTATAACTGTCATACTAAATATGAAAGTTATATAAACATAACTCCAAAACCAAACATGCATATGTCTTAAAATGCCTGTAATATTGTATCCATGTGAGTTTTACTAGAATCAGTTTTTTTGTACGGTTTGCAAATACAAAATATGGGTTTTACTCACTATGACAGTATCTGTCACACTCAATCTGACAGTTATTTAAACATAACTCCTAAACCACACATGCAAAATGGCTAATAATGCCTGGAGATATGTATCTTTGTGAGTTTTACTAGAAACAATATATTTTGTAAGGTTTGCAAAGACACAAGTTAGTTTTTTTACTCAATATGACAGTATAACTGTCATACTAAATCCATCCATCCATCCATCTTCTTTCGCTTATCCGAGGTCGGGTAGCGGGGGCAGCAGCCTAAGCAGAGAAGCCCAGACTTCCCTCTCCCCAGCCACTTCGTCCAGCTCTTCTCGGGGGATCCCGAGGCGTTCCCAGGCCAGACATAGTCTTCCCAATGCTTCCTAGGTCTTCCCCATGGCATCCTGCCGGTCAGACTTGCCCTAAACACTTCCCTAGGGAGGCATTCGGGTGGCATCCTGAGCAGATGCCCGAACCACCTCATCTGGCTCCTCTCAATGTGGAGGAGCAGCGGCTTTACTCTGAGTTCCTCCTGGATGACATAGCTTCTCACCCTATCTCTGAGGGAAAGACCCGCCACCCGGCGGAGGAAACTCATTCCGGCCGCTTGTACCCGTGATATTGTCCTTTCGGTCATAACCCAAAGCTCATGACCATAGGTGAGGATGGGAACGTAGATCCACCGGTAAATTGAGAGCTTTTCCTTCTGGCTCAGCTCCTTCTTCACCACAACGGATCGATATAGCGTCCTCATTACTGAAGACGCCGCACCGATCCGCCTGTGGATCTCACGATCCCTCTACTCCTCCTACTTATAGCACACACAGTCACACATATATTGGACTTTGGGGGGATTTTCCTGCGGAGAGGCATGGCGGGGGGATGAGGATGCCTCCTATGGGGCTCCAATCCTCCTGTCTTGTGCCCTGCTCGTCCATCCCTCAATCTTAGCTGCATATTAGACACTTCGGATTTGGGGGGCCCGGCTTGGTTGGGACCCACCAAGACCTTGATGTCCCCCAATTTTAATCGCATATTTAGTTCCCACAAGCATACATATCTCACTCACGCTACAGTACACGCATCAATAGGGACTGGAGGTCGGCTGAAATGGCTGACCTCCTAATTTTAACTACACAGTAGACACTCTGGGGGCCTTGTCGGCGCACCCCTCATTGCCTTGTCGGCCGGCGCAGATGCGGTCTGGTGGCCTGCCAGGCTTTTATTCATTTATTATTATTATCATTTTTTTTTAAATTTATTATTTCTTTTTCTTTTTATTATTTACTCATTTTATTTTATTTTTATTTTCATTCTTTTAATTTATATATATATATATATATATATATATATATATATATATATATATATATATATATATATATATATATATATATATATATATATATATATATATATATATATATATTTTTTTTGTATTTATTTTATTTATTTTATTTTAAATTTTAAAAAAAAATTTAATTTAATTTTTTTAATTTTTTAATTTTTATTATTATTATTATTTTTGTTTAATCTTATTATTTATTTGTGTGTGGGTCTCGCTTCCTGTTGGGTGGGGTCCGTGCCCGTGCGTTGGTGACTTGATGTGGTGGCGGTGCGGCGCCCATGTCTGGTCTGGATGCTGTGTCTCGGTTGTTTGGGCGGTGGTGTGTTAGTGCGGGATACATTTCCCTGTTCTCAATTGTTGATGACTGATGTAAACAAGCAAACTAATCCCCCCCCCCCCCCTCCACACCCCGGATTGTAAATAATGTAAATAATTCAATGTGATTATCTTGTGTTATGACTGTATTATCATGATAGTATATATCTGATAGTATATATCTGTATCATGAATCAATTTAAGTGGACCCCGACTTAAACAAGTTGAAAAACTTATTCGGGTGTTACCATTTAGTGGTCAATTGTATGGAACATGTACTTCACTGTGCAACCTACTAATACAAGTCTCAATCAATCAAAAACAACTAAAAAGTCAATCATGGAACTGCGGCCGAGGGTGTCCTGGTGCCAAGTGCACATATGGACACCCTTATGTTTGAACATTGTGTTTGTAATGGACAATGCGTGACGAGCACAAAAGTTTAATAACAAAGCACCACTTAGGTTCAGATCCGGGTGGCCATTTTTCCCAATCACGCCTCTCCAGGTTTCACTGTCGTTGCCAATATGAGCGTTGAAGTCCCCCAGCAGAACGAGGGAATCACCCAAGGGAGCACTCTCCAGTACTCCCTCAAGGGAATCCAAAAAGAGTGGGTACTCTGAGCTGCTGTTTGGTGCATAAACACAAACAACAGTCAGGACCCGTCCCCCAACGCGAAGGCGGAGGGAAGCTACCATCTCGTCTACTGGGTTAAAGTCCAACGTGCAGGCTTTGAGCCAGGGGGCAACAAGAATTGCCACCCCAGCCTCTCATTGCTTGCAACGCCAGAGTGGAAGAGAGTCCAGCCCCTCTCGAGAGAACAGGTTCCAGAGCCCTTGCTGTGCGTCGAAGTGAGTCCAACTATATCTAGCCGGAACTTCTCCACCTCGCGCACCAGCTCAGGCTCCTTCCCTCCCAGCGAGGTGACGTTCCACGTCCCAAGAGCTAGCTTATGTAGCCGATGATCGGACCACCAAGTGCCTTGCCTTCGGCTTACGCCCAGCTCACACTGCACCCGACCTCTATGACTCAGCCCATGAGTGGTGAGCCCTTGGAGGAGGGGACCCACGTTGCCTCTTCGAGCTGAGCCCGGCCGGGTCCCATGGGGACAGGCCCGACCACCAGGCGCTCGCCATCGTGCCCCACCTCTGTGCCTGGCTCCACAGGGAAGCCACGGTGACCCGCGTCCGGGCGAGGAAACATCTAGGTCGATTATTACTTTTCATAAAGGTCTTTGAGCTGTTCTTTGTCTGATCCCTCACCTAGGACCTGTTTGTCTTGGGAGGCCCAACCAGGGGGCATAGAAGCCCCCAGACAACATAGTTCCTAGGATCAGTGGGACACGCAAACTCCTCTACCACTATAAGGTGGCAGCTCAGGAAGGAGGTTAACTCCAAAACCAAACATGCAATATGTCTAAACATGCCTGTAATGTTGTATCTATGTGAGTTTTACTAGAATCAGTTGTGTTTGTAAGGTTTGTTAACACAAAAAATAGGTTTTACTCACTATGACAGTCCATCCATCCATCTTCAACCGGGTCGCGGGGACAACAGTTCCAGCAGAGACCCCCAGACTTCCCTCTCCAGACCAACATTAGCAATTTCCTCCTGGGGAATCCCGAAGCGTTCCCAGGCCAGAGAAGAGATGTAATCCCCCCCATCTGGTCCTTGGCCTGCCGCGGCGTCTCCTCCCAGTGGGACGTGCAAAGAGGACCTCCCTAGGGAGACGCTGGTGAGGCATCCGCAAGAGATGCCCAAACCACCTAAGCTGGCTCCTTTCCAAGCGAAAGAGCGCGGCTCTACTCCGAGTCTCTCTCGGGTGACTGAACTTCTCACCCTATTTCTAAGGGAGATGCCAGCCACCCTTCTGAAGAAACTCATTTCGGCCGCTCGTATCCGCTTCTTATTCTTTCGGTCATGACCCACACTTCATGACCATAGGTGAGAGTAGGAATGTAGATAGCTCAGTAGACCGAGAGCTTTGCCTTCTGGCTCAGCTCTCGTTTTGTCACAACAGTGCGGCAGAGAGACTGCAATACTGCCCCAGCTGCTCCGATTCCCCGGCTGATTTCCTTCTCCATCTTTCCCTCACTCGTGAACAATACTTAAACTCCTCCACCTGGGACAGAGTCTCGTCCTCTACCTGGACTGTACAAACCATCGGTTTCCGGCTGAGAACCATGGCCTCAGATTTGAAGATGCTGATCCTCATTCCAGCCGCTGAACACTCGGCTGCGAACCGATCCAGTGAGAGCTGAAGGTCACGAACCGAAGGTGCCATCAGCACACAAACAGCAGTGACGCAACCTTTAGCCCCCCGAGACGTATACCCTCTCCGCCATGGTCACGACTCTGCCTAGAAATCCTGTCCATGAAAATCACAAACAGGATAGGTGACAGAGCGCAGCCCTGGCGGAGACCAACCCCCACTGGAAACGGATCTGACTTACATCCAAGCACCCGGACACAACTCTCGCTTTGGTTGTACAGAGATTGGATGGCCCTCAGCAGGTTCCCCTCACTCCGTACTCCCTCAGCACCTCCCACAAGATCTCCCGGGGGACCCGGTCATACGCCTTCTCTAAATCCACAAAGCACATGTAGACTGGATAGGCATACTTCCAGGCCTTCTCCAAGATTCCCGCAAGAGTAAAGAGCTGATCAGTTGTTCCACGACCAGGACGGTCCACATTGCTCCTCTTGAATCCGAGGTTCGACTATCGGCCGGACCCTCCTTTCCAGTACCTTGGCGTAAACTTTCCCAGGGAGGCTGGGGCTGGGGTATCAACCCCTCTGGTCCCCCTTTTTGAAAAGGGGAACCACCACCCCAGTCTGCCACTCCCTCTGCAATGTCCCGACTTCCACGCAATGTTGAAAAGGCAAGCCAAGACAGCCCATCAACACCCAGAGCCTTCAGCATTTCTGGACGGTGGGAGTTGAAGTCCATATAGAGGACTCCTCCAAACGTTCCCAGTTCACCCGCACTACATGCTTGGGTTTGCCAAGTCTGTCCAGAGGTTCCCCCGCCATCTGACCCAACTCACCACCAGATGGTTGATCAGTTGACAGTTCAGCATCTTCTCTTCGTTTTTTATCGTAACCCTGGGGGGGGGGGGGGTTTCTAGAAAAAAAAAAAAATTGTAAGGTGTGCAAAGACACACGTTTGTTTTTTTACTCAATATGGCAGTATAACTGTCATAGTAAATGGGAAAGTTATATAAACATAACTCCAAAACCAAACATGCATTATGTCTAAAAATGCCTGTAAATTGTATGTATGTGCGTTTTACTAGAATCAGTTGTTTTTGTAAGGTTTGCAAATACAAAAATTGGGTTTTACTTACTACTCACACTCAATGTGACAGTTATTTAAACATAACTCCTAAACCACACAGGAAAAATGGCTAATAATGCCTGAAATAATGCATCCTTGAGAGTTTTACTCGAAACATATGCTTTTTTAAATCTTGCAAACACAAAAAGTAGTTTTTTACTCAATATGACAGTAATGTTCTTAGAATCCTGAGATAATGTGAAAAAAGCAATAACAATGTATTTAAACATAACTCCTAAACAACACATGCAAAATGGCTAATAATGCCTGGAGACATGTATCTTTGTTAGATTTACTAGAAAAATGATCTTTTGTAAGGTTTGCAAAGACACAAGTTAGTTTTTTTAATTCAATATGACAGTATAACTGTCATACTACATACAGTTATTTGAACATAACTCCTACACTACACATGCAAAATGTCTAATATTGCTTGGAGAAATGTATATTTGTGACTTTTACTGGAAAACAAATATTTTGTAAGGTTTGCAAAAACAAAAATTATTTTTTATTCAATAAGACAGTAATGTTCTTAGAATACTGAGATAATGCGAAAAAAGCAATACAAATGTATTCAAACACAACTCCTACACCAAACGTGCAACATGTCTAAAAATGCCTGCAATATTGAATCTATGTGAGTTTTATTGGAATCAGTTGTTTTTGTAAGGTTTGCAAATACAAACATTAGGTATTACACATAAAGACAGTATAACTACTGTAGTGGATTGTCCGAAGCTTAAGCAAGCAACAAAAGTAGTTTAGTACAACAAATTTATTTACCCATTATCAGAAGTGCAGGTTGAATTAAGTTGTCCGTGCAAGCAGACACAATGTACTCCAGAGCACACAAGACACACACAAGCCAAAATCACTCCCGAGTTCCGGTCTTCTGCCATTCATTTATATGTCTGTTGTGCGTCATCGTTCCTTATCAAATGCGTCAATGTCTTGTTTTGCTTTTCCTATCTGTTCCATAACAACTCGAATTCTGTAGACAGGTTGGCACGACTCAATATTCACTTTTGTCCCACAACTGGTCCATTCAATGGCACAAAATACAAGAGTATTGAAAATGAGCGGACATTCTTAAAAGACAAGAAATATAGGTCAAAAGGTCAGAAATTCTACTACATACCCTCCTTCCAGGGTCTTAAGACCCTGGACCAAAACAATTTCTGATATAGACCACTAACTTAAATCTCTACCGCAGATAGAGGCAAAAACCTCAATGTTTTTATACGAGGCAAAAATTCCGTCCATGACCCTCCTTCAGAGCGATCGCTGTTACCAGCCTGCAGTAAAACCATCTCACAGAACACAATTAGTGGCCTACCCTTTGATTTAGTAAAGGAAAAACAAATACTTTGATCATGAACATCATTGAACATAAATAGATGAATGTATATAGACTTATGACTGTAAGACATTTTCAAAAATATTTTTCCCGGCATTTGCAATGAATGTAGTTACCAATATTGTTAATTATCAATTGATTTTGAACACACAACTGAATTTCGTATGAGTCCATGTTCGATTAGTGCTCGTATAGATGGCTCGGTGGTGCCTCAGGCTGGTGGCCTGCCAACACCTCGTTGGGCTTTTGGCTGCCCTGGTGAAGAAAGAGATCCACTCAAACAGTCTGTCTCTGTCTCTTCTTGGGGTGTGGTTCAGTCCATTGGGCAGACTGTTCAGTGGCCGGTGCATGCTGGCCGCTTTGGGGAAAACTCAGGTAGAGTTGGAGCTGTGGGGGCTTTGGGGAAGGCTGGGGCAAAGTATGGGGCGTGGGGCTTTGGTCCAGGCCCTCGGCTTGCTTCAGGCCTCCTCGCTGCTTCGGCACTCCCGACACTTCTTTCCACAGCTGCTGGAGTCCCGGTGGACACATTGGCTGGCAACCTTAGTTGTTCTCGTCATCGCTGGCAAGGTGTTGTCTCTCCTCTCGGTTCCTTCCAGTCAGGTATCGGGTGTTGGTCCTGGATCGGCTTTGACCGTGCCCCTCTTAGCGAGTGCAAGGGAATCTGGAGTGGCTGCTTTCATCCTCAAATCTGCACAGAGGAACTGGCACACAAATTCTACATTTTGCAAACTTACCATTTTGGTCTCATGGTCTTTCCACCTTCCTAGGAAGCTGCTGGTCCTGAGAAGTGCTGATCTTGTGACTGAAGATGATAACCTGTTTTCTTAAAATAGGTGCCGTTGTTTGACCTAATCTTTTTGGGGAAACCATGTCGGGATATTAGATCATTCACAAAACATTTAATTACTGAATTGGCACCCTCCTTTGAGGTTGGGGTTGCTTTCGCCAACCACTGCAATTGTCAATCTAAATCATTACGTTCCTTTATCCTTGTACCGGATTGATCATATCGATTAAATAAAACCTCAACACGCTCAAACTTGACCCAATCCAAACTCACCTCCCCCCTCTGTCCCTCTCACAGGGACAGTGTTAGTCGTAGTAATAGTAATAGTAATAGTAGTAGTAGTATTAGTAGTTTCAGAAACATCCAAGAAAAAGAAAAGACAGCTGATAGTCAAGCGCAGCAAGAACAGAGGCGGAGGACAGGTCATGTTTGAGGTCACTGTTCGCTTTTGCAATAGTACTTTGATATTTTACAACACCTAGTGAATTATTGTGGCCACAACAATTCACTAAATAGTTGTATTTAATTTAGTCTATCTATGATGGGACAATGCACAGAAACATTAAGTTCAGAAACAGATATGTTCTGTACCAGATTATATCTAAATAGCTACTTTCCATCTGCAGTCCCTGGCTACCTAAATTAAGGGGATCCACAAATCAAGCAATAAAACTATGACACTAATTAATCATAATAAATATATACATTCATAATAATCAATAATGAATCAAAAATAATCATACTGTAGCATGTATTCAATTATAAGAAAAGTCACCAAATGCCCCTTCATGGACACATACTTACCATACAATACAACCACACCTTATTTACATCATCACACAAAGACCATACATGCTCTTGTTCACATCTGTCATCATTCGTAAAAACAACCAAGATTTTAACAGCCATACCTCACAATTTACAACAAAAATGCTCTCATGGATAAATATAATACTCATTAAATTGATGTGTCAACATAATGCCCCTCTTAGTGACCGTGTGAGCAGCCTTGATTGCTCCAAAGCCACTTTTTTTTTATTTCAAATTTTCTATTCCTTTTGTTATAACGTGGAGAAGGCTAATTGGTCTGTACATGTTCTGGTCTTCTTTATTTCCTGCTTTATGGATTTAATTATAGTAGCAGTTTCTCCACGTGGTAGGGAAAGTGTTTTCCGTTATTGATTTATTTATCAATCGTTGTTATACGAGCAATAATACAATCCTTATATGTTTTTAGGAAGATAGTGTCCAACCCATATATATATCTCTAGATCGTGAGTCTGATAATGCAGTGAAGATTTTGTTTAACTTTGTTTCATTTGTTACTTCTAAAATGAGTCCATCCTGAATAAATGACAATTATTTGCACTGATTTTGAGGGATTTTTATTCAGGGTTTGTACAGACTGGATGAAATGTTCATTGAAATTATTACTTATGTCCAGACTGTCTGCGATAGTAGCGCCATTGATATTTAATGTTATAGTGTTGTTTCTTGTTTGCTCTCTTCCCGTAAGTTTGTATCTGGTTTTCCATAACTCTCTATTGTTCCCTTTTGCAGCTTTGATTAATTCTAAATGAAAGTCAGCCTTAGACTTCCGCATAAACATTGTTACCTTGTTCTTCCAAACTTTTAAAACATACGATCTGTATTTAGACCTGTTATAATTGCTCTTTTGAGAGCTGAGTCCCGATGTCTTTATTAGAATCCAAATTGTTTTATTAATCCAATGGTATTTTTATTTTAGCACTCTTCTTTCTGGTTTTGTATTCGTGTATTTACAGATGATCTCTTTGATTTTTGTCATCCAATTGTAATTCTAGTAGGGCTGCTTATCCTTTGTATCATATAGAAGCCGTTTATAATATCCTTAAGTTTCTTTCTACGCGTCTTATTCAACCAGTCCAGATTAACGTCCCCCATGACGTTACTTCTGTCATACTATGCTGTTTGAGGATGTCTGAAAATGAATCAAGAAAAATGTCTTCAGCTGTGGTCGGTCGGTATACTACAATTACCTTGAAATACATTTCTGAGGAACATGTGATTTTAATTTCAACATACTCAAATTGATCTACTTTTAATGTTTTCCCTTTCATAAATCATAATTCCTCCCCCCTTTGTCACTCGATCTGTCTTTTCTGTAATCTTGTCCCCCGGGACATTAATTAGAACGAAAGGTGTTGTGGGTTTTAACCATGTCTCTGATAGACAAGGTAATCCGGATTAGAGTCTGACAGTAACTGCTGGATTTGTTCAGTATGTTTCCTGTGGTAGAAAGTTTAATAATGCGGACACGTTTGTTACTGAATACTTTCTACAGACTTCTGTCTCTCTGCGACTTTGTGTATGTAATAAGCAACTATAATTTTTTGATATGCTTAAATTTTATTTTAGCTCAGCTGTTGTGTAGCTGCTAGCTCTTTGTAGCCTACAGCAAGAGTGTCCAAATTGCAACCAATAGCTATGTTTTTAACAGACAACCGAAATAATTGAAAATGTGGTATCAGCGTATCGGTTCAATCAGCGGCAGCTACGCCCTGTTTTATCATTTGACCTAAATTTTTGGTTTCGTAGGCAGGACAGAGGGAACAATGTGGGTCATTAGTTGTCCATCTTATACCATGCTAATTGTTGTAAGGATAGTTCACATGAGCGGCCATACCTTGAGTCCCACCATATATAAGAGTCAAAAGGCTCCTATTATGAGTCGTCTAATTGGTGATCATACACTTTGGTGTTTTGGGTGGCAGGACACACGGACGCACCTCAGTCAGCAAGTGCCAGGACAGTTGGAGCAGTCCCCGTCCTCCACTCATTCCTGGGAGGCGTCCCCATTAGTTGTCCGCTGATGTCGTGCTGTCAGGCAACATCAGGAATTTCCTTCTGTGCGGTATTGAATTGTCAGGGCACAGTTCGTAAGCAGGTCACCACAAGGTGTGTGCAGGTTGACCACAAAGGAATGCTTCAAAGATTGTGTTGAACATTGTCCGTTGACACTTATGTCCAGCAGGGGTCTGTTTGTATCCTGCTGTTCGTCCCGCTGTCACACCTGTATTTTTTGTGAGCATGTTCTGGCTACAACTTTGGAGCTTGTCTTGTTCAGAGAAGCTGGCAGTCCCCCGGCTGCACATCCTTTCCACCCTCGCTTGACCTAGCACAACCGTGGCTACCACCCAAGTCCGTCTGAATGGTTTTACGTTTTGTTGAGGTTTTTTCCTCCAGAATTTGGAACTCAAAACATGTACACCCATCGTTTTCATATCCTCTCGGTTAGTTCAATTTTGCATATCACGTTTTTTTTTTTTAATTACAGTCTTAACTATCCCATTAATTGCTAATCAATAACCTTAATTCAAAGATTATACGTACTACTTCATGTGTATTTAAATACCCTTTTAATTCACTTAAAGATTATGTATAAGTCAATTTAAACTATCATTTGTCTATCAGTAGGCGCGAGCAAGCTGTCATGCTTGCACTCTGACCTCCCGCTGTGCGTGATACTCTCCAAAACAAAGGAATGTTTTTATTCACGTTTCTCCTTATCTTTCAGCTAAATCTTTTAATCTTTTAACTTTTAACGTCCGCACTGTGTTTATTTTTATTGTCTGCATTTTAATTTTGCTTTTATTTTCTTTCATTTCCCTTTGTTGTCTGTGAAGCACTTTGAGTCTTGTCCTTGCCTTGTCTGTCTCCGACTGGTTATCTAACCTATTCACAACAAACATACAAGGCCATGCTCTAAGCGCCAGCCCTAATCACACTTCTCCTCTTTTTTATTTTTATTTTTTTTTTATTTTTTTTTTTAACTTTACATATCGGCTCTTATTCTAATTATTAATGTAGGCTGTTATTTGTAATTATTATTCAACACTATTCACAGCAAACAGTTGTAAAGTTATAGTTATTCGCATTATACTCTCAAAATCTATAGCTAACTGAAAGCTGTTGAGATTTGGTTTGCCTACTTCATCTCAGTGGCCTAGTGGTTAGAGTGTCCGCCCTATTCACAACAAACATACAAGGCCATGCTCTAAGCGCCAGCCCTAATCACACTTCTCCTCTTTTTTTTTTTTTTTTTTTTTTTTTTTTTTTTTTTTTTAACTTTACATATCGGCTCTTATTCTAATTATTAATGTAGGCTGTTATTTGTAATTATTATTCAACACTATTCACAGCAAACAGTTGTAAAGTTATAGTTATTCGCATTATACTCTCAAAATCTATAGCTAACTGAAAGCTGTTGAGATTTGGTTTGCCTACTTCATCTCAGTGGCCTAGTGGTTAGAGTGTCCGCCCTATTCACAACAAACATACAAGGCCATGCTCTAAGCGCCAGCCCTAATCACACTTCTCCTCTTTTTTTTTTTTTTTTTTTTTTTTTTTTTTTTTTTTTTTAACTTTACATATCGGCTCTTATTCTAATTATTAATGTAGGCTGTTATTTGTAATTATTATTCAACACTATTCACAGCAAACAGTTGTAAAGTTATAGTTATTCGCATTATACTCTCAAAATCTATAGCTAACTGAAAGCTGTTGAGATTTGGTTTGCCTACTTCATCTCAGTGGCCTAGTGGTTAGAGTGTCCGCCCTGAGATCGGCAGGTCGCAAGTTCAAAACCCCGGTCGAGTCACACCAAAGACTACAAAAAATTTGGGAGCCAAATCACCAAACATGATTCCCCCACCTCCCAGGGGCAATCACGGGGGATGGGCCAAATGCAGAGGACAAATTCCACCACACCCAGTGTGTGTGCGACAATCACCGGCACCCCAACTTTAATTCTAACTTTATTCTGTCATGCCATTATCCTCTTCTAGCTCAACATCCAGAAGTATGGTGTACTGAAATGTGTAAATAAAAATATAAATTACTCCAAACTAAAATGTCAGACTGCACTTTAAAGTTACTTTTATTAAATTAATTTCAAAACTAACCACCACCACAGCAGACATCTTCCTCAATCCTATCCCAATACTCCCATAAATTAGAAAGGTATTTCACAACAGTGGTTAAGTAGTTATTTTAAGTAATAGATCTCAATATGTAGTAATTAATAAGACTAAATTTGCCCTAGTGTGTGAATGTTGTCTGTCTATCTATCTGTGTTGGCCCTTTGATGAGGTGGCGACCTGTCCAGGGTGCAAAGTCAAATTGTGAAACAAAAATTAAAGTTAAATCAAGTGGAAATTGACAGAGTATATGAACTACATTCTTGAGAATAGTAATTGATCATTAATATGTTGGAAGCCACATATTGAACATATTAAAGAAAAATATCCAAATCCATTGCTATTCGGTATAAAGTTAAACACATGCTGAATAAGAAATGTCTGCACATGTTATATTATTCATTTATTTTTCCATATGTAATATTGTTTTGAAGTTTGGGGAAATGTTTATAGAAGAATTATAGACCCAATACTTAAACTTAAAAGGCTCATTTCAATATTACACAAAGCATTATTATTATGATCATATCAATCCATTTTTTAAGTCATAATGTGTTAAATGTTCAGATAATTTAATTTTAAAACAATGGCAATTATGTTTCCAAGTAAAGAACAGCCTTCCAGTTTGTATTCTTAGCTTGTTTACATTATGAGGAGAAAACTATCATTTATGGGGGATATTGATTTTTGAAATAGGTCAAGTAAAATAAAATAAAAACACAAATGTATTTCAGTTTTAGGAGTTAAATGATGTACCATCCTCAGTGATGAGCTGAACACATGTAGTTTTTTGTTATGGTTTAAGAGACCCTTGAAAAGTAAAGTTTTTTAACATTATGCAATATAGTAACAATTACTTTCATCTTTTAACGTTGATGTTCCAGGTAATTTAATGTTCAGTAATTGTATATCATAGGCCAATATAAGCTTTGGCTTCCGCCTATTCTTTTTTTTTTTCGGTCATTCTTTTTTCTTTTCTTTTCTGTGTGTAAATGTGTATGATTGTTAATATGTCTAATTTACTGTTAAACTGCTCACACAAATTGGTTGATGGTTGATTACATGACCAAAATAAACTTATTTCATCTATTCATTCATTATCTATCGCACTCATAGTTTTATTCCATTTTGCATGTAATTATTCCTATTGATTTCTTCCCCTTTCACTCAAATAACTAAACAAACAAATAAACAAACTTGCAGCTAACCACAATCAACAGCATACTATTTACGAATCCAAAATAATCAGTCTTATAAAATAATTTTAGCTTTAGATATGATTTAGGGCAGTGGTTTTCAACCTTTTTTTTTTCCAGTAAATTAAAGAAATAAATTACAGCATAATGTCATTATTTTCTGATTTATTAAATTATATAACAGTGCACCATATTGCTCATTTGTTGTGGTCTTACTTGACTTATTTGGACAAACAAAAAAAATAAGAATAACTAAAACGTTTTAAAAATTAAATAGTGATTAAATTATAATAAAGATTTCTATACATATAATCAATCATCAACCCTCTTTGGATATTGCAATAGAGATCCATCTGGGCTCGTGAACTTAATTCTAAATATTTATTTTGTTGAAGAATTATTCTTCTATAATTATATTTATAAAGGATTTTGAATTGTCGCTATTTTAAAATATTTAAAATCTCAGGTACCCCTTGGCATACCTTCAAGTACCTCCCTTTTTTGTCCGAGCGGAAACACCATACCCTCCTTTGAGAACTATTGGTTTAGCCTATAAAAAATCCTTTGTCTCATACATCATTAGACTGTACAACTCCTCTTTGGGGGGCTAGTATGACAGGGAATGCAAAACAATAACAGTGCAATACTTTTTTTAATCATGGTCGTTAATGCCTAGTTTCTCTTTTAATAGAATCTATTTTGTTTCCATTTATACCCTTATTAGTTACTGTTTACTTTTTAGTTCTTCTTCCAAAGGGAACTCTCCTGAAGGAATCAATAACGTTTTATCTGTCTATCTATCTATCTATTACTAACCCGAGCACAATTCATGACGTCATGCTCATCTTGCAGACAGTTATTTCCATTTAGTTTTATTCTCTATTTGTAATTCTACATGCACCAATGTCACATAAAAATTTGCTTTCTTTGTTATTTATTTACATTATTATTTCTGGTTTACTTGCTGTCTGTTTACTTAAGTTCTCATATTTTGGTCTGTCTTCCTTCTGATTAGAATTTGTTTAACGCTTCTCTACGTTTTGTTTTGACAATGGCGCTGAGTGGCTCTTATCTGTACTTCTTCAGACTCTATGTTTCACAGATGCCCTTAGATGTATTAGAATATACATTTAACTTTTATTTTATTGTGTGTTTATTCCTAAAAAAAATTAAAATGTCAATGTATGATCAATTTATCTTTATCAAATTTAAATTCAATATTATTAATTTATTTGTTGTATAACTATTAATTCAAAGTTACAATGTGTCCTAATCTATGATGTTTGTGCGTGTGTGTTTGTCTCAACTTCCACACAGAAACTGGATGGATCAGATAAGCAACAAGGCTGTACCAAAAAAAAAGTATACTAGACATATAAATGAATGATGAATTAAACAATGTTTCAATGTCCCACAATCCGTATTTATTGATTGATATTTAAACGTGTAATTTTCCATATATCTATTATTTTACTGGACTTAGCAAGCACCTACTACTAGCACACTCTACAGACCGAGAATAACTGTTCAACCACACTTAGTAATGCCAAGCTAGATGCTAACTTAGCCTTACTATGCCTCAGTAAGCAAACTTTTGCTAACACAATGCTAACCTAGCTCAATGCTATCCTAGCTCAATGCTAACCTAGCTCAATGCTATGCTAACACAATGCTAACCTAGCTCAATGCTATCAGTGTCACTCCTCTTCGAACCAATGCCTCACGCAGCTGTCACTCACACAGCCTCGTCACACGCACACACTCTTATCTCAAAATGTCTCCCAGCTTTTTTTTTTTTTTTTTTTTTTTTTTTTTTTATATGCGTCACACAGTCACTCACACACAGAGAATTTACCAGCACAGTTAAAAGTAAATGCAATAGACAACTATTTTTCTCATCCAGAAGCACAGCTGTATCATATCAGAACCTTAATAATAAGAACAACATTTATCATTCACTCTTAGATGGACAAATAGTCAAGTTTAAGGAGGGTATTCTGGACTTCCCTGCTTAGGCTGCTGCCCCCGCGATCCAACCTCCGAGAGCGGAATAAGATAATTAAATGGATAAATCATTCACTCATATGTTTTCTGTACATAAACTTTGTCTACTTTCTCACACGCACACACATTTTAGACAATTTCCAGACTTTTACAGATAGCGGGGCTGTGAAAAAAGCGTGAGGGGAGGTTGCGAGGGGGGGGGGGGGGGGAGGAAGGGGGGGATTAAACCAGACAAGAAACCAGGTGCTACACAAAAGTTATTAAAATACGCAGATATATATATATATAAATTTAAAAAACACACACATTTTTATCCCACAAACCACTCCCCCCTGGTCCGGACCAATATAAACAACTAATGCACGCGTGCTTTTGTGGAATCGGCCGTCTCATATCACAAAAACCAGGTTCCATCATTGCTCATAAAACGGCGATTAACCCGTTTCATTGGAGCAGCACCTGCGTTATCAAACTGACCAACACGGATCACTGGCCTCTAAGGCGCCATAGGACCACCAGGAATCTCCCAGCATCCTACAGACATCGTGTCTGGTCAGTCCCATACAGTTTCACCAAGTTTCACCAAAGCTCTACCATATGGAGCCCGAGACGCCACCTGTCTATTCTGCAGCCATTAAACAGATTCGTGACAACTTGGCTCAGTTGATCTCCTTTACCGGAGTCACTGAATGGTCACCTAATATGAGGCCTTTTTACACGCTGAGTCACAAGGACTAGGGACCGCTGCAGTTTCCACATAGACAGGTGTCTCGCACTTTCACAGACGTATCAATTTTATATGGGCCAAATGTGCCACCAGTTAGCAACCCTTGCCTTAAATTTATCTTTGTCCAACTCTGGCTAATTCTGATGCACTTGCAGAAAGAAGCATCCTCTGCCAGCAACGACAGAGGATGAAGAGGTTAAAAGAACATTTTCGTCTCACATCGTCTGTGCTTCTACACTCCAAACCACCAAAATTCTATCAACAATCCCCTAATGTTAAAAACAAGAAATCACAAATATTCAATAAACACACAGACAAATGATCACATATAAAACAACTCAATCCAACCATAATTTACCCCAGTCCAGGTTGTTTTTGGAGAACCTGACTAAACCTATCTTTTATGAAAAAAAATTCAGTTTTCATCTTACCGATCCCGTTTCTCTTCAGACAGACAACTTTTACACAATAAGCAAAATAGCTTACCTTTTATTAGATGCGCGCGTGCAAGCGTTGTCTGCCTGAGAGAGAAGCCGGGAGCGGATGTTGACTTGCAGAGTTCTGGACCATCCTAGTTCGTGACGCCAATTTGTGTAGTGGATTGTCCGAAGCTTAAGCAAGCAACAAAAGTAGTTTAGTACAACAAATTTATTTACCCATTATCAGAAGTGCAGGTTGAATTAAGTTGTCCGTGCAAGCAGACACAATGTACTCCAGAGCACACAAGACACACACAAGCCAAAATCACTCCCGAGTTCCGGTCTTCTGCCATTCATTTATATGTCTGTTGTGCGTCATCGTTCCTTATCAAATGCGTCAATGTCTTGTTTTGCTTTTCCTATCTGTTCCATAACAACTCGAATTCTGTAGACAGGTTGGCACGACTCAATATTCACTTTTGTCCCACAACTGGTCCATTCAATGGCACAAAATACAAGAGTATTGAAAATGAGCGGACATTCTTAAAAGACAAGAAATATAGGTCAAAAGGTCAGAAATTCTACTACACTACCACACTCAATATGACAGTTATTTAAATATAACTCCTAAACCACACATGCAAAATGTCTAATAATGTATCTTTGTGAGTTTCACTAGAAACATTTTCTTTTGTAAGGTTTGCAAAGACACGTTAGTTATTTTTTTTTACTCAATATGACAGTATAACTGCCACACTCAATATGACAGTTATTTAAACATAACTCCTAAACTACACATGAAAAAATGGCTAATAATAGCTGAAATAATGCATTCTTGTGAGTTTTATTTGAAACATATGCTTTTTTAAGGCTTGCAAACACAAAAAAAAGTTATTTTTACTGAAATGACAGTAATGTTCTTTAAATCCTGAAATAATGCGAAAAAGCAATACAAATGTATCCCATCATAATTCCTAAACCAAACATGCAAAATGTCTAAAATTGCCTGTAATATTGAATCCATGTGAGTTTTACTAGGATCAAATGTTTTTGTAAGGTTTGCAAATACAAACATTAGGTATTACACATACTGACAGTATAACTGACACACTTAATATGACAGTTATTTAAACATAACTCCTAAACTACACAAGAAAAATGGCTAATAATAGCTGAAATAATGCATTCTTGTGAGTTTTACTCGAAACATATGCTTTTTTAAGTCTTGCAAACACAAAAAGTAAAAAACAAATATGCATTATGTCTAAAAATGCCTGTAATTATGTATCTGTGTGAGTTTTACTAGAATCATTTGTTTTTGTAAGGTTTGCAAATACAACAATTAGGTTTTACTCACTATAACAGTATACTGTCACACTCAATATGACAGTTATTTAAACATAACTCCTAAACAACACATGCGAAATGGCTAATAATGCCTGGAGAAATTTATCTTTGTTAGTTTTACTAGAATAATGATCTTTTGTAAGGTTTTCAAAGACACAAGTTAGTTTTTTTTTACTCAATATGACGGTATAACTGTCGTACTAAATATGCATATGTCTTAAAATTAGGTTTTTACTCACTATGACAGTATACTGTCACACTCAATCTGACAGTTATTTAAACATAACTCCTAAACCACACATGCAAAATGGCTAATAATGCCTGGAGATATGTATCTTTGTGAGTTTTACTAGAAAACATATATTTTGTAAGGTTTGCAAAGACACAAGTTAGTTTTTTTACTCAATATGACAGTATAACTGTCATACTAAATCCATCCATCCATCCATCTTCTTTCGCTTATCCGAGGTCGGGTAGCGGGGGCAGCATCCTAAGCAGAGAGGCCCAGACTTCCCTCTTCCCAGCCACTTCGTCCAGCTCTTCTCGGGGGATCCCGAGGTGTTCCCAGGCCAGCCGGGAGACATAGTCTTCCCAATGTGTCCTAGGTCTTCCCCATGGCCTCCTGCCGGTCGGACTTGCCCTAAACACTTCCCTAGGGAGGCATTCGGGTGGCATCCTGAGCAGATGCCCGAACCACCTCATCTGGCTCCTCTCAATGTGGAGGAGCAGCGGCTTTACTCTGAGTTCCTCCTGGATGACATAACTTCTCACCCTATCTCTGAGGGAGAGACCCGCCACCCGGCGGAGGAAACTCATTCTGGCCGCTTGTACCCGTGAACCTGGAGATGGCACTCCACCCTTTCCCGGGCGAGAACCATGGACTGGGACTTGGAGGTGCTGATTCTCATCCCAGTCGCTTCACACTCGGCTGCGAACCGATCCAATGAGAGCTGAAGATCCTGGCCAGTTGAAGCCATCAGGACCAAATCATCTGCAAAAAGCAGAGACCTAAACCTGCAGCCACCAAACCGGATCCCCTCAACGCCATGAGTGTGCCTAGAAATTCTGTCCATAAAAGTTATGAACAGAATCGGTGACAAAGAGCAGCCTTGGCGGAGTCCAACCCTCACTGGAAAGGGGTCCGACTTACTAACTACTCCTCCTACTTATAGCACACACAGTCACACATATATAGGACTTTGGGGGATTGTCCTGCGGGGAGGCATGGCGGGGGGATGAGGATGCCTCCTATGGGGCTCCAATCCTCCTGTCTTGTCCCCTGCTCGTCCATCCCTCAATCTTAGCTGCATATTAGACACTTAGGATTTGGGGGGCTCGGCTTGTTTGGGACCCACCAAGACCTTGATGTCCCCCAATTTTAATCGCATATTTAGTTCCCACAAGCATACATATCTCACTCACGCTACAGTACACGCATCAATAGGGACTGGAGGTCGGCTGAAATGGCTGACCTCCTAATTTTAACTACACAGTAGACACTCTGGGGGCCTTGTACACATGCATGTGGGGGGGTTGGGGTTCGGCGCACCCCTCATTGCCTTGTTGGCCGGCGCGGATGCGGTCTGGTGGCCTGCCAGGCTTTTATTCATTTATTATTATTATCATTTTTTTTTTAATGTGTTATTTATTTTTATTCTTATTATTTACTTATTTTATTTTATTTTTATTTTCATTTTATTTATTTATATATATATATATATATATATATATATATATATATATATATATATATATATATATATATATATATATATATTTTTTTTTTTTGTATTTATTTTTTTTATTTTATTTTTTTAATTATTATTATTATTTTTGTTTAATCTTATTATTTATTTGTGTGTGGCGTCACGCGGGTCTCGCTTCCTGTTGGGTGGGGTCCGTGCCCGTGTGGCCCGACCGTGCGCTGTGGGGTCTCTGTTGGTGACTTGATGTGGTGGCGGCGCGGCACCCATGTCTGGTCTGGATGCTGTGTCTCGGTTGTTTGGGCGGTGGTGTGTTGGGTTTGGGTTGGGGTGGTGGGGTCTCTTGGTGGGGGTGGAGGGGAGGTGGGGGGGGTGTTGGTGTCTCTTGTTTGCGTGTTGGCGTTTGGGCTGGCTGGCGGGCTGGCGCTGGCTGGTCTCCGTGATCCTGTTGGCGTGTGGTTGCCGGTCTCAGTTTTTTTTTTTTATCCCTTTGATTTGATTGGGTGGTGCTGGCTGTCCGGGGGTATTGCGGCTGCTGTTTCTGCTGCCGTTTGTTTGTGGTGTGGGCGCCCGTAGCTGCTGAGTCTGGTGCAGGGGGGTGGCTGATTTTGTGACTGTGGCAGCGCGTGCGCGTGGTGGTTACCGAGGCTGACAAGCTGTGTATATGTATGTATATGTGTGTGTATGTGTATGTATGTATGTATATTTATGTGTATGTGTATAAATGTATATATGTGTATGTGTGTGTATGTGTACATGTGTATGTGTATGTATGTAGATATGTATGTATATTTCTGGGGGTACGTTCTGGGCCTGCCTGTCAGGTGGGGGTTGGCGCCCCAGGCTACTGCATCCAGACTGCGTGTCTGGAGATCCTGGGTCCCACCGTCCATCCCTTCCGGTTGCCCGTCTTGGTTGGGGCCTGCTGGGTCTAGTCCCTGCGTCTACTGTGGTAGCTTGGTGCTGCAAGATTTTCCGAGGTGCTGCGAGTTGGCCAGTTGTTGGGGTAGTGACCTTGTGTGTTGGCATGTCTGTGATCTTCTTTTAATTCTTTTTTTTTTTTTTTAATATATTTAATTATTTATTTATTTTTATTTTTTCAAAATATTTTATTAATTTTATTTTTATTTTTATTTTTAATTTTATTTTGTTCTCCCTACCTCAGGGGAGGACTCGGCGGGGCGGTTGCTGGTTGTTCCATCTCCATCGTTGGGGTCCCTGCGGGTGGGGTGGGTGGTTCCCGTGGCCCCGTGCTGGGTGGTCCTGTGGCGGCCGGCTTGGGTGGGGTGGCCGGGGGCGGGCCTCGCCGCGCTCTCCGGGGATGGGGGGTGGGCTCGCGGGGGCCCTGTTGCCGGTGGGGCGGGGGCGGTCTTCCCGTCCAGTTGCGGGGGGTCTCCGGGCCCCTCGGGCAGGGCGTCCCGCCTTTCTGCCCGTGTGGGGTATGGTCTCTCGCTGGCTTGGGGTCTGGCTGTCCCCTGCTTTTCTCGTGCCTTGTCCTCTGCCGGGTGCGACTGTCTTCGCTAACTGCTTATTTGCTATTACTTTTACCGTCATATTTGTACATGTCGTATTTGCTGATGTTGCTCTATTGTTGTTGTTGTTGTTGTTGTGTTTGCTGTTGTTGTTTTTGTCTCTCTGTCTAATCCCCCTCTTGTCCCCACAATTCCCCCCTCTGTCTTCCTTTTTTCTCTTTGTATCCCCTCCTGCTCCGGCCCGGCTGCACCAAATGATAGTATACTGTCACACTCAATATGACAGTTATTTAAACATAACTCAAACAACACATGCAAAATGGCTAATAATGCCTGGAGACATGTATCGTAGTTAGTTTTACTAGAAAAAATTGTCTTTTGTAAGGTTTGCAAAGACACAAGTTAGTTTTTTTTTTATTCAATATGACAGTATAACTGTCATACTAAATATGAAAGTTATATAAACATAACTCTAAAACCAAACTTGCATTATGTCTAAAAATGCCTGTAATATTGTATCAGTGTGAGTTTAACTAGATTTAGTTCTTTTTGTAAGGTTTGCAAATACAAAATATGGGTTTTACTCACTATGACAGTTTACTGTCACACTCAATCTGACAGTTATTTAAACATAACTCCTAAACCACACATGCAAAATGGCTAATAATGCCTGGAGATATGTATCTTTGTGAGTTTTAATAGAAACAATATATTGTGTAAGGTTTAGTTAGTTTTTGTACTCAATCTGTTTAACTGTCATTCTAAATCCATCCATGTTCTTCCGCTTATCCGAGGTCGGGTTGCGGGGGCAGCAGCCTGAGCAGAAAATCCCAGACTTCCCTCTCCCCAGCCACTTCGTCCAGCTCTTCTCAGGGTATTCCGAGGTGTTCCCAGGCCAGCCGGGAGACATAGTCTTTCCAATGTGTCCTAGGTCTTCCCCGTGGCCTCCTGCCACACCTCCCTAGAGGCGTTCGGGTGGCATCCTGAGCAGATGCCCGAACCACCTCATGGCTCCTCTCAATGTGGAGGAGCAGCGGCTTTACTCTGAGTTCCTCCCGGATGACAGAGCTTCTCACCCTATCTCTAAGGGAGAGACCCACCACCCGGCAGAGGAAACGTATTTCGGCCGCTTGTACCCGTGACCTTGTCCTTTCGGTCATAAGCCAAAGCTGGGAACGTAGGTCGACGGTAAATTGAGAGCTTTTCCTTCTGGCTCAGCTCCTTCTTCACCACAACGGATCGATATAGCGTCCTCAATACTGAAGACGCCGCACCGATCCGCCTGTGGATCTCCCGATCCACTCTATCCTCACTCGTGAACAAGACTCCTAGGTACTTGAACTCCTCCACTTGAGGCAAGATCTCCTCCCCAACCTGGAGATGGCACTCGACCCTTTCCTGCGCGAGAACCATGGACTTGGACTTGGAGGGGCTGATTCTCATCCCAGTCGCTTCACACTCAAGGACTCTGCCGAGAGTATAGACCTGGTCTACCGTTCCAAGACCAGGACGAAAACCACACTGTTCGTCCTGGATCCGAGTTTCCTCCTCTCCAGTACATATGAATAGACCTTACCGGGAAGGCTGATGAGTGTGTTTCACGATAGTTGGAACACACCCTCCGGTTCCCCTTCTTAAAGAGAGGAACCACCACCCCGGTCTGCCAATCCAGAGGTACCGCCCCCAATGTTCACGCGATGTTGCAGAGTCTTGTCAACCAAGACAGCCCCACAGTATCCAGAGCCTTAAGGAACTCATCCACCCCCGGGCCTTTCCACCGAGGAGCTTTTTAGCTACCTAGGCAACCTAAGACCCAGAAATAGGAGAGCCCACCACAGACTCCCCAGGCACTGCTTGGCCTGTCGGTATGACCGCTGCCTCTGGAGTCCCACGAGCCAAAAGGACCCGATAGGCTCTTTCTTCAGCTTGACGGCATCCCTCACTGCTGGTGGCCACCAGCGAGTTCTAGAATTACCGCCACGACAGGCACCAAACACCTTGCGGCCACAGCTCCAATCAGCCGGCTCGACAAGAGAGGCACGGAACATGGTCCACTCAGACTCAATGTCCAGCACCTCCCTCGTGACATGTTCAAAGTTCTTCCGGAGGTGGAAATTGAAACTCTCTCTGACAGGAGACTCTGCTAGGCGTTCCCAGCAGACCCTCACAATGCGTTTGGGCCTGCCAGGTCTGTCCGGCATCCTCCCCCACCATCGGAGCCAGCTCACCACCAGGTGATGATCGGTAGAAAGCTCTGCCCCTCTCTTCACCCGAGTGTCCAAAACATGAGGCCGCAAATCCCATGTAACAACTACAAAGTCAATCATGGAACTGCGGCCGAGGGTGTCCTGGTGCCAAGTACACATATAGACACCCTTATGTTTGAACATTGTGTTTGTTATGGACAATCCGTGACGAGCACAAAAGTCCAATAACAAAGCACCACTTGGGTTCAGATCCGGGTGGCCATTTTTCCCAATCACGATTCTCCAGGTTTCACTGTCCTTGCCAACATGAGCATTGAAGTCCCCCAACAGAACAAGGGAATCACCCGAGGGAGCACTCTCCAGTACTCCCTCAAGGGAATCCAAAAAGAGTGGGTACTCTGAGCTGCTGTTTGGTGCGTAAACACAAACAACAGTCAGGACCCGTCACCCAACCCGAAGGCGGAGGGAAGCTACCATCTCGTCTACTGGGTTAAAGTCCAACGTGCAGGCTTTGAGCAACAACAATTGCCACCCCAGCCTCTCATTGCTTGCAACGCCAGAGTGGAAGAGAGTCCAGCCCCTCTTGAGAGAACAGGTTCCAGAGCCCTTGCTGTGCGTCGAAGTGAGTCCAACTATATCTAGCCGGAACTTCTTCACCTCGCGCACCAGCTCAGGCTCCTTCCCTCCCAGCGAGGTGACGTTCCACGTCCCAAGAGCGAGCTTATGTAGCCGATAATCGGACCGCCAAGTGCCCTGCCTTCGGCTGCCGCCCAGTTCACACTGCATCCGACCTCTATGACCTCAATGGGCCCATGAGTGGTGAGCCCATTGGAGGGTTGACCCACGTTGCCTCTTCGAGCTGAGGCCCCATGGAGACAGGCCCGGCCACCAGTCGCTCGCCATCGTGCCCCACCTCTGCGCCTGGCTCCACAGGGGAGCCACGGTGACCCGCGCCTGTGCGAGAAAAAATGTAGGTCCTCGATTTGTACTTTTCATAAAGGTCTTTGAGCTGCTCTTTGTCTGATCCCTCACCTAGGACCTGTTTGTCTTGAGGGACCCTACCAGGGGGCATAGAAGTCCTCGGACAACATAGCTCCAAGGATCAGTGGGACACGCAAACCACAAAGGTGGCGGCTCAGAAAGGGGGTTATATAAACATAACTCCAAAACCAAACATGCAATATGTCTAAACATGCCTGTAATATTGTATTAATGTGAGTTTTACTAGAATCAGTTGTTTTTGTAAGGTTTGCAAATACAAAAATTGGGTTTTATGACGGACACAAGTTAGTTTTTTTTACTCATTTTAACAGTATAACTGTCATACTAAATATGGAAGTTATATAAACATAACTCCAAAACCAAACATGCATTATGACTAAAAATGCCTGTAATATTGTATTTGTAGTTTAACTAGATTTAGTTGTTTTTGTAAGGTTTGCAAATACAAAATATGGGTTTTACTCACTATGACAATATACTGTCACACTCAATCTGACAGTTATTTAAACATAACTCCTAAACCACACATGGCTAATAATGCCTGGAGATATGTATCTTTGTGAATTTTACTAGGAACAACATATTGTGTAAGGTTTAGTTAGTTTTTGTACTCCATATGACAGTATAACTGTCATACTAAATCCATCCATTTTCTTCCGCTTATGGTCGGGTTATGGTCGGGTTGCGGGGGCCGCAGCCTAAGCAGAGAAGCCCAAACTTCCCTCTCTCCAGCCACTTCGTCCAGCTTTTCTCAGGGGATCCCGAGGCGTTCCCAGGCCATCCGGGAGACATAGTGTTCCCAATGTGTCCTGGGTCTTCCCCGTGTCCTCCTGCCGGTCGGACTTGCCCTAAACACCTCCCTAGGAAGACGTTCGGGTGGCATCCTGAGCTGATGCCCGAACCACCTCACCTGGCTCCTCTCAATGTGGAGAGCAGCGGCTTTACTGTGAGTTCCTCCAGGATGACAGAGCTTCACCTTCACCAGGGGTGTCAAACACAAATACAGAGTGGGCCAAAGTTTAAAACTGAACAAAGCCGCGGGCCAAGGTTGAACAAATTAACCTTTTAATAGGGACCCACAAGTTTTGCATTGAATATTGAACAAGCAAGGCTTATAGTGACATGCAAAATCGAGTTTCAAATAATAATAATAATTAAAAAATATAAATTGCATATCAAATACAATTTAAATAAAAATTGAATGCCTCTTTTCTATTTGCAGCCTTCTGAGGTAAATATCAACATTAACTTTTTCCACAGGCTAATTCATTTTAAAATAAGATAACAATGAATAAAACAACCATTCAGGACTTTAAACTGCTCAGTTTGCAACACACTGATCTAATTTGATGTGCCCAAGCCAGATACCTGGCATCTTTTTTTGGATGCTAGTTCTTTGAGCTGAGGCGACTTTCATTATCGAACGGAGGTGTTCAACAGTCATATCTCATACACCCAATTCTAACATCATTCACACCCAGTCACAAGATATGTGCAGCTTCAGCACGCATACACAAATGAATGCAACGCATACTTCATCAACAGCGATACAGGTTACACTGAGGGTGCCAGTATAAAAAACTTTAACACTGTTAAAAATATACGCCACACTGTGAACCCACACCAAACAAGAATAAAAAACACTTTTCGGGAGAACATCTGCACCGTAACACAACATAAACACAAAAGAACAAATACCCAGAATCTTTTGCAGCACTAACTCTTTCGGGACGCTACAAAATACCCCCCCGCTACCACCAAACCCCCCCCCCCCACACACACACCTTGTAGCGTCCCGGAAGATTTAGTGCTACAAAGGGTTCTGGGTATTTGTTCTGTTGTGTTTATGTTGTGTTACGGTGTGGATGTTCTCCCAAAATGTGTTTTTCATTCTTGTTTGGTGTGGATTCACAGTGTGGCGTATATTTCTAAAAGTGTTAAAGTTTTTTATTTGGCTACCGTCAGTGTAACCTGTATCGCTGTTGATGAAGTATGCATTGCATTCAATAGTGTGTGGGTGCAGAAGCTGCACTGACATGAAACTGGGCCGGCACTCGTTTGACTACCTGGAAAAAAAAAAAAGTTCAGGAGGAGTGCGGGAGTCACTCCCGGGAGGTTTGGCAAGTATTAGAAGTAGCGGTGAATGTGGTGTTACCGCGGCACTGCCGGAATGTATAATCGACGGTCCAGCTTTAGTGTTAATTTGATATTGCCTCAAGGGCCAAATCAAATTATACGGCGGGTCAAATTTGGCCCACGGGCCAGAGTTTGACACCCATGACCTTCACTGTAAAAAATTACTGTAAAAATAAAAAATAAAATTACAGTTATATACTCCATCCATCCATCCATTTTCTACCGCTTATTCCCTTCGGGGTCGCGGGGGGCGCTGGAGCCTATCTCAGCTACAATCGGGCGGAAGGCGGTGTACACCCTGGACAAGTCGCCACCTCATCGCAGGGCCAACACAGATAGACAGACAACATTCACACTCACATTCACACACTAGGGCCAATTTAGTGTTGCCAATCAACCTATCCTGTTCTTCTTAAATGCAGTTAAGCACTGTAAATTTTGTTGCATTTTTAAAAAAATATCGACCAGCAGTAAGTTACTGTAAAACCTACAGTATAATTCAGTATTTTTCAGACCTGTTTCTTGGGTCCGCCCACAATTCGTCCAACCGAGCTTCATTTCACCTGGCCGCCCCTGCTAAATCCATCCTACTGTATCGTGTGTTTTTGATAACAATTTAAGAGTCACTTGTACCTTGATGTGTCATTTTCTGTTTGAATTACTTTATATCAATCAATCAATGTTTATTTATATAGCCCTAAATCACAAGTGTCTCAAAGGGCGGTACAAGCCACAACGACATCCTCGGTACAGAGCCCACATACGGGCAAGGAAAACTCACCCCAGTGGGACGTCAATGTGAATGACTATGAGAAACCTTGGAGAGGACCGCATATGTGGGTAACCCCCCCTCTCTAGGGGAGACCGAAAGCAATGGATGTCGAGTGGGTATGACATAATATTGTGAAAGTCCAACACATCAGCGAAAGTCCAGTCCATAGTGGGGCCAGCAGGAACCATCCTGAGCGGAGATGGGTCAACAGCGTAGAGATGTCCCCATCGGATGGACAGGCTAGCGGTCCACCCCGGGTTGGGAGCAGAGTAGAAAAGAAAAGAAAAGAAACGGCAGATCAACTGGTCTGAAAAGGGAGTCTATTTAAAGGCTAGAGTATACAAATTAGTTTTACAATGAGACTTAAATGCTTCTACTGAGGTAGCATGTCTAACTTTTACCGGGAGGGCATTCCATAGTATTGGAGCCCGAATAGAAAACGCTCTATAGCCTGCAGACTTTTTTTGGGCTCTGGGAATTTTACTAATAAGCCGGAGTTCTTTGAACGCAGATTTCTTGCCGGGACACATGGTACAATACAATCGGCAAGATAGGCAGGGGCTTGACCGTGTAGTATTTTATACGTAAGTAGTAGAACCTTAAAGTCGCATCTTAGGTGCACAGGAAGCCAGTGCAAGTGAGCCAGTCTAGGCGTAATATGATCAAACTTTCTTGTTTTCGTCAAAATTCTAGCAGCCGCATTTTGTACCATCTGTAATCTTTTAATGCTAGACATAGGGAGGCCCGAAAATAATACGTTACAGTAATCGAGACGAGATGTAACGAACGCATGGATAATGATCTCAGCATCGCTTGTGGACAAAATGGAACGAATTTTAGCGATATTACGGAGATGAAAGAAGGCTGTTTTAGTAACACTCTTAATGTGTGACTCAAACGAGAGAGTTGGGTCGAAGATAATACCCAGATTCTTTACCGAGTCGCCTTGTTTAATTGTTTGGTTGTCAAATGTTAAGGTGGTATTATTAAATAGATTTCGGTGTTGAGCAGGACCGATAATCAGCATTTCTGTTTTCTTAGCGTTGAGTTGCAAAAAGTTAGCGGATATCCATTGTTTAATTTCATTAAGACACGCCTCCAGCTGACTACAATCCGGTGTGTTGGTCAGCTTTAGGGGCATGTAGAGTTGGGTTTCATCAGCATAACAGTGAAAGCTAACACCGTATTTGCGTATGATGTCACCTAGCGGCAGCATGTAAATACTAAAGAGTGCAGGGCCAAGAACCGAACCCTGGGGAACTCCGCACGTTACCTTAACATAGTCCGAGGTCACATTGTTATGGGAGACACACTGCATCCTGTCAGTAAGATAAGAGTTAAACCAAGACAAGGCTAAGTCTGACATCCCAATACGCGTTTTGATACGCTCTAATAAAATATTATGATCAACAGTATCGAAAGCGGCGCTAAGATCAAGAAGCAGCAACATAGATGACGCATCAGAATCCATCGTTAGCAATAGATCATTAGTCATTTTTGCGAGGGCTGTCTCCGTAGAGTGATTTGCCCTGAAACCGGATTGAAAAGGTTCACAGAGATTGTTAGACGCTAAGTGTTCATTTAACTGCTGTGCGACAATTTTTTCGAGGATTTTCGAGATAAACGGAAGGTGGGACACCGGCCGGTAGTTTACCATGAGGTCAGGATCGAGGTTAGGTCTTTTGAGTAGAGGATGAATAACCGCTTTTTTGAATGCTAGGGGAACAGTGCCAGAGGAAAGTGATAAGTTAATGATATTTAACACTGATGGACCTAATAATACAAAAAGCTCCTTAATAAGTTTCCCAGGAATTGGGTCAAGTAAACATGTTGTTTGTTTTGTCCCATTTACACATTTTAACAATTCCTCCAATGTTATTTCTTCAAAGAGAGAGAAACTATTTTGGAGGGCAGTGTCCGTCGTATATACAGTCGTATCTGTGTTAATAGAACCCAGTTGTAGCTGAGATGCATTGTCTTTAATCTCTTTTCTAATGACTTCAATTTTCTTATTAAAGAAATTCATAAAGTCATCTGCTGAGTGGGTGGAGCTACTGGGAGGAGTCCCTTGTTGGGTTAGCGATGCTACTGTACTAAACAAAAATTTAGGATCATTTTTGTTGAGGTGGATGAGATTTGAGTAATATTTAGCTTTAGCTGAGGTAAGCATGCTTGATGGAAAACCTCAAGTTTAGTCGCACGCCATTTGCGTTCCAGCTTTCTACATGATAATTTCTGGGCTTTAGTTTCTTCTGTAAACCATGGGGTACGCCTTTTAGGGGCCCTTTTTAGCTTTAGCGGTGCTACACTATCAATGGTGTCGCACAGCGCGTCGTTAAAGTTGTTAGTGAGGTTATCAATAGAGCCCACATAATTTGGGAATGGTGCCATTACCGAAGGCAGTAGGTCAGTAAGAGTTGTCGTTGTGGCAGCATTAATGTTGCGGCTGCTATAGTAGTTATTATTATTATTATTAGTTTGTTGACAATGAGTCAGAACTTCGAATTTTATAAGGTAATGATCGGACATTGCTTTAGTGTACGGGAGAATCGTAACTTTAGAGGTGATGACACCCCTGACAAGCACTAGATCTATCGTATTACCGTTGCGATGCGTGGGTTCATTTATTATTTGTGTAAGACCATAGCTATCAATTATAGTCTGGAGCGCCACGCAAGAAGGGTCCGATGGGGTGTTCATATGGATATTAAAGTCCCCCATTATGATTATATTGTCGGCGTGCGTCACTAGATCAGCAACAAACTCTGAGAATTCACTGATGAAGTCTGAATAGGGCCCAGGGGGGAGGTAGATAACAGCCAGGTGGAGAGGGAGCGGTGTGACAAACCTCAAAGTGAGCAACTCAAACGAGTTATATTTATTATTTAGGTTAGGTGTAAGATTATAGTTTTCATTGTATATTAGTGCGACACCCCCTCCCCTTTTAAGAGGTCGGGCAACATGTGTATTGGTATAGCCAGGAGGAGATGCCTCATTTAGCGCAAAAAAATCGTCTGGTTTGAGCCAGGTCTCGGCGAGACCAACGACGTCAAGTTTGTTGTCTCTAATGACTTCATTAACTAATAACGTTTTGGAAGATAATCATCTTATGTTTAAAAAGCCCATATTATAGGTAGTGGGCTGTTTTGAGGATTGTTTGTTGAAATTATCCGAAGTAGCAATATTAATAATGTTGTGTTTATTATGCGTATTGCACTTTAAATAGTTTCGACCATATCTAGGAATTGATACGACGGGGATATTCAGATTGTTTGCTTGATGTTGCGATGAACTGAACGCATCATAGTTAGCTACCTCAGTACAATGTATGTCTGCCTCTGACACGGTCACAAAAGAAAAAACATTGTGTGAGTTGTGTTTTATTCTAAGAGAATTGCTATGTGTGCAGGGATTATCCAGCCTGACGCCGGCTAGTTCTAGTTTAAATGGCTTCTTACCCGGAGACTCCACGCTTCTTTGGTTATCTTTTCTCCTTGTTGTTAGCCCCGCTCGACATCCCCGCTTCTGCTTCCGCTCGCACCGCTTATGTCGTCTCCATTGGCGGTCACCGCTAGCACTTGACTTCGCTGCTACAAAGGCCGCTCGATGTAGCCCACGAAGTATTCCCATGCTAGCGAGGAGGTCCACCGTACATTCATCTTTCAGTCTATAACGACCCGATCCATCCACATCCAGAATTGTCTGTCGGTCGTATGTGATCACAGAGTGTTCACGCTTTGAGCCAGCCATGAAATTGACAGAAATGACGGGTGTTTTTTGCCAAATCGCTCTACACTCCCAAGAGCGTTAGCATAGCCGCAGCAAACCCATGGGTCGCCATCTTGCCATCTGTTAGGGAACTTTGTTCCGGGTGATGTTAAATGTCGCCCATAGATACCAACATTCTGACTAGGCTTTGCCTTGGCACCAAGTCGATTGTAGATGTCTTTACAGAGTCTTTGAAAAGACAATCGCTTAAAGCTATGCGTAACAGCTTTTTCACTCTTTCTTCCTGAGGCAAATGTGGACTACACTGGAAGTGTTTCATGAAGTCTTTTTTGGCTTTTTCCAAAACAAAAGTCCTTGCTTGTAGCACACATGTCTTGTTGATAAACCCAACAGCTTTCACAGGGAGATTTTGTTTGGGTTACTCCTTCAGCCATGTTAAGAGTGTTTTTGTCACTGACTCATCAGATGGATTTTAAAAAAACATAAAAAAATCTAAACAAAAGCATAAAAATTATCCAGTGTCATGTTCACATAAAAGAATAGAAATATATGTAGATCCAAGACTTGTCGGAAGATTTCAAAGCAGTAAGCAAGCAGTAGTAAGCAGAAACATGTCTCGGCTCTGTACCGCAATGACATCCTGTCGTTGTGGCTTGTACAGCCCTTTGAGACACTTGTGATTTAGGGCTATATAAATAAACATTGATTGATTGATTGAAAACAGGAAAAATAATCCATATATCCATATATATGGCATATACATATATATGATATATATGTATGCCATTAACTGTATATGTATATGCCATCTGTTGCTGTACTGTACACCTCTTCAAGGAGGCCAAGTGCACTTTTTATTCAGATGGTAGATACACACACACAGAAACTTATTTTTTTTAACAAATAATCATTAACTTAGAAACACATTGCAAAAACGTTGGCACAGGGGCATTTTTACCACTGTGTTACATGGCCTTTCCTTTTAACAACATTTAGTTAACGTTTGGGAACTGAGGAAACCAATTGTTGAAGCTTTTCAGGTGGAATTATTTCCCATTCTTGCTTGATGTACAGCTTAAGTTGTTCAACAGTCCGGGGGTCTCCGTTGTGGTATTTTAGGCTTCATAATGCGCCACACATTTTCAATGGGAGACAGGTCTGGACTACAGGCAGGCCAGTCTAGTACCCGAACTCTTTTACTATGAAGCCACGCTGTTGTAACACGGGCTTGGCATTGTCTTGCTGATATAAACAGGGGCGTTCATGAAAAAGACGTTGCTTGGATGGCAACATATGTTGCACCAAAACCTGTATGTACCTTTCAGCATTAATGGTGCCTTCACAGATGTGTAAGTTACCTAAGCCTTGAGCACTAATACACCCCTATACCATCACAGATGCTAGCTTTTGAACTTTGCGCCTATAACAGTCCAGAGGACACAACGTCCACAGTTCCCAAAAACAATTTGAAATGTGGACTCGTCAGACCACAGAAAATTTTTCCACTTTGCATCAGTCCATCTTAGATGAGCTTGGCGTTTCTGGGTGTTGTTGATAAATGGCTTTGACTTTGCATAGTAGAATTTTAACTTGTACTTACAGATGTAGCAACAAACTGTGGTTACTGACAGTGGTTACTGCTCAATGTTCCTGAGCACATGTGGTGATATCATTTACACAATTATGTCAGTTTTTAATGCCATACCGCCTGAGGGATCGAAGGTCACGGGCATTAAATGTTGTTTTTTGGCCTTGTCGCTTATGTGCAGTGATTTCTCCAGATTTTCTGAACATTTTGATGATATTACGGACCGTGGATGGTGAAATCCTTAAATACCTTGCAATAGCTCATTGAAAAATGTTGTTCTTAAAATGTTCGACAATTTGCTCACACATTTGTTCACAAAGTGGTGAGTCTCGCCCCATCCTTGTTTGTGAATGACTGAGCATTTCATGGAAGCTGCTTTTATACCCAATCATGGCACCCGCCTGTTTCTTATTAGTCTGTTCACCCGTGGGATGTTCCAAATAAATGTTTGATGAGCATTCCTCAACGTTCTCAGTCTTGTTTGTCACTTGTGCCAGTTTTTTTTAAACATGTTGCAGGCATTAAATTCTAAATGAGCTAATATTTGTAAAAAATAACAATGTTTATCAGTTCGAACATTAAGTATATTGTCTTTGCAGTGTATTCAATTGGATATAGGTTGAAAAGGATTTGCAAAACATTGTATTCTGTTTTTATTTACGATTTACACAACATGCCAACTTCACTGGTTTTGGGTTCTGTACACCAGTGGCGTGCAGTCACTAGAGGCAGGGGAGGCGGGGCCTCACCTGCCATCATGGAAAGAAAAAAAAAAGAAAAAGAAAAAAAAAAAATGTATTTGTTATATGTATCCATCCAGTGATTATACTAAAGTTATTTTCCATTTAACTTCACCAGTTTTAGATTATTTTTATTTTTATTTTCACATTTGCCGTTCAAATACTGAGAAGAGATGGTGCGGTGATCAGCAGCCAGTTGAGGCACTTGTGCCTCACCATGGATTGCGACTCGGCTAACTGCTGGCCTGCTGTGCAGTGAGACCGTATTGCTATATGAATTATATTATACATTTCCATAGTTTAGTTAGCTGAGGTATATAATGTACAGTGTATTTTGTCAACAACTGTATGTGTGTAACGTATTTTTAGTGCTGAGCGATCATAAATCTGCTGCGGAGACACACTGTGTGAGGCTCGTATCATAACCCCGCCTCCTGGTGCCAAGCACTTCTGCCGCAGAATGCACCGCCCGACGGGAGCACCGCGGCCACACCAACCAAAGCCCACATCCAAACCCTCCACGTGCAAGACCGAATCCACCCAAAAAAAATCACTTAACAAGAAGCCAAAAAGTGCAAAAACAACAATGCTCGCACTGCAGGAGCTGCGAACGACCGCAGGGACACAACATTAGGTACACGTGCACTGCAGGTTCATATGTTTTTAAATTTGACTGTGATGATGCAGTCGTGCCTCACCAGACATTAACCTCACCGCACGCCACTGCTGTACACCTATTACATATATTACTGATAAGAGTACTGATAAATACAGATATCGATAAGAAATATCGATAAGGGTATCGTATCCATAAAATCCTAGCAATATACACCCTACATGTGCAAGTTAATGGTATTCTAATATTTGCATGACAATGTTTTTAACCTTCTCTATTTAATAAATGAATGTAATATTCCGCCTGTAAAACATTCTGCAATTGCGAACTATAAACCAGAACACGTCATAAAAGACTATACTGTTGCGATGGGAATATTGGGCGGTGAACTGTAATTACTCGGAGTGTAACGGTTTTGTGGATACTGCGGTATTTCGGTTTCAAAGTCTTTATAATATGACGCCTGACGGTATCAAACAAAAAGTTAGATTTTTACCCGCAATTTAGTGTTGGCCGTGTCTGAAAATAAACTACATCTCCCAGAATCTGCGCAAAGCAAGGACCCAAGGTGGGGTCTTGGAACGGCGTAAGCAGGAAGTGAAGTGTGTTCGTAGTCGATGAATGTAATTTTTGGACATTCCCTGAAAAATCTAATCAAAATCTATTCATAACTATTTAAGTTATGGTGCTAACAAACAGACAAACCAACCCTGGCTAAAAGATAAACTCTTTGGCGGAGGTCATGCCACTTTGGCGGAGTCATGCCACTTTGGCGGAGGTCATGTCACGTTGGCCTCGAGCGTTTCCAAGCCAACACAGAGCAAAATAGTAAAAATACATTCTGAAAATGTACATATCACAAATAATTCTCTTGACAAAACACTTCAAGTTAGTTGAAAATTCTGGTGCAGTTTCAAAACCACCATGAATAACACAATGAACTTAGACTTCATCTCAGTGTATCTACAAAGCAATTCAACTTTAAATCAAATCCTATCTAAAAATAAAAGCTATGCAATGTGTGAACAATTTTAACAAACCAGCAATAAAAACTTCAAAGACTGACAGTATTTCAGTAATTCACACACTGTTCACTTTCTTTAAAATTGCACAGAAGACAATAATGTTCACAGAACTATATCAATGTGCAGTGTCTCATGCAACATTTAAAGTGTTTATTTTACTCCTGTTGGTTTTACGTTTCCCGCCCGCTTGTGGCTCCACAGTAACTGGACGCCATTACATTTCCTGAATCTACGGAACGGGCTGAGGGTCAAAAAGTTAATAGCGCGTTTAAAAAATTATTGTCGTTAAAGGAACTATACATACACACATTTATATATATAAATATATATATATATATATATATATATATATATATAATATACATATATATATATATATATATATATATATATATATATATATATATATATATATATATATATATATATATATATATATATATATATATATATACACATATATATCATACATCATATACACATATATATTATATATATATATCAGTGGCGTGCAGTCACTAGAGGCAGGGGAGGCACGGCCTCACCTGCCATCATGGAAAGAAAAAAAAAATGTAAAAAGAAAAATAAATTAATTAATTGTTATATGTATCCAGTGATTATACTAAAGTTATTTTCCATTTAACTTCACCAGTTTTAGATTATTTTTATTTTTATTTTCACATTTGCCGTTCAAATACTGAGAAGAGACGGTGCGGTGATCAGCAGCCAGTTGAGGCACGTCACTGCGTTGTGCCTCAACATGGATTGTGCGCAATGACTCGGCTAACTGCTGGCCTGCTGTGCAGTGAGACCGTATTGCTATATGAATTATATTATACATTTCCATAGTTTAGTTAGCTGAGGTATATAATGTCCAGTGTATTTTGTCAACAATTGTATGTGTGTAACGTATTTCTTGTGCTGAGCGATCATAAATCTGCTGCGAAGACGCACTGTGAGAGGCTCGTCTCATAACCCCGCCTCCTGGTGCCAAGCACCTCCGCCGCAGAATGCACCACCCGACGGGAGCGCCGCGGCCACACCAACCAAAGCCCACACCCAAACCCTCCACGTGCAAGACCGAATCCACCCAAAAAAAGTCAAGGGTGAAGTGTGCCCATGGACACAACGGACGTGACTAGGATGGTAGAAGGTGGGGATTGAACCCCAGTAACCAGCAACCCTCCGATTGCTGGCACGGCCACTCTACCAACTTCACCACGCCGCCCCTTATATATAAAATAAATAAATATATATAAATATATATAAATAAATAAATAGATTACTGTACAGATAAATATATTGCACTTTTTCACATGCCTCCACGTTTATGGATGTATGTTATATTGTCTTTTTTTTATTCCAGCGAGTTAATCCATTTTGGGGGGAGTTGAGGGGATAATTTAATTATGATGCGTTCAAGAGTCTTACGGCCTGAGGGAAGAAGCTGTTACAGAACCTGGAGGTTCTGCTTCGGAGGCTGTGGAACCTCTTTCTAGAGATAGATAGATAGGTAGATAGATAGATAGATAGATAGATAGATAGATAGATAGATAGATAGATAGATAGATAGATAGATAGATAGATAGATAGATAGATAGATAGATAGATAGATAGATAGATAGATAGATAGATAGATAGATAGATAGATAGTACTTACTTCAGGAGAGTTCCCTCAGGAAAATTATAATTCCAGCAGCAGTGTACAGAATTGAGATTGAGAAGGTAGGATAAAGTATTGTTTTGTTTTTTTCATTGAATATTTAAAACTATAATGTATTAATTGAATCTCTTCTTGGCATGTGCAACACTGACATGCAGTGACATAAATGGTTAATAGAAGATAGTTGTATGAAGCTCTTCTGAAGTAAGCAGGTGTACCTAATATGTGACCGGGTGAATCTATGTAATGTTTATGCAGTTCATTGTCAACTTTGTTTAAAAAAAATAAAAATATGCTGATGTTTGTCTTCAAAATATATCTTTGAACGGTGTACATTTTTAAAAGATAATTGACAATACATTTGGAAAAACTATTTGCAGTGTAAAGAAAACACCTCCACACAAGAAGTGATAGTAGACAGACTTAAAAAAACAGGTTATAAATGTGATTATGAAGAAAACGTATGTACACCAAAGCAAAGGCAATACATGTTATTTAGACTACAAGGAAGCATTAAAATCATCATACATTTTATAGAAGAATTATATATTTGGAGACCAGTTGTAAATTGGTACCTTTAGATTGCAAAAACAAACAAAACAAAGTGAAAAGTTCAAAGACATTGTTGATAAATGAATAAGGCTAGTATAAATAAATACGCACTAACTATTAGCAGACAGAATTGACAAAAGCTGCATTTGAGAAGGAGCCTCTTTACCGTCTCAAAAAGTCAAATTTACAAGTTGAGTAACTCACCTTTGTCCCTGCTCTCTTCTCTGAGATAGGTCGTACTTGCTGCATTAAAGGTGTGGAATCAAACATGCGGAGGTGACAAGTTTATTTCTTTTCACAGTCGAATTTTTTGGCCCAGCTCCCAAACAGCTCTTCTTTAATAAAGGTGCTGTTTGCAGCTTCCTCACAGTTACATTTGTCTAAGCAAAAATGTACAAGAACACCACCATTAGCGCTTTAAGAAAACACATTTGTTTGACAATTGTCTACATTTTTCACAATGACCAAGTTTTTGCCAAATAAACTGATTGGTGTATACAGCTGTCAGTCACCCGGTCTCGTATGTGAGCGTGTGCACACGTACAAAAGCAGTCCAAGAGATTAAACAAACAGTTTGCAGTTGTTACGCCGGGGGGTCGCATGGTTATGCGCTGGTCGTTTCCCCAAGATGCAGATGGACGTTCAAAAGCTGCTGAAGACGATGACAGCGTCCTCGTGGGAGGAGCAGGAGCAGCGGGCGGCTGGGCTGAAGGCGTGTCCCGAACCAGGGCAGAGGGCGACTGGGCTGTAAGCGTCTCCCAAGCCAGAGCATGGTTATGCGTTGATCGTTTCCCCCAAGATGCAGATGGACATTCAGAAGAAGTGTGCAAGTAGGAAAGATGGTTTATTACCATAACAAGGCAAGAATACAAAATTAGGAATGCGCCGATGGCACGGGAAGCAATAGGAAAGCTTAGCACAGGCACAAGAAGCTCGGATTACCAAATTAACTTGTTCCGTGTGGCAGACAAAACAGTCAGACAGAGTGTGGCAAGAGGCAGGAATACATCAATTGACCACTAATCAGAGGCAGGTGACAATAATCAGCCCCCATGGCAACAAAGGAACACAAAAACGGGTGCTGAAACAGAACCAAACAACTAAGGGAATCTCAAACTAAACATGACATGATCCGGGCAACGAGTCATCACACACTGTAAAAAAAAAAAAAGTTGAGAAAAAGCAAATTTTCAAGGCAACATGATGCAACCAGATTTTTGAGTTTTCTCAACTTTTGACTATTATTGTTGACTTAACTAAGATTTACAAGTTGAGATAAGAGTTATGTCAACTCGGATCTTCTTTTTCACCAAATTATTATATTTTTGTGGGACCAACAATAAAATTCATGCTTCAATTCCATGTATTTTTACCTTCAGCAAACTCATATATTCTTGTTGAACTTTGACTACTGTTGTTGACTTAACTAAGATTTCCAAGTTTAGATAAGAGTTATGCCAACTCGATCTTGTTCACCTAATTATGACATTTACGTCGGACCAACAATAAAGTTCATGCTTCAATTCCATGTATTTTTACCTTCAACTAACTCGGAAATTCTTGTTACTTCAGTTAGAAAACTTCCTTTACAAGTCAAGTAACATTTATGTTGCTGTAATTGTTTTTAAGAAATGCTGAATGAATAAATAAAATAAAGAGCACACATTAAAATATATCTAAAACCTTGTTTGTTTCTCATTCAGAAACATGTTTAACAAAAGGGTTAAATTGGGTGTGTCAGAGACCGTGACACTTTCCCAGGTATTTTCTTTAAAGTGAATAAAACACTTCCCTAACAGTAAAATTGGATCCCTGTAACACTGAAGTTAAAAGCTAAGAAATAAATGTTTTTACAGCAGCCAGGCAATATAATTGTGTAATGATTTGATGATAGAATTATCATCATAGATAGAGAAAATTTGTTTTGTAAATTAGAACAGTTGACAAACTTGATCAGTTGACGGTGAATATGCACCTCTTGTAAACCTCACTTAAATCCCCACCTCCTACCATCCTAGTCACGTCCGTTGTGTCCTTGGGCAAGACACTTCACCCTTGCTCCTGATGGCTGCTGGTTAGCGCCTTGCATGGCTGCTCCCGCCATCAGTGTGTGAATGTGTGTGTGAATGGGTGAATGTGGAAATACTGTCAAAGCGCTTTGAGTACCTTAAAGGTAGAAAAGCGCTATACAAGTATAACCCATTTATTATCATTTATAAATGTAAAGAAAAATATATATCTACATTTAAGTGAGATTCACAAAATGCCCTCATGCTACATAACCCGCCAGAACTCGGTACTGCCTTTGCATACTTCTTTGGCCATGAACATTGATTATCCAAAGGAGATGAAGTACACATATGAAGCCATTCAGATTATCTTTTTCAATCTTGGCTCTGTGCTCAAGTCCCCTCTGCCTTTAAAATAGATTAACGATTCTTTATAAAAATGGGACCCATTACCTCCCTGCTTGGCACTCAGCAACAAAGGGTTGGAGTTGGGGGTTAAATCACCAAAATGATTCCCGGGCGCGGCGCCGCTGCTGCCCACTGCTCCCCAAGGGGATGGGACAAATGCAGAGGACAAATTTCACCACATCTAGTATGTGTGTGACAATCATTGGTACTTTAATCTTAATCTTAATCTTTAATTTTCTTTTTTTTTTAAGAATCTCTATTTCAGAGGCAGAGGTGACTTGAGCACAGAGCCAAGCTCGAAAAAGATAGCCTGAATGGCTTCATATGTGTACTTCATCTCCTTCGGATAATCAATGTTCATGGCATACAGTAGGCCAAAGAGGTATGCAAAGGCAGTACCGAGGTCTGGCGGGTTATGTAGCATGATGGCATTTTGTGAATCTCACTTAAATGTAGATATATATTTTTCTTTACATTTAAGTGAGGTTTACAAGAGGTGCATATTCACTGTCAACTGATCAAGTTTGTCAACTGATGGCGGGAGCAGCCATGCAAGGCGCTAACCAGCAGCCATCAGGAGCAAGGGTGAAGTGTCTTGCCCAAGGACACAACGGACGTGACTAGGATGGTAGGAGGTTAGGGAAGTGTTTTATTCACTTTAAAGAAAATACCTGGGAAAGTGTCAAGGTCTCTGACACATACAGTAGCCAAAGAGGTATGCAAAGGCGGTACCGAGGTCTGGCAGGTCATGTAGCACGATGGAACCTTCCAACACAACAGCCCAGTCCCGTACGTTGGGTGATACAGCAGGATCATCTTCTTCAAGGATTGTAAGGATGCCAACAGACACGCCTCTGAGCACTCTTTCTTCAGGGTCAGTTTTCTGAGGAATAGTAACAGAGTGTTAGGTCGAACAAAAGGATCTAATTAGGGCCCGACTGGTATGGATCTTCTGGGAACGATTACAATTTTACAATGTTCAAAAAAATGGAAAAAACCCTTAAATTACTTTCAAATTAATTGAAGGCAGAACATTAACCATTAAATATTTTAAAAAATTGGGGCAGGAACTTTTCTTGATGTTTATATGCATTGGCTAAAGAATATGACATTTGGGCATTAAAAAACATCTCTGGGCACAAAATGAAATCTACACAAAGTGTAAATCTTTGTCATCAGCTATGAGATCCTACTCAAAATGTTAAAATAGTAATAGTTTTTTAGCTTGTTGCCCCACTCTCCGGTTCAAGACAAGGCAACAGAAATCATTCATTTTAACTGTTTGTGCATTTTTGAAGGAATAGGCGAAGGTTGTTCATCACAAGTAAGCTTAGCTCAAAAACTAGCAGTCAATTGGAAGTGTGAGCTTGCCGCCGCCGACTGTGAGCGAGGGTGAATTTTGTTTGTATTCAACAGACATTCATCAGGAACGTCGTCTTCTCTTCTGCAACTTAAAACTAACACCATGTAGTCGGAATAGAGTTGTAAAGTTTATCTTCTGACTGTTGGCGAAGGCAGGCTATCAATAGACTACCAGTATTTGAGCTAATCTAACAAGCGATGAGGAACCATTGCCTGATTCTTCTTCAAAAATACATGCACAGTTAAAGAAATGGTTTCTATCGACGAATCTTAAACCAGAGAGCAGGGCAACAAGCTATAATATGAAAATGTTGAACTATTCCATTAAAGCTAGATTAGGCCAAATTACTTGTAATTTTCAAGGACATTTCCTATTGTTATTATTACTTACCAAATGCTGCCGGAAAAACTTAGTTGTGTCGTCCCGGACAAAAACGGGGAGGCATCTCAGTGCTGTCATCTTTCGGTGAGACACAATGTCTGATGTCTATAGAGCAGGGGTCACCAACCTTTTTGAAACCAAGAGCTACTTCTTAGGTACTGATTAATGCGAAGGGCTACCAGTTTGATACACACTTAAATAAATTGCCAGAAATAGCCAATTTGCTCAATTTACCTTTAACTCTATGTTATTATTAATAATTAATGATATTTACACTTAATTGAACGGTTTAAAAGAGGAGAAAACACCTAAAAAAATGACGATTAAATTTTGAAACATAGTTTATCTTCAATTTCGACTCTTTAAAATTCAAAATTCAACCGAAAAAATAGAAGAGAAAAACTAGCTAATTCGAATCTTTTTGAAAAAATTTAAAAAATAATTTATGGAACATCATTAGTAATTTTTCCTGATTAAGATTAATTTTAGAATTTTGATGACATGTTTTAAATAGGTTAAAATCCAATCTACACTTTTTTAGAATATATAACAAATTGGACCAAGCTATATTTCTAACAAAGACAAATCATTATTTCTTCTAGATTTTCCAGAACAAAAATGTTAAAAGAAATTCAGAAGACTTTGAAATAAGATTTAAATTTCATTCTACAGATTTTCTAGATTTGCCGGAAGAATTTTTTTGAATTTTAATCATAATAAGTTTGAAGAAATATTCCACAAACATTTTTCGTCGAAAAAACAGAAGCTAAAATGAAGAATTAAATTAAAATTGATTTATTATTCTTTACAATAAAAAAAATAAATTTACTTGAACATTGATTTAAATTGTCAGGAAAGAAGAGGAAGGAATTTAAAAGGTAAAAAGGTATATGTGTTTAAAAATCCTAAAATCATTTTTAAGGTTGTATTTTTTCTCTAAAATTGTCTTTCTGAAAGTTATTAGAAGCAAAGTACAAAAAATAATGAATTTATTTAAACAAGTGAAGACAAAGTCTTTAAAATATTTTCTTGGATTTTCAAATTCTATTTGAGTTTTGTCTCTCTTAGAATTAAAAATGTCGGGCAAAGCGAGACCAGCTTGCTAGTAAATAAATACAATTTAAAAAATAGAGGCAGCTCACTGGTAAGTGCTGCTATTTGAGCTATTTTTAGAACAGGCCAGCGGGCTACTCATCTGGTCCTTACGGGCTACCTGGTGCCCGCGGGGACCGCGTTGGTGACCCCTGCTATAGAGTATACAGTGGAAAACATAAGCATATACATTAGTGAAACACCGTAGCGGATTTATACAAATGGCAATTCAAAAGTTGTTTTTAGTAATGACCAGTAGACCGCAAGTCTGTCCAGTAGCATGCTCAAGAAAAAGGAAAAAAAACACTTCAAGCCTTCGTACTAGTGCATTTTCCACTTTTGCAAATTAAAAACTGTTATAATTATCAAATGGCACAAACTAAGGACATATAGCAATGACTGATAAGATCCATTTTACTGACACATGTCCATCACTTACCTGTTCATCAAGCTTATCCAGGAAGTCTTCTATTTGCTGACCAAAAGCTCCCTTTCTAGCCCGGTACAGTCTGAGCAGGTGAGGCACATAATTCTCAAGGGACTCATTGAAAGTCTTCAGGAGGTCTTTGCTGGTGATGCGGTGAAATTCTTAAGATATCTGAAAAGCACAATCAGCGGAACAATGGCATTTAACTTTAATCACAATGTAGCTTTTGACTTCAAATTTCAGTTGCTGATGGTATAGTGGGGTGCTTTATGTTGGAGGAGCATGTAGTGGAGTGATAGGGCAGGTATACTGGAGTATGTCAATATATGTGTCAATGTAATACACTCCTACACCTATTAAATACAGTGCAATGAACATATAAGTACGGCAGTTAATAAATAAATGACAGCCATACCTCTTCACAGGAAAACAGTGCAGGCCATCTCTGCTGGACTTCGGATACCATAGACTGCCCCTCTACTACCTCTCTCCGCCTAGATGTACCCAGAGGGTTACAAATTTCAAAATCGTCAATATATAATGCCAAACTTATACATGTGTTTTGCTGTTCCAGTAACTTATTTTCCTTATAATAAGTGCCGTCTTGAAAATACTATAAGAGTCCAGGTAAAGCTTCTTCATTGAATACAATTTGGTCCAAAAAATCTGCCCTTCCTAGTAATTTTTCAAGTACCTTAGTGACAGGAACATAAACAAAATATTTTTTATGATCACTGTTATAAAGATATTCTATGGGTTCAATAACACAAAAATGTTCCTTGAAATATGAATTCCTTCTGTAATCTGTAGATAGCAAACCTTTATCTGATGTTGTTAAAAGGAGTGGATTAGTTTGAACTACAGCATTAGAAATGTCTTGCAAAACAGAATTGTTTGCTTAGAAAGGATATCTTTCACACTGCTGAGAGTATGAATGTTAGAATAAGACAGAATGTTATGCACATCCTCTACAATCTTTTGTGAAGTGAAGTGAATTACATTTATATAGCGCTTTTCCTCAAGTGACTCAAAGCGCTTTACATAGTGAAACCCAATATCTAAGTTACATTCAAACCAGTGTGGGTGGCACTGGGAGCAGGTGGGTAAAGTGTCTTGCCCAAGGACACAACGGCAGTGACTAGGATGGCGGAAGCGGGGATCGAACCTGCAACCCTCAAGTTGCTGGCACGGCCGCTCTACCAACCGAGCTATACCGCCCCTTGTGTTGAACCCCTTGACACATGTAAAACCGTTTCCATACATAGAAAAAGAGAGGCCAATTTATGATGAAGTGTCTCACTATCTACAACTTCTGGAAACTCTTCAACCTCTTTTGGTCTCACACTACTCTGTGATGCTGTCCCTGCTGTTTCACCATCAGATTGTTCACCATCATTTGCATCATCTTCAGTATCGGCTCTAGCTATTGTTCGAAAATCCTTAAATGTACAATTCTTATGGTTCCGACTTCTGTGAGAACTGAAGGTTGAGCGAGTGTTTGTTTTAAATTTGCATCTTAAAATGGGCCATGGTACAGTTTCTCGATTTTATATAAGATGCCCGAGGTGGTTCCAAAAAGTTTTTTCACTGCAAATTTCTTTAAAATTACACAAGTCACATTGAAATGTTGAGTTTTCCTGTAATCTCACAGTTGTGTGTGATCTTGAGAGGGTTACCGTAATGCACCAGTTGTTTTAAATACACACACACAGTCTGTGTGAATACAGGGCCAGTTTGCACCTGTACCGTGATGAAGTCGAAAGTGTTTCAGGAGAGCCTCTTGATTGGAGCTTTCGAATTTGCAGTATTTGCACTGCATTCAATCCTCCCCTGAAACACAAGAGACATACAATGGAAATATTTAGTTTCACTAAAAGCATTTAGCTGCAGACAATAATCAATATTTTTTCCCACCACCCCTATCTTAAACAGATACTTCATACACCTTATATTACACATAAATAGTATAGGCTACACCACACAGATATGCTACTCTTACCATACTCAGTATTATATCAGTTACTTTGTCTACATATTCATGGTAAGTACTCAAATACATGTTAACTTTACTCAACAGGTCCTACAGGTAAGTATTAGCAAGTAATATTAGCTATGTAAATACTGTGTTTAGTGTAGAGTCACCCCCTTGAACATAAGTGCAGGTATGCATAAACATGAATTACATAAAACGTGAAAATGACAGTTCAGTAATAGACCATTACTCCAGACTGAATAATTGTATTAACGTGTCTTAATACTCTATTGTTCTCAGTTTATCTGCTTTTCCAGCAGGGCACGCACAGCGCACAGACTTGTGGAAGTGAATTACAGTGAGCCGTTTGAGACGGGAGAACAAAAATAAATAGGCGGTCAATAGTAGAACAACTCGTCGGCTAAAAAAAAAAGACTTTTTCATGGTCGACTATCTTGAAAATATAGTGAAATAAACGGCGGCGGTATAAATTGATACGCCTACATTACACTCACGCCTCTCTCTCTCGCCCGCCGTGTGAATTCCCAGTCGACTAATCACGGCAGCACTAGTACCCACAACACATTTGAACGAGGGTGGGGGGGGATATCCCCGGCCTACGGCTAGAGCAGGGGTCCCCAAACTTTTTGATTCGGGGGCCGCATTGGGTTAAAAAAATTTGGCTCGGGGCCGGGCTGTATATATATATATATATATATATATATATATATATATATATATATATATATATACACACTACCGTTCAAAAGTTTGGGGTCACATTGAAATGTCCTTATTTTTGAAGGAAAAGCACTGTACTTTTCAATAAAGATAACTTTAAACCAGTCTTAACTTTAAAGAAATACACTCTATACATTGCTAATGTGGTAAATGACTATTCTAGCTGCAAATGTCTGGTTTTTGGTGCAATATAATTTCATCTGAAACTCGACAGTCTATTCTTGTTCTTAATAATGAAGGCTATTCCACAAAATTGTTTGGGTGACCCCAAACTTTTGAACGGTAGTGTATATATATATATATATATATATATATATATATGTATATATATATATATATATATATATATATATATATATATATATATATATATATATATATATATATATATATATATATATATATATATATATATACATACATATACATTGTCTTTATATTCCAGCGAGTTAATCTGTTTTGTCATTTAACATCAATTAACATTGATGTTCATCAACATTTAACATTATTGATGGGAAAATGTATTTATAGATAATATGATTTGCCTGAGCGGCTAGGAGACACCGAGAGTAACAAGCGGTAGAAAATGGATGAGAAAAAAAAAGTTAAAAAAATAAATCAATTAAAAAAATTAAAAAATAAATTAAAACATTTTTTTTAACTTGGGACTTCCCGTGGGCCGGATTTTGGATGCTGGGGGGCCGGATCCGGCCCGCGGGCCGTAGTTTGGGGACCCCTGGGCTAGAGCATTCTAGCGGGGTAATAATTAGCTTAGCTCTTCCGTCAATACACACTGCTCATTCAGTATCCGAAATTATTTACCCGGTTCATCATTCACACAGTGTGTTATCACCACAATGTCTTAACCATACATAGCTATAAACATGTACAAACCCAGTTTCCATATGAGTTGGGAAATTGTGTTAGATGTAAATATAAACGGAATACAATGATTTGCAAATCCTTTTCAACCCATATTCAATTGAATGCACTACAAAGACAAGATATTGGATGTTCAAACTCATAAACTTAATTTTTTTTTTTTTCAAATAATAATTAACTTACAATTTCACGGCTGCAACACGTGCCAAAGTAGTGGGGAAAGGGCATGTTCACCACTGTGTTACATGGCCTTTCCTTTTAACAACACTCAGTAAACGTTTGGGAACTGAGGAGACACATTTTTTAAGCTTATCAGGTGGAATTCTTTCCCATTCTTGCTTGATGTACAGCTTAAGTTGTTCAACAGTCCGGGGGTCTCCGTTGTGGTATTTTAGGTTTCATAATGCGCCACACATTTTCAATGGGAGACGGGTCTGGACTACAGGCAGGCCAGTCTAGTACCCGCACTCTTTTACTATGAAGCCACGTTGATGTAACACGTGGCTTGGCATTGTCTTGCTGAAATAAGCAGGAGCGTCCATGGTAACGTTGCTTGGATGGCAACATATGTTGATCCAAAACCTGTATGTACCTTTCAGCATTAATGGCGCCTTCACAGACGTGTATGTTACCCATGCCTTGGGCACTAATACACCCCCATACCATCACAGATGCTGGCTTTTCAACTTTGCGCCTACAACAATCCGGATGGTTATTTTCCTCTTTGGTCCGGAGAACACAACGTCCACAGTTTCCAAAAACAATTTGAAATGTGCACTCGTCAGACCACAGAACACTTTTCCACTTTGTATCAGTCCATCTTAGAAGAGCTCAGGCCCAGCGAAGCCGACTGTGTTTCTGGGTGTTGTTAATAAACGGTTTTCGCTTTGCATAAGAGAGTTTTAACTTGCACTTACAGATGTAGCGACCAACTGTAGTTACTGACATTGGGTTTCTGAAGTGTTCCTGAGCCCATGTGGTGATATCCTTTACACACTGATGTCGCTTGTTGATGCAGTACAGCCTGAGGGATAGAAGGTCACAGGCTTAGCTGCTTACGTGCAGTGATTTCTCCAGATTCTCTGAACCCTTTGATGATATTACAGACCGTAGATGGTGAAATCCCTAAAATACCCTTGCAATAGCTGGTTGAGAAAGGTTTTTCTTAAACTGTTCAACAATTTGCTCACACATGCGTTGACAAAGTGGTGACCTTCGCCCCATCCTTGTTTGTGAATGACTGAGCATTTCACAAAATCTACTTGTATACCCAATCATGGCACCCACCTGTTCCCAATTTGCCTGTTCACCTGTGGGATGTTTCAAATAAGTGTTTGATGAGCATTCCTCAACTTTATCAGTATTTATTGCCACCTTTCCCAACTTATTTGTCACGTGTTGCTGGCATCAAATTCTAAAGTTAATGATTATTTGCAAAAAAAAAATGTTTTATCAGTTTGAACATCAAATATGTTGTCTTTGTAGCATATTCAACTGAATATGGGTTGAAAATGATTTGAAAATCATTGTATTCCGTTTATATTTACATCTAACACAATTTCCCAACTCATATGGAAACGGGGTTTGTATTACCCTCGTTTCGACCCACACAGAGTGACCAGCTTTACATTTAGCAGTCATTGCTATCGGCGACCGCCATCTTGGGCATTGGCGAGGCCACGCACACGACACACGCTTAACCATGGTCATGATTAATGTCAGTGGCAAACTAAAACTCGAATAAAAACACAACTGATGTATATTACATGGGTGTCGATTATAACCAGGGTACCTGTTGTTCACAGTCTCTGCTCCGGTGGCGAGCCTCACTGTCAAACACGCACTCCCTCAGCTTTGCTTCTTGTATGGCCCCAAAATATCAGTAGTCTAGCTAGCAAAGCATTTTTTCCATCTTTCAATTTAAATAGTACAGTGCACTTTGCCATTAACATCCCTTCTCTAGAAAACAAAAGAAAAGAAAAACACTTACCTTTTTAGCCAAATAAATACTTGACAAATCGTCAAAACTTGATCCTTATCCAGCTCTGCATGGCCACAAGGTCGATAGTGACACCCACTCACTCGTGCCCCTGAAACAGAATCTACGGGGTTTCCAACAAAAAGATGTTTGCCGAATTGCAACTCAAAAATCCTTGTTGTAGTGTTTTGAAAATACCTTTTGATGCAACGATAGAGAGAAGTTTGCTGGCCAGACACCGTTTTGGTAGTTAAACATAGTGAACCCTTATTTCTGAGTCTGACTAACTTGAAAACTATAATTAGTCCAACAATTGCAAATCGTATTTTTTACAGTGCAGTACCCCTCCTTCTCCCCTTAGGATAGAAAAAAAAACAGAACAAGTTCAAAGTCACGGGAGGGCGGAAGGAGGACATGGTGGTGGGCCGCCAGGCCAAGTGTCCCCGAATCCATCGGGGACTTGTCAGGTAGCGGCGGCATCGCTGCAGCTGGGTAGGCGGGTGACCACGGAACGGCCACATCTGTGGCCGACGAGGAGGCGGACGCGAGTGGCGCCAGAACCTCAGCATCCGATGAGTCTTATGCCCAAATCCTGGGCGTCGCTGCTGTTGCCGTGTTCCGAGCGAGAGGACCGGGCGGCTGGGCTGGAGGTGTGTCCCGAGACAGAGGAGTAGGCGTCTGCAGGCCCACTGGGGTTGCTGGTGGCATCTGCAGGCCCACCGGGGTCGCTGGTGGCGTCTGCAGGCCCACTGGGGTCGCTGGTGGCGTCTGCAGGCCCACTACCGAACAAGATTGTTCCTCAATCTCCAGCTCCCTTAGTACCTTCTGGTACCAATCCTGCATCCATGCCACGCTGTATTTGTCTGGAGGGTCCCCGGAAGATTGCTGCGCTTGAGCTGGAACTGAAACCAGAGCTTGGGCAGATAGCGCCCCTGCTGGTGAAGAGGCAGGTGGCACCTTAGCACGAGTAAGAGCTTGTGTTGGAGGGCGCGGTGGGCGCGGCGCAGCAGGCAGAAGAAGCAGGACAGGCGGCGTGGGCTGAGCAGGAGGAAGTAGCCTGGCTGGATGCAGCTGTGCCTCCCCAGTTGCACAGCTGCCAGCCCTAGCCCCCCCCCCTCCTCAAGAACCGGATACCAGACGCTCCTGGTGATTGCAGGAACAGACGCCAAGGGTGGGAGGGGGGAGGTTAGGAGGTGGGTTAAATGTTCCTCCTTTCTATGTTGTCCACAATAACCATGTAAACTCCCAACAAGGGATTGTCGTGGAGACAAGGAGGGAAAAGCGAGTGAAGTGGGTAGAGCTTGTTTCTTTGGGGGCGGAGCTTGAGTATTTGGGGGGCTGAGCATGAGTCCTTGGGGGCGGAGACTGCCATGGTGATCTTGTCTTTAAAAACATGTTCTGGTAGTCAGCTATTGTTGATTCAATGTCTTTAACGGGAGGCTGACAATGAATTTGAACAAAAACCTTGCTGCATGACCTCATCAGAGCGAGAGGACCGTCATCAGAGCAGGGCGGCAGTGTGACGTCATTGGAGCATGTATTGACATTGCTAACAGATGATAACAAATGATCGATGGGATTACCAAACATTGGCGGCGAGGAAGACAAGGCTGTTTGCGGCTGGCTTGGATCTGAAGGAGGGGCTTGAGGGGTCGGCACGTCCTGGCAGCGAGTCGAGGGCTTCATGGACGGCCTCCGCTTTCGCTAACGAGTCTGAGATGGGCCAAACGAAGCGAATGGGGACCAGCGAACCGTCAGGACCCCCACATCAAACTGTCGACCTTCTCGGGAGAATAGCGGAGGGTCTCCGCTTCCATCGCCTTCAGCACCAGCCACGTCTCCTCGTCCAGTAAGCCCATGTTGTCCTCTGCAGGAAAACTGTAAGCTGTAAGTTTTCTGTTACGCCGGGGTCGCATGGCTATGCGCTGGTCGTTTCCCCAAGATGCAGATGAACGTTCAGAAGCAGCGTGCAGGTAGGAAAGACGGTTTATTACCATAACAAGGCAAGAATACAAAAATAGGAACATGCCGATGGCACGGGAAGCAATAGAAAATCTTAGCACAGGAACAAGACGTTTGTGTATCAAACAAAACAGCCAGGCAGAGTGTGACGAGAGGAATAAGTAGCTCTCTGAATAGTGACCGGGAGCAGGTGAGCGGGACGACCACTAATCAGAGGCAGGTGAACATAATCAGCTCCCACGGCAACAAAGAACACAACAACAGGGGTGCTGAAACAGAACTGAACAACTAAGGGAATCTCAAACTAAACATGACATGATCCGGGCAACGGATAATCACAGCAGTCATAGAATATGCATTTAATGACAGCTAATGCTAGCTATCCAAATTGATATTTTTAGCTAACAACAGCTAGCTGTGCCTGTGTTACGTACCTACGTAGTTACGTCATTACGTAGGAGAAGCCGTAAGAGGGCGGGACATACTATGTCAAATACTTTGGAGAGTTGGCGCCGTCTAGGCATCTGTGTAAATGTCCGCCCTTTTATGTCGAACCTGTCAATTAGTACAATGTTTATTTTTGTTAGAATCATTAATATCGCTAATGTCTGCCTTGTAATGACCATAGATATAAGAGTCCAGTCTTGGAGGATGTTCACTCAGTTGTTTGTTTGTGTAGAAAAAAAAAATGTTTCACACATTCCACAAAACTATATATTTCAAATGGCACATTTCTGCCTTTAAGACACACACAAACATCAAGATGGGAAATTGTGGTAGTTACTAACAGTTATATTTTTACATCAAGCAATGTAACAAAAAGTATATCATCTATATGACTAATTAATTACTGTTAATCTTTGATTAGTTTGTGTATAGTCATCTTTGTTTAGTATGTGTATTTTAATCTTTAATTAGTAAGTGTATTATATTATTTGATTAATATGTGTATTATAATATTGGGATGTGAAACTGACTTTGTCTGATTTTAGTTACACATCCTAAGAAACATGTTCTATCATTCAATCTTACTATTATTTTAGTTGGGCACTAACTTTCATGAATCAGTCTGCACTTCTGCTAATATTGAAGAAGTGATTAAATTGTATGCTTTGGTGTGCCCCGTCTTTAGGTCAGAGGTGTTTTCACATGCTTGCTCTCTCCAAAACAAGTCTCCTTCCCAGCCGTTTCAATGCCAACAGTCACCTTCTTTGTACTGTCAGATCACACCACGACTTGTCGTGTACTTTATAAAAGAACATGCATAATAATACAGAATTAATAAAGAAATAAACAAATGACACATACACATTCAATGCCAACAGTCACCATCTTTGTAATGTCAGATCACACCACTACTTATCATGTACTTTATAAAAGAACATGAATAATATTACAGAATAATAAAGAAAGTTACATCAAGGCTCACTCGTAAAATAATCTGTGTTTTTTGTATTTTGTGTCTAGCTTGCTACTAGCAGTTTGGTCATGTTTGTGTTTTTCTGTGTTTGGCGTTTTAATTACAGTCCAGTGCTCTTATGTCTAGTTTGTACTTTCTTTGTTTTTTGAAACACTTCCTGTCCTGGTGCTTTTGTTTTGTCAGTATTTCCTGTTTGGTGTCTGTGTTTTGAAGCACCTTTACTCTCGGTTATATGTCCGGCCAGCACACCTGCTTCTCATGAATTAGTTATATTTAGTTCCACCTACTCCTTCTTGCTGTGCTGGATGGTTCTACTTGTTAGTCGGCTTCCTATCGCCAATAAAGATACTTCTACCTGCACGCTTTCTGCTATCTCTGCATGTCTTCTTGAGTTATCTCTACTCTCTGCATTCCACTGCTAGAAGGCCGACACACATTACTATGAGAGAGAAAGAAGGACGAATACTAGCTATTTTGTAATACAACTATGGAAGGAAATAAGTAACACTTAAATATGAATATATGGAAAAGATCTGGTTCCAATATTAATTATGTTCAATGATGTGCATGATCAAGGTATTCTGTTATTCCATTTTACTAATCAAAGGTGAGGCCATTATTTTTCTGTGATATGGTTTTGCTGCAGACTGATAACAGCGATTGCTTGTTGAGGGTCATAGAGGAATTTTTCCCCCGCATAACAACATTGGGGATTTCGCCTCTATCTGTGGTAAAGATTTTTTAAGGAAGTGGCCTAGGTCAGAAATCGGTATGGTCCAAGGTTCTAAAACTCTTTTTTTCTATTCTGTACCATCGAAGGCGCATATGTGGGTTAAAGTTCAATATATGGTCGGCCTGACCATTGTACAAAATGTTTTGATTGTTTGTTATGGCTGAAGGATTCAAGGAGGTTGCAGAATAACTAGGTCCAAAACAACGGGACCTTGACACACGAGGGAAACACATAAATGGCCAAGTAGACCAAGTCTAAGTATGATTCGCATGATTCTCGATTCATCCGTCTCCGGAGGACTTTGTCTGTTTGCATTGGCAATTCAATCCAACCTTGTTTGATTATGGGTAAATAAAACTGTTGTACTAAATTCACTGTTGTTGCTGTTTAAGATTCGGACCTTCCACCACACTTACAAAGATACATTTCTCCAGGCATTATTAGCCATTTTGCATGTGTGGTTTAGGAGTTATGTTTAAATAACTGTCATATTGAATGTGGCAGTTATACTGTCATTATGAGTAAAACCTAATTGTTGTATTTATAAACCTTACCAAAATACTTGATTCTGGTAAAACTCACATAGATTCAATATTACAGGCATTTTTAGATGGATTGCATGTTTGGTTTTGGAGTTATGTTTATATAAATTCCACATTTAGTATGACAGTTATACTGTCATATTGAGTAAAATAAACTAACTTGTGTCATTGCAAACCTTTCAAAAGATCATCATTCCAGTAAAACTCACAAAGATACATTTCTCCAGGCAATATTAGCCATTTTGCATGTGTGGTTTAGGAATTATGTTTAAATAACTGTCAGATTGAGTGTGACAGTATACTGTCATAGTGAGAAAAACCCATAGTTTGTATTTGCAAACCTTACTAAAAAAAACTGATTCTAGTTAAACTCACATGGATACAATATTACAGGCATTTTTAAACATAATGCATGTTTGGTTTTGGAGTCAAGTTTATATAACTTTCATGTATAGTATGACAGCTATAATGTTATATTGAATAAAAGATCCAACTTGTGTCTTTACAAACCTTACAATATATTTTTTTCCAGTAAAACTCACAAAGATGTATTTCTCCAGACATTATTAGCCATTTTGCATGTGTTGTTTAGGAGTTATGTTTAAATAACTTTCATATTTTAGTATGACAATTATACCGACATATTGAGTAAAAAAACTAACTTGTGTCTTTGAAAACCTTACAAAAGATCATCATTCTAGTAAAATTAACAAAGATACATTTCTCCAGGCATTATTAACCATTTCGCATGTGTTGTTTAGGAGTTATGATTAAATAACTGTCATATTGAGTGTGACAGTATACTGTCATAGTGAGTAAAACCTAATTTTTGTATTTGCAAACCTTACAAAAACAACTGATTCTAGTAAAACTCACGCAGATACAATATTACAGGCATTTTTAGACGGATTCCATGTTTGGTTTTGGAGTTATGTTTATATAAATGTCATATTTAGTATGACAGTTATACTGTCATATTGAGTAAAAAAAAACTAACTTGTGTCTTTGCAAACCTTACAAAAGATCATCATTCTAGTAAAACTAACAAAGATACATTTCACCAGGCATTATTAGCCATTTCGCATGTGTTGTTTAGGAGTTATGTTTAAAGAACTGTCACGAGTGTGACAATATAGTGTCATAGTGAGTAAAACCTAATGTTTGTATTTGCAAACCTTACAAAAACAACTGATTCTAGTAAAACTCACACAGATACAATATTACAGGCATTTTAGACATAATGCATGTTTTGTTTTGGAGTTATGTTTATGTAACTTTCATATATAGTATGACTGCTATACTGTTGTATTGAGTAAAAAAACTAACTTTTGTCTTTACAAACCTTACAAAATATTTTTTCCCAGTAAAACTCACAAATATACATTTCTCCAGGCATTATTAGCCATTTTGCATGTGTGGTTTAAGAGTTATTTTTAAATAACTGTCATATTGAATGTAGCAGTTATACTGTCATTATGAGTAAAACCAAATTTTTGTACAAAAAACCTGATTCTGGTAAAACTCACATAGATACAATATTACATGCATTTTTAAACATAATGCATTTTTGGTTTTGGAGTTATGTTTATACAACTTTCATATTTAGTATGACAGTTATACTGTCATATTGAATAAAAAAAAATAACTTGTATCTTTGCAAACCTTACAAAAGTTCATTTTTCTAGTAAAACTAACAAAGATACATGTCTCCAGGCATTATTAGCCATTTTGCATGTGTTGTTTAGGTGTTATGTTTAAATACATTTTTTAATGCTTTTTTCGCATTATCTCAGGATTCTAAGAACATTACTGTCATATTGAGTAAAAAACTACTTTTTGTGTTTGCAAGCCTTAAAAAAGCATATGTTTTGAGTAAAACTCACAAGACTGCATTATTTCAGGCATTATTAGCCATTTTTCATGTGTAGTTTAGGAGTTATGTTTAAATAACTGTCACAAGTGTGACAATATAGTGTCATAGTGAGTAAAACCTAATGTTTGTATTTGCAAGATGGCGGCGCTTCACGGCGGCAGCTTCTTGCATGCGCTCTTGGAAGTGTAGACCGATTTGGCAAAAATACCCGTCAATTCAGTCAATTTCATGGCTGGCTCACAGCGTGTTCACTCCGTGATTTATTACGACCGACTTACGATTCTGGATGTGGAGGGATCGGGCCATTTTGGGCTGAAAGATGCGTGTACGGTGGACCTACTCGCTAGCTTGGGAATTCTTCGCGAGCTACATCCAGCAGTGGCCTTTGAAGCAGCGGCGTCCACTACCAGCAAGGACCGTCAACGAAAGAGACGTAAGCGGTGCGCTCGGAAGCAGAAGCGGGGATGTCGGGCGGGGCTAACAACAAAGCTAAAGGCGTTGTTGTTAGCGGGGCTAGCAAAAAAGCTAAATGCTAATCCACAAAGAAGCGCTAATAAGAAGTATGTTAAGCTAGAACTAGCCAGTGCCAGGCTGGATAATCCCTGCACACATAGCAATTCTCTTAGAACAATATACAACTCAAATAATGTTTTTTCTGCGTCAGAGGTGGACATGCATTTTACTGAGGTGGCAAACAATCTAAAAATTCCTGTCATATCAATTCCTAGATATGGTCGAAATTATTTAAAGTGCACTACGCATAATAAACGTAACATTATTTATATTGCTACTACGGATACTTTCAACAAAAACTCCTCAAAACAGCCCACTACCTATAATATGGGCTTTTTAAACATAAGGTCATTGTCTTCCAAAATGTTATTAGTTAATGAAGTCATTAGAGACAACAATCTCGATGTCGTTGGTCTAGCCGAGACCTGGCTCAAACCAGACAAATTTTTTGCGCTGGGTGAGGCGTCTCCTCCTGGCTATACGGGAACGCATATTGCCCGTCCCATTAAAAGGGGTGGGGGTGTTGCACTAATATACAACAAAAACTTTAGCCTTACCTCTGACCTAAATAATAAATATAACTCGTTTGAGGTGCTTACTATGAGGTTTGTCACACCGCTGACTCTGCACCTGGCTGTCATCTACCGCCCCCCTGGGCCCTATTCTGACTTTATCAATGAATTTTCAGAGTTCGTTGCTGATCTAGTGACGCACGCCGACAATATAATCATAATGGGAGACTTTAACATCCATATGAATACCCCATCGGACCCTCCATGCGTGGCGCTCCAGACTATAATTGATAGCTGTGGTCTTACACAAATAATAAATGAACCCACGCATCGCAACGTAATACAATAGATCTAGTGCTTGTCAGGGGTGTCACCACCTCCAAAGCTACGATACTCCCGTACACTAAAGTAATGTCCGATCATTACCTTATAAAATTCGAAGTTCTGACTCATTGTCAACAAATTAATAATAATAATAATAACTACTATAGCAGCCGCAACATTAATGCTGCCACAACGACGACTCTTACTGACCTACTGCCTTCAGTAATGGCACCATTCCCAAATTATGTGGGCTCTATTGATAACCTCACTAACAACTTTAACGACGCCCTGCGCGACACCATTGATAGTGTAGCACCGCTAAAGCTAAAAAGGGCCCCTAAAAGGCGTACCCCATGGTTTACAGAAGAAACTAAAGCCCAGAAATTATCCTGTAGAAAGCTGGAACGCAAATGGCATGCGAATAAACTTGAGGTTTTCCATCAAGCATGGAGTGATAGTTTAATAACTTATAAACGCATGCTTACCTCAGCTAAAGCTAAATATTACTCAAATCTCATCCACCTCAACAAAAATGATCCTAAATTTTTGTTTAGTACAGTAGCATCGCTAACCCAACAAGGGACTCCTCCCGTTAGCTCCACCCACTCAGCAGATGACTTTATGAATTTCTTTAATAAGAAAATTGAAGTCATTAGAAAAGAGATTAAAGACAATGCATCTCAGCTACAACTGGGTTCTATTAACACAGATACGACTGTATGTACGACGGACACTGCCCTCTAAAATAGTTTCTCTCTCTCTGATGAAATAACATTGGAGGAATTGTTAAAATGTGTAAATGGGACGAAACAAACAACATGTTTACTTGACCCAATTCCTGGGAAACTTATCAAAGAGCTTTTTGTTTTATTAGGTCCATCAGTGTTAAATATTATAAACTTATCACTTTCCTCTGGCACTGTTCCCCTAGCATTCAAAAAAGCGGTTATTCATCCTCTACTCAAAAGACCTAACCTCGATCCTGACCTCATGGTAAACTACCGGCCGGTGTCCCACCTTCCGTTTATCTCGAAAATCCTCGAAAAAATTGTCGCACAGCAGCTAAATGAACACTTAGCGTCTAACAATCTCTGTGAACCTTTTCAATCCGGTTTCAGGGCAAATCACTTTACGGAGACAGCCCTCGCAAAAATGACTAATGATCTATTGCTAACGATGGATTCTGATGCGTGATCTATGTTGCTGCTTCTTGATCTTAGCGCCGCTTTCGATACTGTTGATCATAATATTTTATTAGAGCGTATCAAAACGTGTATTGGAATGTCAGACTTAGCCTTGTCTTGGTTTAACTCTTGTCTTACTGACAGGATGCAGTGTGTCTCCCATAACAATGTGACCTCGGACTATGTTAAGGTAACGTGCGGAGTTCCCCAGGGTCCGGTTCTTGGCCCTGCACTCTTTAGTATTTACATGCTGCCGCTAGGTGACATCATACGCAAATACGGTGTTAGCTTTCACTGTTATGCTGATGACACCCAACTCTACATGCCCCTAAAGCTGACCAACACGCCGGATTGTAGTCAGCTGGAGGCGTGTCTTAATGAAATTAAACAATGGATGTCCGCTAACTTTTTGCAACTCAACGCTAAGAAAACGGAAATGCTGATTATCGGTCCTGCTCAACACCGACATCTATTTAATAATACCACCTTAACATTTGACAACCAAACAATTAAACAAGGCGACTCGGTAAAGAATCTAGGTATTATCTTCGACCCAACTCTCTCGTTTGAGTCACACATTGAGAGTGTTACTAAAACGGCCTTCTTTCATCTCTGTAATATCGCTAAAATTTGTTCCATTTTGTCCACAAACGATGCTGAGATCATTATCCATGCGTTCGTTACATCTCGTCTCGATTACTGTAACGTTTTATTTTCAGGCCTCCCTATGTCTAGCATTAAAAGATTACAGATGGTACAAAATGCGGCTGCTAGACTTTTGACAAAAACAAGAAAGTTTGATCATATTACGCCTATACTGGCTCACCTGCACTGGCTTCCTGTGCACCTAAGATGCGACTTTAAGGTTTTACTACTTACGTATAAAATACTACACGGTCAAGCTCCTGCCTATCTTGCCGATTGTATTGTACCATATGTCCCGGCAAGAAATCTGCGTTCAAAGAACTCCGGCTTATTAGTGATTCCCAGAGCCCAAAAAAAGTCTGCGGGCTATAGAGCGTTTTCTATTCGGGCTCCAATACTATGGAATGCCCTCCCGGTAAAAGTTAGAGATGCTACCTCAGTAGAAGCATTTAAGTCCCATCTTAAAACTAATTTGTATACTCTAGCCTTTAAATAGACTCCCTTTTTAGACCAGTTGATCTGCCGTTTCTTTTCTTTTCTTTTCTACTCTGCTCCCAACCCGGGGAGCAGAGTAAGCTTGTTCATCGGATGGGGACATCTCTACGCTGCTGACACGTCTCCGCTTGGGATGGTTCCTGCTGGCCCCACCATGGACTGGACTTTCGCTGATGTGTTGGACTTTCACAATATTATGTCAGACCCACTCGACATCCATTGCTTTTGGTTTTCGGTCTCCCCTAGAGGGGTGGGGGTGGGGGGGGGGGGTTACCCACATATGCGGTCCTCTCCAAGGTTTCTCATAGTCATTCACATTGACGTCCCACTGGGGTGAGTTTTCCTTGCCCGTATGTGGGCTCTGTACCGAGGATGTCGTTGTGGCTTGTACAGCCTTTTGAGACACTTGTGATTTAGGGCTATATAAATAAACATTGATTGATTGATTGATTGATATTGAGTGTAGCAGTTATACTGTCATTATGTGTAAAACCTAATTTTTGTATTGGCAAACCTTACAAAAACAACTGATTCTAGTAAGACTCACATAGATTCAATATTACAGGCATTTTTAGACATTCTACATGTTTTGGTTTAGGAGTTGTGATTGAATAAATTGTTATTGCTTTTTTCGCATTATCTCAGGATTCTAAGAACATTACTGTCAAATTCAGTAAAAAAAAACTTTTTGTTTTTGCAAACCTTACAAAACATTTTTTCCAGTAAAACTCACAAAGATACATTTCTCCAGGCAATATTAGCCATTTTGCATGTGTGTTAGGAGTTATGTTTAAATAACTGTCAGATTGAGTGTGACAGTATACTGTCATAGTGAGAAAAACCCATATTTTGTATTTGCAAACCTTACAAAAACAACTGATTCTAGTTAAACTCGCATGGATACAATATTACAGGCATTTTTAAACATAATGCATGTTTGGTTTTGGAGTCAAGTTTATATAACTTTCATGGGACGGCGTGGCGAAGTTGGTAGAGTGGCCGTGCCAGCAATCGGAGGGTTGCTGGTTACTGGGGTTCAATCCCCACCTTCTACCATCCTAGTCACGTCCGTTGTGTCCTTGGGCAAGACACTTCACCCTTGCTCCTGATGGCTGCTGGTTAGCGCCTTGCATGGCAGCTCCCGCCATCAGTGTGTGATTGTGTGTGTGAATGGGTGAATGTGGAAGTACTGTCAAAGCGCTTTGAGTACCTTGAAGGTAGAAAAGCGCTATACAAGTATAACCCATTTATCATTTATGTATAGTATGGTATGACAACTATACTGTTATATTGAATAAAAAATCCAACTTGTGTCTTTACAAACCTTACAAAATATTTTTTTCCAGTAAAACTCACAAAGATGTATTTCTCCAGGCATTTTTAGCCATTTTGCACGTGTGGTTTAGGAGTTATGTTTTAATAACTTTCATATTTTAGTATGACAATTATACCGTCATATTGAGTAAAAAAACTAACTTGTGACTTTGAAAATCTTACAAAAAATCATCATTCTAGTAAAATTAACAAAGATGCATTTCTCCAGGCATTATTAGCCATTTCGCATGTGTTGTTTAGGAGTTATGATACAGCTACAAAAACAACTGATTCTAGTAAAACTCACACAGATACAATATTACAGGCATTTTTAAACATAATGAATGTTTTGTTTTGGAGTCAAGTTTATATAACTTTCATGTATAGTATGACAGTTATACTGTTATATTGAGTAAAAAATCTAACTTGTGTCTTTACAAACTTTACAAAATATTTATTTCCAGTAAAAATCAGACATCGGGGGCGGTACCTCTGGATTGGCAGACCGGGGTGGTGGTTCCTCTCCTTAAGAAGGGGAACCGGAGGGTGTGTTCTAACTATCGTGGGATCACACTCCTCAGCCTTCCCGGTAAGGTCTATTCGGGTGTGCTGGAGAGGAGGCTACGCCGGATAGTCGAACCTCGGATTCAGGAGGAACAGTGTGGTTTTCGTCCTGGTCGTGGAACTGTGGACCAGCTCTATACTCTCGGCAGGGTCCTTGAGGGTGCATGGGAGTTTGCCCAACCAGTCTACATGTGTTTTGTGGACTTGGAGAAGGCATTCGACCGTGTCCCTCGGGAAGTCCTGTGGGGAGTGCTCAGAGAGTATGGTGTATCGGACTGTCTGATTGTGGCGGTCCGCTCCCTGTATGATCAGCGCCAGAGTTTGGTCCGCATTGCCGGCAGTAAGTCAGACACGTTTCCAGTGAGGGTTGGACTCCGCCAAGGCTGCCCTTTGTCACCGATTCTGTTCATAACTTTTATGGACAGAATTTCTAGGCGCAGTCAAGGCGTTGAGCAGATCTGGTTTGGTGGCTGCAGGATTAGGTCTCTGCTTTTGATGTGGTCCTGATGGCTTCATCTGGCCAGGATCTTCAGCTCTCGCTGGATCGGTTCGCAGCTGAGTGTAAAGCGACTGGGATGAGAATCAGCACCTCCAAGTCCGAGCCCATGGTTCTCGCCCGGAAAAGGGTGGAGTGCCATCTCCGGGTTGCGGAGGAGACCCTGCCCCAAGTGGAGGAGTTCAAATACCTTGGAGTCCTGTTCACGAGTGAGGGAAGAGTGGATCGTGAGATCGACAGGCGGATCGGTGCGGCATCTTCAGTAATGCGGACGCTGTATCGATCCGTTGTGGTGAAGAAGGAGCTGAGCCGGAAGGCAAAGCTCTCAATTTACAGGTCGATCTACGTTCTCATCCTCACCTATGGTCATGAGCTTTGGGTTATGACCGAAAGGACAAGATCACGGGTACAAGCGGCCGAAATGAGTTTCCTCCGCCGGGTGGCGGGGCTCTCCCTTAGAGATAGGGTGAGAAGCTCTGCCATCCAGGGGGAGCTCAAAGTAAAGCCACTGCTCCTCCACATCGAGAGGAGCCAGTTGAGGTGGTTCGGGCATCTGGTCAGGATGCCACCCGAACGCCTCCCTAGGGAGGTGTTTAGGGCACGTCCGACCAGTAGGAGGCCACGGGGAAGACCCATGACACGTTGGGAAGACTATGTCTCCCGGCTGGCCTGGGAACGCCTCGGGATACCCCGGGAAGAGCTGGACAAAGTGGCTGGGGAGAGGGAAGTCTGGGTTTCCCTGCTTAGGCTGCTGCCCCCGCGACCCAACCTCGGATAAGCGGAAAAAGATGGATGGATGGATGGACAGTAAAAATCACAAATATATATTTCTCCAGGCATTTTTAGCCATTTTGCATGTGTGGTTTAGGAGTTATGTTTAAATAACTGTCATATTGAATGTGGCAGCTATACTGTCATTATGAGTAAAACCTATTTTTTGTATTTGTAAACCTTACCAAAATACTTGATTCTGGTAAAACTCACATAGATTCAATATTACAGGCATTTTTAGACTGATTGCATGTTTGGTTTTGGAGTTATGTTTATATAACTTTCATATTTAGTATGACAGTTTTACTGTCATATTGAGTAAAAAAAACTAACTTGTGTTTTTGCAAACCTTACAAAAGATCATTGTTCTAGTAAAACTAACAGAGATACAATCCTCCAGGCATTAATAGCCATTTTGCATGTGTGGTTTAGGAGTTATGTTTAAATAACTGTCATATTGAATGTGGCAGTTATACTGTCATTATGAGTAAAACCTAATTTTTGTAATTGTAAACCTTAACAAAATACCTGATTCTAGAATAAAATTCACATAGATTCAATATTACAGGCATTTTTAGACTGATTGCATGTTTGGTTTTGGAGTTATGTTTATATAACTTTCATGTTTAGTAAGACAGTTATACTGTCATATTGAATAAAAAAAAAAAAACCTTGTGTCTCTGTGTTGGCCCTGCGATGAGGTGGCGACTTGTCCAGGGTGTACCCCGCCATCCGCCCGATTGTAGCTGAGATAGGCTCCAACGCCCCCCGCGACCCCGAAGGGAATAAGCGGTAGAAAATGGATGGATGGATGGATGTTCAGGAGTTATGTTGGAATACATTTTTATTGCTTTTTTTCGCATTATCTCTGGATTCTAAGAACATTATTGTCATATTGAGTAAAAAAACTACTTTTTGTGTTTGCAGCCTTAAAAAAGCATATGTTTCGAGTAAAACTCCCAAGGATGCATAATTTTAGGCGTTATTAGCCATTTTTCATGTGTGGTTTAGGACAGGGGTCCCCAAAATCCGGCCCACGGGAAGTCCCAAGTAATTTATTTTTAATTTTTTTAATTTTTTATCTTTCCTTTCTAATCCATTTTCTACCGCTTGTTACTCTCGGTGTCTCCTAGCCGCTCAGGCCAATCATACTGTCTAAAAATGAATTTTCCCATCGATAACATGACAATGTTAAATGTTGATGAACATCAATGTTAATTGATGTTAAATGACAAAACGGATTATAAAGACAATGTATATATGTATATATATATATATATATATATATATATATATATATATATATATATATATATATATATATATATATATATATATATATATATATATATATATATATATACAGCCCGGCCCCCGGCCAAATTTTTTTTTAACCCAATGAGGCCCCCGAGTCAAAAAGTTTGGGTACCCCTGGCTTAGGAGGTATGTTTAAATAACTGTCATATTGAGTGTGACAGTATACTGTCATACTGAGTAAAACCTAATTTTTGTAATTGCATACCTTACAAACACAACTGATTCTAGTAAAACTCACATGGATTCAATATTACAGGCATTTCTAGACATTCTGCGTGTTTGGTTTAGGAATTATGATGGAATAAATTTGTATTGCTTTTTTCGCATTATGTCAGGATTTTAAGAACATTACTGTCATATTGAGTAAAAAACTACTTTTTGTGTTTGCAAGCCTCAAAAAAGCATATGTTTCGAGTAAAACTCACAAGAATGCATTATTTCAGGCATTATTAGCCATTTTTCATGTGTGGCATAGGAGTTATGTTTAAATAACTGCCATATTGAGTGTGGCAGTTATACTGTCATTATGTGTAAAACCTAATTTTTGTATTTGTAAACTTTACCAAAACGCCTGATTCTAGTAAAACTCACATAGATACAATATTACAGACATTTTTAAACATAATGCATGTTTTGTTTTGGAGTTATGTTTATATAACTTTCATATTTAGTATGACAGTTATACTGCCATATTGAGTAAAAAAATCAAACTCGTGTCTTTGCACACGTTACAAAATAATTTTTTTTCCAGTAAAACTCACAAATATACATTTCTCCAGGCATTATTAGCCATTTTGCATGTGTGGTTTGAAGTATTATTGTATGTGTATAAATAATACACTGGGTAGTTATGACTGGAACATGTTTTATTTCAACCCGGTTGTTTACCTAGCCAGCATAACAGTAGTGGTGTTACCATAAAAGGTCCGTCGTGCATCCGCCGCGTCATATCCGTTCTCAGCACATATCACTACATCCCCCCTGTTTAGTTCTAACACATCCCCTGTAAACTTAGTTATAATAAATTATCTGCAAGAAACACAAAAACATAACATTCCTCAGATAACCAACATGAGCGATATCACTTTCAAACATTAGTGCAAACATCAGTAAGTAGTGTAATGTCCATCAATTCCCTTGTTCCTGTTTTTTTTTTTTTTGGAAACACCTAGTCTGCAAAAACAATAACGTCAATGATTCAATAAGAAACCACGTAACCTGGACTACACATAGTCCTTGAAGTGAGAGGGCCTGTGTATAGCCCTACCACCTCTTGTGTGCCTCTGTCCTGGGCTATTGGGTGCCTGTGATCTGGTGTGTCTAGGACCTGGACTATTGGGAGACTGTGTGTTACAGTGTGGCGTTGTGGCCATGTCCGGTGGCCCATGGTGACCCTCGTGAGTGTCCTCCTCTTGGTGCTGTGGCTCAGCAATGTGGGCCTGGTTCACGCTTCTCTGCATGTGTGGGTTGTGTAGCTCACGCAGGTGGCTCCTGCACCGTCTGATCCGGTTGCCATTTGGTGTTTGTACAACATAGCTTCTTGGCTTGTTGCACTTTTGCACAACAATAGTTGGATGCCATGTTCCTCTGTCCTTGTTCACCACCGTCACATGCTGTCCGGGGCAGAATGGGGGCAGTTCTCTGCGGCATCCACGGTCGTGGTGCTCCTTCATGTCCTCTGTTCTTTGTTCCAGGTGTAGCCTACGTTCCTCCTTCCCTGGATCTGCTCTGCTTGGTAGCAGGGTAGCAATAGGTCTTCCAAACATCAGCTCTGCAGGTGATGGTAGTTTGCTATCGATGGGTGTTGCTCTGACTTGCAGTAATGTCATCTGAATGTCGCCTCCATGTACCAGGGTTTTTGTTACAATCGATTTGATGTGTCTCACATGCCTTTCAATGAACCCGTTGCTCTTTGGGTAGTGGGGCGAGCTTGTAATGTGCTTGATGCCCCCAGTCTGTTACACATGTATTGAAGGCCTGCCCTGTGTACTGAGGCCCATTGTCTGTTAGGATTTCGTCCACCCGTCCGAACAGCGACATGTATAATCGCAGCTTTTGTGCGATCACATGGCTAGACGCCGGCACAGGCATCTCATCCACTAATGGGTATTTGGAGTACCTGTCTACAGTTAGAAGGAACTGGCGACCTTTGACCTCAAATAGGTCAGAGGCCAGAGACTGCCATGGTTTTGACGGTAAGTGGTGTGGGTGAAGGGGTTGTTTTGGGTTTGCATCCTGATGTTCCACACACACCCTGCATGACCTGCACACACTCTCAATGTCATCATTCATTTTAATCCAGTATACACTCTCTCTTGCAAGGTGACGTGTTTTCTCGATGCCTTGGTGGCCAACATGTAGCTGTGTCAGTATGTCACCAGTCATAAAGTCTGGAATGAGTATCTGTCTGCCTTTGAATATGACTCCTGATTCCATTGCAAGCTCATCTCTGAAGGACCAGTAGGCACGCAGATCTTTCGGCATGTCCTTGATGTTCTCTGGCCAGCCTTGGTGGGTCACGTCTTTGAGTGCGTTGAGTCTGTGATCCTTGGCAGTCTCAGTGCGCGGAGCATCCTGCTTCTCAGGGGAAAAGTTTATTATTGCAACATTGTGTTGCTGTGGGTCCTCAATCTCTGCATCGACACCATCAATGCGTTCATCCAGAGAGCTGGTGCGGGGGGTGGAGGGAGTCGAGGAGGGACTGCCGTTCCTAGTGAGGTGGGCATTGTGAGAGAGCCATCAGTTAACCATGACTGATAATACCCAAGGGGCCTATCTATTCACTAATATTTCAGAGATCAGTCCCTACCTTGTGTAACTCTCTGCATGTTTAATGCAGGTGCTGGTGAAGGCAAATGAATACGTCCTTCCCCATGGTGAGGTGCTAAGGGAGATAAATTGGTATTAAATGGTTATGATCTGTTAACCATGGTTACTGGATGCTGAGATATTATTTCGGAGATCAGTCTTTACCTAGAAAGTTATCTCCAGTTGAGGAGTTGAGTTGACGAGTACTCATGACTCTTGCTGGCACTCGGCGAGACGGTGGAGCTGGGAGAAGGGATACAAGGAGAGGGGAATATCTTTAGCACTAAGAATGTTAACCATAGCTTCAATATTAATGTGGTGGTTCCGTTTTTTCGATTTTAAGAGATTATTCCTTACTCTGCCTGTGCAATTGGCTTGCCAACCCCAGAGATGCGAGGTCACCATTTCCCGGGTCTTCTTCGCTATCATCCGAGTCCCCGAGACGATGGCTGTTGGGTAACCATATCATTAGGATTATTGCAATACCAAAATTGCCAAATATACATTTAGTACAAGCATCTCTGGTCTATTTTTGAATGCTCCCGGAAATAACCTTCCTATTACTATAGAAACATGACAACAACAAGACGGAACACAGTTACACTGGCTTCCTGTTCCTTTTTTCTGGCAGCTCCTCATTCTCTGCCTCAGATTGCAAATCCCAACTCCATGTTCCTCAGTAATGTGACACAGGAGGAAATAGTTACAATCGTGAAAAAAATGTAAATCTAAGACTTCAACTGATTGTAACGGAATTGATATGGAAACGATAAAAAAGGTTATTGAAGAGAGCTCAGGACCATTCATGTATATTAGTAACCTATCATTTCAAACAGGTACATTTCCAAACAAAATGAAAATAGCTAAAGTTGCACCAATTTATAAGACTGGAGACAAACATCAATTTACAAATTATAGACCTGTTTCTTTACTTCCACAATTTTCTAAAATCATTGAAAAACTGTTCAATAACAGATTAGAGAGTTTCATAAATAAAAATAGAATACTCAAAGAGAACCAATATTGATACAGAGCTAATGTTTCAACTTCAATGGCTTTAATTGAAATTACAGAAATTACCAATGCAATAGATAGTAAAAAATGTGCGGCAGCAGTTTTTATGGATCTAACTAAAGCATTTGACACAATTAATCACAATATTTTAATAAACAAACTAGAACGATATGGCATCAGAGAGTTAGTCTTAAACTGGATAAGAAGTTATCTAACGAACAGGAAACAATACGTGAAGCTAGGCGAACACACGTCTACAACGCTAAATATACCCTGTGATGTACCTCATGGATCAATATTAGGACCTACATTATTCAATGTCTATATAAATTACATTTGTAAAGTTACAAAAGATTTAGAGTTAGTATTATTTGCGGATGATACAACAGCGTTTTGTTCAGGAGAGAACACACAGAAGATAATACAAATAATAACAGAAGAAATTAACAAATTAAAAAGATGGTTTGACAAAAACAGACTATCGTTGAATCTCAGTAAAACTAAAATAATGCTATTTGGTAACAGTAGAAGAGAAAGTCAAACACAAATACAAATAGACGGAATAGAAATTGAAAGAGTAAATGAAACCAAATTTCTAGGTATAATGATTGATGATAAATTGAACTGGAAATGTCACGTAAAAAATATACAACATAAAGTAGCAAGAAACACGTCAATAATGAATAAAGCAAAACATGTTCTAGACAAAAAATCACTTCATATTCTCTACTGCTCACTAGTGTTACCATATCTGAGTTATTGTGTAGAAATATGGGGAAATAATTACAAAAGTACACTTCATTCATTAACGGTGTTACAAAAAAGATCAGTTAGAATAATATATAATGTTGGATATAGAGAACATACAAATCCTTTATTTATTGAATCAAAGATACTGAAATTCCCTGACATAGAGAATTTGCAAACAGCTAAAATTATACACAAAGCAAACTATAACCTGCTACCCAAGAATATACAACAATTCTTCTCAAAAAAAGAAGAGAAATATAATCTGAGAGAGAAATGTAATTTAAAACATTTGTATGCACGTACAACACTTAAGACCTTCAGTATATCAGTATGTGGAATTAAATTATGGAATGGATTAAGCAAAGGAGCCATGTTGTCCACGGGCTTCTATGCCCCCTGGTAGGGTCTCCCAAGACAAACAGGTCCTAGGTGAGGGACCAGACAAAGAGCAGCTCAAAGACCTTTATGAAAAGTACAAATCGAGGACCTAGATTTTTCCTCGCCCGGACGCGGGGCACCGGGGCTCCCCACTGGAGCCAAGCCCAGAGGTGGGGTACGATGGCGAGCACCTGGTGGCCGGGCCTGTCCCCAAAGGGCCGGGCCGGGCTCAGCTCGAAGAGGCAACGTGAGTCCCCCCTCCAATGGGCTCACCACTCATGGGCTGGGTCATAGAGGTCAGGTGCAGTGTGAGCTGGGCGGCAGCCGAAGGTAGGGCACTTGCGGTTTGATCATCGGCTACATAAGCTGGCTCTTGGGACGTGGAATGTCACCTCACTGGGAGGGAAGGAGCCTGAGCTGCTGCGCGAGGTGGAGAAGTTCTGGCTAGATATAGTTGGACTCACTTCGACGCACAGCAAGGGCTCTGGAACCTGTTCTCTTGAGAGGGGCTGGACTCTCTTCCACTCTGGCGTTGCAAGCAATGAAAGGCGACGGGCTGGGGTGGCAATTCTTGTTGCCTAAACCAAACATGCGAAATGTCTAATATTGAATCCATGTGAGTTTTACTAGAATCAAATGTGTTTGTAAGGTTTGCAAATACAAAAATTAGGTTTTACTCACAATGACAGCATACTGTCACAATCAATATGACACATGTGACACATAAACACACATGAAAAATGGCTAATAATGGCTGAAATAATGCATCATTGTGAGTTTTACTCGACATGTATGTATTTTTAAGGCTTGCAAACACAAAAAGTAGTTTTTTTACTCAATATGACAGTAATGTTCTTAAAATCCTGAGATAATGCGAAAAAAGCAATTCTAATTTATTCAAACATAACTCCTAAACCAAAGATGCAAAATGTCTATTATTGCCTGGCATAATCTATCTTTGTGAGTTTCACTAGAACCAGTTTTTTTTTTGTAAGGTTTGCAGATACAAAAATTTAGTTTTTCTCACTGTGACAGTATAACTGTCACACTCAATATGACAATTTAATTATAACTCCTAAACCACACATTAAAAATGGCCAATAATGCCTGAAATAATGCATACTTGGGAGTTTTACTCAAAAAATATGCTTTTTTAAGGCTTGCAAACACAAAAAGTAGTTTATTACTCAATATGACAGTAAGGGACGGCGTGGCGAAGTTGGTAGAGTGGCCGTGCCAGCAATCGGAGGGTTGCTGGTTACTGGGGTTCAATCCCCACCTTCTACCATCCTAGTCACGTCCGTTGTGTCCTTGGGCAAGACACTTCACCTTTGCTCCTGATGGCTGCTGGTTAGCGCCTTGCATGGCAGCTCCCGCCATCAGTGTGTGAATGTGTGTGTGAATGGGTGAATGTGGAAATACTGTCAAAGCGCTTTGAGTACCTTGAAGGTAGAAAAGCGCTATACAAGTATAACCCATTTATCATTTATTTAATGTTCAGAATCCTGGGATAATGCGAAAAAAGCAATAAAAATGTATTCCAACATAACTCCTAAACCAAACATGCAAAATGTCTAATAATGCGTGAAGAAATGTATCTTTGTGAGTTTTACTAGAAACATTTTCTTTTGTAAGGTTTGCAAAGACACAAGTTAGTTTTTTTTTTACTCAAAATGACAGTATAACTGTCATACTATATATGAAAGTTGTATAAACATAACTCCAAAACCAAACATGCATTATGTCTAAAAATGCCTGTAATATTGTATCTGTGAGTTTTACTAGATTCAGTTGTTTTTGTAAGGTTTGCAAATACAAAAATTAGGTTTTACTCACTATGACAGTATACTGTCACACAAGATGACATTATTAACAAGGGGACGCAACTACGACAATTTTCACCAGGAGATAAAGTGCTTGTATTACTCCCGATGTCCAGCTCTAAATTACTCGCCAAGTGGCAAGGACCCTTTGTGGTCACACGACGAGTAGGTGAGGTGGACTACGAGGTCCGGCGTTCAGACTGGGGCGGAGGCACCCAAATTTACCACCTGAACCTCCTGAAAGCATGGAGGGAGGCGGAGCCTGTTTTCATGGTGACGACAGTTGGGGGAGAGGGAGGAGCTCGGGCCGGAGGTCCCGCGCTCTGCCCAGCCCTCCCTCCTCCTCTGTGATAATCAGCCTACACCATCCCAGAAAGAAGATGTTGCCAGGCTGCAGCAGCGCTTTTCTTATGTGTTCTAACCCCGGCCCGGCCGCACGAACCTCATCCAACATCATATTGAGACCAGCCCGTGTGTGACGGTGCGGTCTCGGCCCTATAGGCTGCCCGAACACAAAAACAAAGTGGTTCGGGAAGAATTAAAATCTATGCTGGAGTTAGGGGTAATAGAAGAGTCACACAGTGTGTGGTGCAGCCCCATCGTTCTGGTAGGGAAGAAGGATGGGTCTGTGCGGTTCTGTGTGGATTACCGCAAGGTAAATGAAGTGTCACGTTTTGACGCCTACCCAATACCCCGGGTCGACGAGCTCCTGGATCGGCTGGGCACTGCTAATTTTTTCACTACATTGGATTTGACTAAGGGCAACTGGCAGATTCCCTTGTCTCCAGAGTCCAAGGAAAAAACGGCATTCTCCACTCCCGAAGGGTTACACCAATTCGTGACACTTCCGTTCGGCTTGTTCGGTGCGCCTGCCACTTCCAGCACCTCATGGACCGGGTGCTGCGTTCCCACGCTGCATATGCTGCCGCCTACCTGGATGATTTAATCATCATGAGTGACAGCTGGGCGGAGCATATGCAGAGACCGCCCCATTCTTTACATCAGCCGGAAGCTCTCCGACCGGGAGGCGAGGTACAACACTGTAGAGAGGGAGTGCCTTGCCATTCGGTGGGGGGTCGGGGCCCTCCGGTATTACCTGCTGGGGCGCTCTCTCAGCCTCTGCTCAGACCACAAACCCCTCCAGTGGCTCCACCACATGAAGGATGCCAACGCGCGGTTCACCCGTTGGTATCTAGCATTGCAGCCCTCCAACTTCAGAGTGGTCCACAGGCCGGGGACGCAGATGGCCGTGGCTGACTTCCTCTCCCGCTCCCATACGTAGGGGGGGAGTAGGCGCGGCCGGATGGCTTCCCGGCCTGAGTCTAGCGGTGGAGGAGGGCGTGGTTGGCGCGCCTCCTGCAGGAATGGGGTGTGAATGGCCCGGCCTCCAAGCCAGCGGCAGGTGAGTGGATTGCCCAGCTAGGAATGGTTATCTAATCACCTGTTGCCTTTATTAGCAGCAGCCGACACGTTGTTGGAGTTGGTGCCAGAGAGAGAGACACGGAAAGCAGAGACACGCCGGACTGAAAAGTCCTAACTATATACTGCTGAAAAGCAAACTATACTGGTGTATGAAAATAAAAGACTTGATCCAACCTGTCTACTGGGCTCCCGAAGATCTGTCGGCGTCAGGAGAACCCACCACAAGCAGAGACTTCCACAGCCTGTAATATTGTATCTTTGTGATTTTAACTAGAAACATGTGCTTTTGTAAGGTTTTCAAACACAAAATTCTGTTTTTTACTCATTATGACAGGAATGTTCATAGAATCCTGAGATAATGCGTTTGAAGCAATAACAATTTTTCAGTCCTAGCTCCTACACCAAACTAGCAATGTGTCTAATAATGCCTGTATATTGTATCTCTGTGATTTTAACTAGAAACATGTGCTTTTATAAGGTTTGCAAACACTTTTTTTTTTTTACTCAATATGACAGTAATATTCTTAGAATCCGGAGAAAATGTGTTTGAAGCAATAACAGATTGTCTCAAGCATAACTACAAAACCAAACATTCAATATGTTTAATAATGCCTGTATTAATGTATCTTTGTGAGTTTTACTAGAGACATGTGCTTTTGTAAGGTTTGCAAACACAAACTTTTTTTTTTTTTTTTTTTAATAATGTCCTGCCCAGCTTCTCGGGCAAATCATATAGCAGATGTAGATGCCCATATCGGCTGTTCAGATTTACTTTACAAAAGAGAAGTGTAGGATACTTCTCTTGTTGCCTTACTTGTATTTTGACTTTATTAAATGTATTTATATTATCATTTGGTGCAGCCGGGCCGGAGCAGGAGGGGATAGAAAGAGAGAAAAAGGAAGACAGAGGGGGGAATTGTGGGGACAAGAGGGGGATTAGACAGAGAGACAAAAACAACAACAGCAAACACAACAACAACAACAACAACAACAACAACAACAGAGCAAATACGACATGTACAAATATGATGGTAAAAGTAATAGCAAATAAACAGTTAGCGAAAATAAAATAAAAAATACAGAAATGACAATGAGCATTATTACACTAAAAATGGAGCAATATGAATACCAATAGAAATAGTGCTATTGATAATAAACAATACCAGTACTTTACCTTTATTATCAACAATACAATTGTTCAAATGCAACAATACATATACGTAATGATAACTTGAGATACGAAAGAATGCAGAAAAATGGAGGGGAAGAAAGAGAAGCAACCTACATTAACCTTGTAGATTGTTATAGTAACAATAGGTTAAGCTTTGTCAGTGTGCCATGTGTTATACCCTGTTTACCCTAGGGCAACAACGTTAATATATGTTTGATGAAACGTGATTATGTGCATGAGTGTATGTGTGCATATGTACTTGTATATGTACAGTATGTGTATATGTGTGCTTGTACAGTGAATGTATATGTACAGTATATGTATATGTGTGTACAGCGAATGTATATGTACAGTATGTGTATACAGTATGTGTGTTTGAACAGTGAATGTATATGTACAGTATGTGTATATGTGTGTTTGTACAGTGAATGTATATGTACAGTATATGTATGTGTGTGTTTGTACAGTGAATGTATATGTGTAGTATGTGTGTGTGTGTGTGTTTGTACAGTGAGTGTATATGTACAGTATGTGTATATGTATGTTTTTACAGTGAATGTATATGTACAGTATGTGTATACAGTATGTTTGTATAATGAATGTACGTGTGGATGTACGAACTTTGAGTGTGTAAATATGTACTGTATTTATTTGTATATGTATGTGGGAGTGTAGGTACCTATGTATGTCTGTATGTATGTGTGTGAGTATATGTGAATTTGCGTGTACAATACATTTGACTCCCAGTGTGTGCGGGAGCCAGAGTACGGCCCCAGCCTCCCAGAGAGCCCATCCCACAAACAGTAGGTGTGGTGCCCAGGGAACCAGGGGCCACCGCCCCCACGCAGCCAAGCCGGACAGCGACAGGAACCCCAGAGCCCACAAGGGCCAGCAGCAGGCCGCAGACAGACGCACCCGGCAGAGGACAAGGCACGAGAAAACATTTGTTTTTTTACTCAATATGACAGCAAGTTCTTAGAATCCTGAGATAATGTGTTGGAAGCAATAAAAAAATGTTTCAAGCATAACTCCTAAACCAAACATGCAATATGTCTAATAACGACTGTATTAATGTATCTTTGTGAGTTTTACTAGAGACATGTGCATTTGTAAGGTTTACAAGCAAAAACATTTGTTTTTTTACTCAATATGACAGTAATGTTCTTAGAATTATGATATAATGTGTTTGAAGCAATAAAACATTGTTTCAAGCATAACTCCTAAACCAAACATGCAATATGTCTAATAATCAATGTTGGGACTAACGCGTTACAAAGTTACTCACTTACCGTTACTACATGATGCGTTACTGCGTTATTTTTCATGTAGTATCGGCTAGAAACAGAAGATCTGAGTGGGTTATAATGCAGCGCTGCAGTGTCGTCCTTCTGAATCTCTTGTGTCACAAGCTCTGTGTGTGTTTGGCTGCAGGTGTGGGAAGGGGAGGGGAGGGGAGGGGGGTGCGCAATACAACGTAAACCGTTGGTCAACCAAAAAGTAACCACAGAACACTACACTGTATAGTGTTCTGTGATTACTTTTTGGTTGGCCAAGCGGACGTGACGACAGGCTGTCCTCACTCAGGTCCGCACGGACCTGGAGGGGGCGTGCCTTAAGTCCGGCTGGAAATCGGGAGAAATTTGGGAGAATGGTTGTCCCGGGGAGGGGCACTGAAATTCGGGAGGGTTGGCAAGTATGAGATATTCTCACTTCTTTTCTTTTGTCGAGCACAAAGAAAAGAACATTTTAGTTAAATGTAAGTTGTGTCTTGGATCAAAGATCCCGTCTACTGCCCAAAACAATTCAAATCTGGCCTGAAATAAATTGGCCCCTTGAAACATATCTTTGTCTTTGTATGTTGTATGCAGACCACATTGCTTAACAGAGTTCAGTGATGCAAATGCATGTCAAGTTGATCAACACATTGTATTATTCTCCAGTGCAATAACAGTACTGAAATTAAGGCTAAAAGGGCAAAAGTTAACTAAATAGTTACTTTTCACAGTAACATATTACTTTTTGGTGTAAGTAACTGAGTTACTAAAGTAATTAGTAACTGTAACTAGTTACTGGTTTTCAGTAACTAACCAACACTGCTAATAATGACTGTATTAATGTATCTTTGTGAGTTTGACTAGAAACATGTACATTTGTAAGGTTTGCAAACACAAACATTTGTTTTTTTACTCAATATGACAGTAATGTTCTTAGAATTATGAGATAATGTGTTTGAAGAAATACAACATTGTTTCAAGCATAACTCCTAAGCCACACATGCATAATGTCTAATAATGTCTGTAATGTATATTTGTGAGATTTGCTAAAGACATGTGCGTTTGTAAGATTTGAAGACAGTATGGAAATAAACACAGGTCTGGCTATAAGAATAACAAAATAGCATACTTATTTTGAAGACCTAATGAACCTCTTTGGCCAAAGTGGATATTTCATCACAACATCCAGTTTCGTTGAGCAAATTATTTTTTCGACACGTGAATTTTTGGTACATCTCTGATCAGTAGCGCACAAGTTATAGGCTACAGTATATTAGTTATAGGGACGGCGTGGCGAAGTTGGGAGAGTGGCCGTGCCAGCAATCTGAGAGTTACTGGTTCAATCCCCACCTTCTACCATCCTAGTCACGTCCGTTGTGTCCTTGAGCAACACACTTCACCCTTGCTCCTGATGAGTCCTGGCTAGCGCCTTGCATGGCAGCTCCCGCCATCAGTGTGTGAATGTGTGTGTGTGTGAATGGGTGAATGTGGAAATAGTGTCAAAGCGCTTTGAGTTCCTTAGAAAGGTAGAAAAGCGCTATACAAGTACAACCCATTTACCATTTACCTTATGTAAAATATGAATAAATATTTTGATCCTGAAGAAATTGTTGACGTATTGGAATTGACGCTGTGGCGTATTCACTTATATGCGAGTTGAAAAATAAAGCTAACATAGATACACGCTGATGTCCGTGTCTCCTCTACATAACAGCCATAAAAAGATTACAACCCTCCCAGCAGCACCTTTCTGTCATCACCCGCAGCGTCTCTCAATATGAGTGACAAAACTTTTATTGTCCAATAGTTAAAGCAGAGCAGCATATGCCTCTTCATTTTTATTGGCATATTCTTAGGCAACATTGTCGTCATCTTCACGGGGTGATTCACCCAGTATGATGCTTTTTAAGTCCAGCAGACGTAGGTGCGCTAAAAACTTAATTTCCCACAGTTCATTTTTTTTCCCATCTCCATCAAAAGTCTAACGGTTCCATCGGTTCACAAAGTCTTTCCTGGGTCAATAACCCAGGAAACATAACATAACATAATAAGTGCTGACATTTTGGAAAGAGGTAGAATCGCCGGAGGATGACAAACAGCACTCAGCACACAGCATTGCATTTGCCTGCACGCAGCATCAACCAGCTGCAGCCATTTATTGATAATTAAGCGCAATGGTGATTTAGCTCCACCCACACCCAGAGTCAAACCAATGGTCAGCAAGAACATACAATAACAAAGTTCAACAAACCCTTGATATAATACCATCAATTCCGGACTATAAGCCACTTATATTTTACCAAATTTTGAACCCTTCGGCTTAGAAAACATTGCGGCTAATTTATGAATGTTTTTTTTGCTATTGCCATAATGTTTTGTTTTTCGATAGTTTTCATTAGTGTGTTATTGTTTATGCCAGGGGTCGGCAACCCGCGGCTCCGGAGCCGCATGCGGCTCCTTGACCACTCTGATGCGGCTCAGCTACATGCATGCCGACCCCCTCGATTTTCCCAGGAGACTTATGGATGTCAGTGTCTCTCATAGACTACTCCCAGGGAAAAATAATCCTATTAACACTCTAATTACTATATGAAGGGCGTGCCCTAATTGCACTGCAGTAATTGTCCTCTATAGCATTTACTTACAGCATGCCAGGCCAGCCACATGTTGTATGTTGTTATTACTTGCTCACACAGGAGACAGCAAAGCATACTTACTCATCAGCCACACAGCTTACACTGACGGTAGCCGTATCAAACAACTTCAACATTGTTACGTTACAAATATGCGCCACACTGTGAACCCACACCAAAAAAGAATGAAAAACACATTTCTGGAGAACATCCCACTGTAACACAACATAAACACAACACAACCATTACCCAGAATCCCATGCAGTCCTAACTCTTCCGGTCTACATTATACACCCCGCTACCACCAAATCCCCCCACACATCAACCCCCCCCCCCCCCCCCCTCTTCGTGGTTGGTTGAGCGGAAGAGTTAGGGCTGCATGGGATTCTGGGTATTGGTACCGTCAGTGTAAGATGTGTGGCTGCTGAGTTAGTAGCCTTGCTGTCTCTTACGTGAGCAAGCTAAAGCTGCATTCCACTTGTGGCCGAGCAGGTACACTGATTGGGCAGACTGTAGAGGGCGCCAAATGCAGTGTCATCACGCTCTGATATTCGGGAGTCTCCCGGGAAAAATGAGAGGGTTGGCAAGTGTGACGCAAGCGACATTCATCCAAAACTCGCGGGCTGCACTAACATCCAATTCCCACATTAAAGTGCGTGCCGGTGCGTGTGTCTGAGACCCCTGGTTAACATAGCACAAAGCATGTAAGCTTTGTATGCGGTGTTTTTCATTTTAAATTTTAAAAACATATTTGTGGCTCCCATTACTTTCTTTAATGTGTGAAACTTGCCAAAATGGCTCTTTGAGTGGTAAAGGTTGCCGACCCCTGGTTTATGCTATGGTGCCATCTTTTGCACGAGTTCTCTGACTGCAGGTGCAGTAAATGCCTGCAAGTGTTTACTACAGTGTGAAGTTGGCCCCCCCACCTTGTCCAAATCTCCGCAAACTTGTCTCAAATGTTTGTGCTACGTTTGTGCTGCAAAATTTTTTGTTTGTGCCGTTACGGTTTATAAATAATTTTAAAATACATTTTCTGACTTGTGATGTCATCGAGCACCCCCACCTTGTCCAAATCTCCCCAAAGTTGTTCCATTCGTTTGTGCTACGTGTGTGCTGCAACATTTCTTGGTTAAACTACTATAGTTGTTAAGTTATTAATGTTTCAATATTTATAACCAGCCCCCCAACCTTGTCAAAACCTCCCCAGACCACCAACAATTGTTTGTGCTACGTTTGTGCTGCAACATTTTTTGACCTAATTATCACAGTTTTAAGTTAATGCCGTTTTATGGTTTTGTTATTAATGTTTAATTAACGTTAAGCCGAGAGAATGAGGTCGACGGAAATGTGGAACTTGGAGCCGAGCTATGCAGACATAAATGGTGTATCTATCCAAAGTCAATAGCTGGACCAAAACGAAGAGTAACAATATCGCTTACAACTCGGTTGATTATTATTACATGTTATTATTATTAGATTATTATTATGAATTATAATCCGTTGATAACTTGAAAACTATAAATTAGACCAAAAACATTTTCCACACAAACAAGCACAAACAATTGGGACTGATTTGGGGAAATTTTGAGAAACTTAAAATTTGTCATAGTTACAACAAAATATGTTGCAGCACAGACAAGCACAAACAAAGCACACATGAATAGGTCAAGTTTGGGGAGATGTTGACTTGGTTGGAGGTTTGGTTATGAATAATAACACTTAAATACTATAAAAAAAACACTAAACGTAATAACTTTAAAAACTGTAAGGGCACAAACGAATGGAATACGTTTGGGGTGTTTTGGACAAGGTGGGGTGTGGGGCAACTTCACAAAGGTATGTTACTTGCTGTTAAAAGCTTGGAACCACGAGCAAAAGTGCTGTTCCATTTTCTAACTGTCCATAGCGTTGCTACTCGTATGGATTCTTCCTCCATCACTCCAAGCAACAGGCGTAGTTTTACAATATAACTAAAACAATTCATACTTACTAAACTGTCCCATGTATGATGTCTGTAAGAATGTTTCCATGCATATGTGTACATGCTATCGCAATGTAATGAAGCTAACGTAGTTAGCATTAGCTAAAATGTCTGTGTTAGTAAAATTAACTTACAATGGCATTCTTTTTGTATTGTTTGAGTTTCACAAATTCCTCAGTAAATTCACCAAAACGTCAACGTGGAGTTATTGAATCTAATTAGCTGATTGGAGAGGTAGCTTGCGCAGCTAGTGTGTCCATAACGATGACTTCTGTTTTTTTTGATCAGCCATTTTACTGCCGTGTTACACACACTGTTTGGAAACAATTGAAGGCCTACTGAAACCCACTACTACCGACCACCCAGTCTGATAGTATATATATCAATGATGAAATCTTAACATTGCAACACATGCCAGTACAGCCAGGTTAGATTAGTAAAGTGCAATTTTAAATTTCCCGCAAAATATTCTGCTGAAAACGTCTCGGTATGATGACGTTTGCGCATGACATCACGGATTGTGCGGACATATTGGGACACCATTGTGGCCAGCTATTAAGTCGTCTGTTTTCATCGCAAAATTCCACAGTATTCTGGACATCTGTGTTGGTGAATCTTTTGCAATTTGTTTAATGAACAATGAAGACAGCAAAGAAGAAACCTGTAGGTGGGATTGGTGTATTAGCGGCTGGCTGCAGCAACACAACCAGGAGGACTTTGAGTTGGATAGCAGACGCGCTACCGTGAGTACGCAGCTTTGGCTTCCAAACATTTGATCGCTTGCCCGTATGTGTGTGCCGCTATGTGCATGTCACGTACGTAACTTTGAGGAAATATATGTGCCGTATGAACTTTACGGAGGTGAACGGTACTTTGGGCTGTGGGATTGAGTGTGTTGTGCGGGTGTTTGAGTTGTATTGGTGGGTTATATGGACGGGAGGGGGGAGGTGTTTGTTATGCGGATTAATTTGTGGCATATTAAATATAAGCCTGATTGTGTTGTGGCTAATAGAGTGTATATATGTCTTGTGTTTATTTACTGTTTTAGTCATTCCCAATTGAATATCAGGTCCCACCCGCCTCTCACAGCATCTTCCCTATCTGAATCGCTTCCACTGCCCTCTAATCCTTCACTCTCACTTTGATCATCCACAAATCTTTCATCCTCGCTCAAATTAATGGGGTAATCGCTCTTTCTGCTGGTGGGAATGATTGTAAACAATGTGCAGATGTGAGGCGCTCCACAACCTGTGACGTCACGCTACTTCCGGTACAGGCAAGGCTTTTTTTATCAGCGACCAAAAGTTACGAACTTTATCGTCGATGTTCTCTACTAAATCCTTTCAGCAAAAATATGGCAATATCGCGAAATGATCAAGTATGACACATAGAATGGACCTGCTTTCATTTTTTTTTCCGTTTAAATAAGAACATTTAATGTCAGTAGGTTTTTAAGGAATGTAAATAAACATTTACAAAATATTTTGGTGTAAATAACTGTGGCTTATGGTCTGGTGCGACTAATATATGGAGAAATATTTTTTTCTTCTAAAATGTTGTGGTGTGGCTTATATCCGCCCTGTAGTTCAGAAAATATGGTAAGTACATAATATAAACTTATACAGTCCTACATTGTTACATACATTGTGGTCAGAATTGTTGATTATTAAATTCAAATTAAGTGTTCCTTTCTAAGTTTCAATTTGTCTTTCAGGAAAAGAGATGCATCTTTCAAAGGTGGCGTTAACATTGTTTACTCATGTTTGGCTCTAAAATGGGACAGAGAAGCTGGCATAGGTGATAGTGGAAGGTGCGGGAGGCCAGTCAGCCTGCTCCTGCAGGTCCAGAGCCAGATGCTTGTATTTAGTCTTCGGGGGACGTTTTTTCTGAGAGTTGATCCAGGAGAGGAAGGCCGGGCCACAGCAACATGCATTCACCATCTGAGATCATTTTCAGGGTGATTGAAGAACACAAGATACACTTGTCAGTTAGTTTTTTGTAATCATCTGAAGTTTTTAGGACTGTAAGGGCACAATATTAGATACACCTGAACACTCCCATGCAAAATAATGTGTCAACAATTGTCTTTATAAAAAAATATACATTTCAACTTATGCTTTAGAACAGGGGTCCCCAAACCCCGGGCTGCGGCCCGGTACCGGTCCGTGGATCGATTGGTACCGGGCCGCACAATAAATAATTAGTTATTTCCGTTTTATGTATTATCTGAGCTCGAACGATGTTTTATTTTGAAAACTATTTTTTATTTTGAAAAATGACCAGATACTCTCGGTTATATCTTGGTCACTTGAGCGCCAACATTTAACCCAGCTAGCAAAATAAGTAAAAAACAGACATCTTTGGAAAGTTTCTTTGTGAAGGGGAAAAGGCACATCGAAAAGAGAGAAGAACAGCCTACGACTTCTAACAAAAAGAAAGCTTTTAATAGACAATACCAGGAGCCATACTTGAAATATGGATTTATCGCAACAGGTGATTACCACACACCAAGCCCACTCAGCATAATATGCGGCGACCGGCTCTCAAACATTAGCGGGGATTTTGTGTTAGACTGAGCCTGCGCCTTTATTCACCAAGCTGGTGCACGATCACCTGTCTGTGCTTTTAAAAGAGTTCGAGCGCTACTTCCCAACTTCAAAGGACCCACGAACTGCCAAGGAATGGATCCGCGACCCATTTGTTGACAACTCAGGTGAATCACGCATGCCTGTGCAAGAAGATGAACTGCTGGAGATCTCAAATGACGGCAGCCTTAAACGTGTGTTTGAGACAACAATGTTCTGGATTAAAGTCATGGCAGAATACCCCGAGATTGCCACCACAGCACTGAAAACCCTGTTGCCATTTCTGACATCCTATGTCTGTGAAACGGGATTTTCTGCAGTGACAGCCACCAAAACAAAACAATGGAGCAGACTGGACATAAGCAACACACTTGGGGTGTATTTGTCTCCCATTACCCCCAGTTAGGACCGTCTTTTTGCAGAGAAACAAACTCAGGGCTCCCATTGATTTAGCATTACGGTGAGTTAAACTTCTCATGCACTTTATATTTGTTTTTAAGGTTTTATCTGCATCTTATTTTGAAGGCATTTAAACGTTACCCTAGCAACCAAAATCAGAGAGTGTTACAGTGGTCGCCAACAGAGGCAGGCGAGGGAGAGGGGAGAGGAGAGGAGAGGAGGAGAGCTTGAGAGTCTCTGGCACACAAACATGCAGGGGGCTTATTTGACGGTTCAAACGGGCAACTTTATTTCAGCTGTTGAAAAATAACATTTATAAAGAAAGTAGTGTGGAATTGCTGGTTGTTATCATTTATATATTTTTCCACTTGATTTTTAAAGGCCTACTGAAATGAAATTTTTTTATTTAAACGGGAATAGCAGATCCATTCTATGTGTCATACTTGATCATTTCGCGATATTGCCATATTTTTGCTGAAAGGATTTAGTAGAGAAAATCGACGATAAAGTTCGCAACTTTTGCTCGCTGATAAAAAAAGCCTTGCCTGTACCGGAAGTAGCGTGACGTCACAAGCTGTAGTGCTGCTCACAATTCCCCGTTGTTTACAATGGAGCGAAAGAGATTCGGACCGAGAAAGTGACGATTACCCCATTAATTTGAGCGAGGATGAAAGATTCGTAGATGAGGAACGTTACAGTGAAGGACTTGAGAGGCAGTGATGGACGTATCTTTTTTCGCTCTGACCGTAACTTAGGTACAAGCTGGCTCATTGGATTCCACACTCTCTCCTTTTTCTATTGTGTATCACAGATTTGTATTTTAAACCATCTCAGATACTATATCCTCTTGAAAATGAGAGTCGAGAACGCGAAATGGACATTCACAGTGACTGAACATTAAATACACGATTAATAATTCAGCTTTGCGAAGCTAAAAAAAAATAGAAGTAACCTAGCTACGTAGCCAACGTTATAGCAGCAGTCTCAAATGCAGATAGAAACTAAATAAAAAAAACCTGACTGGATGGATAGACAGAAGATCAATAATACTATTAAACCATGAACATGTAAATACACGATTAATAATATTCCGCTTGGCGAAGCTAAAAAAACAGAAGCTAACCTAGCAACGTAGCCAACGTGATAGGGCCAGTCTCAAATGCAGATAGAAACTAAATTTAAAAAAAACCCTGACTGGATGGATAGACAGAAGATCAATAATACTATTAAACCATGAACATGTAAATACACGATTAATAACATTCCGCTTGGCGAAACTAAAAAAACAGAAGCTAACCTAGCTGCGTAGCTAACTTAGATGCGGCGGCGGGCGTTGTACGCTTTTGATGACACCCCGGCCGCCATCAGAGTCGGCAAGAAACATATATTTCCCCAAAGTTACGTACGTCACATGCACATATCGACACGCACGTACGGGCAATCGATCAAATGTTTGGAAGCCAAAGCTAGACTCACCGTAGTGCGTCTGTTATCCTGCTCAAAACACAACACAACCTCCTGGTGTTGGTGTTGCCGCTCCACCGACTCCAACTTTCTTATTTGCAGTCTCCATTGTCCATTAAACAAATTGCTCAATCGCTTTATTAACAAGCGGTAACTGGTTGTAGTTCAAAAAGTAACGCACACACATACACGAGCTGCTGTTAGCCAAAAGTCACGCTCACACACACTCAAGTTCTCCGCCAACTCACTCGCGCATGCGCGTTCCCCAAACCCTTAAAGACACAGTACACTAATGCAAATATCACAGATATTACAGTATTGTACTTAGCCGCTAAGACACCGATCGATCCCACCTACAACGTTCTTCTTTGCAGTCTCCATTGTTCATTAAACAAATTGCAAAAGATTCACCAACACAGATGTCCAGAATACTGTGGAATTTTGTCAAAGAAAAAAAGAGGCTTTTCTATCGGGTCCGATGGGGTCCAACCACTTCCGTTGCTTTTGTGACGTCACGCGCATAAATCATATCCAAAGGAGTTTTTCAACCGGAAGTGTGGCGGGAATTTTAAAATTGCACTTTATAAGTTAACCCGGCCGTATTGGCATGTGTTGCAATGTTAAGATTTCATCATTGATATATAAACTATCAGACTGCGTGGTTGGTAGTAGTGGGTTTCAGTAGGCCTTTAATGTATGTAATGGGCTGAGTACACAGTGGATTCACGTTTGTTATTATTTCGTAACAATCAACGCCCGCCTCCCCGTCGCCCATCATTCCTCCACCCCCCTGCCCATCCCCCTCCCCCCACCCCCCGGTCCGTGGTAAAATTGTCAGGCGTTGACCGGTCCGCAGTTACAAAAAGGTTGGGGACCACTGCTTTAGAATATTGTAGAACCTTTTGCCACGTCATTGAATTCCCGGTACCTGGGAATTAATACCGATACCCAAAGGGACCAATTTTCTGTATTTCTTTATGGATTAATGTGTTAGTAAATGTTAATTTATTTAATGATAAAGTCTCTTATTTTTTTAACCTTTAACAATGAGCTGATTACGATAACTGGGCTGTCCAGTTATTTTATCTTGTTTTCTTACACTTCTGTGTATCATTTGCAAGTATTATATGGTAGACTTTGCATTCAGTTGCAATTTGATGCGTAGTCAGGCAATAGTTTTTGCCATTAAGAGGAATTTAGTCTTTTGTTGTGCCCTAAAACATGTGTATACTGTAAGTATTTATTACCCACCAGCTGCTTAATTGTAAGATGCAAGGACAATGTCAGTCTTTTTATTTCTGGTTCACGAGTCATACCAAAGACTATAAAAATGGGACCCATTACCTCCCTGCTTGGCACTCAGCATCAAGGGTTGGAATTGGGGGTTAAATCACCAAAAATGATTCCCGAGTGCGGCACCGCTGCTGCCCACTGCTCCCCTCACCTCCCAGGGGGTGAAAAAGGGGATGGGTCAAATGCAGAGGACAAATTTCACCACACTTAGTGTGTGTGTGACAATCATTGGTACTTTAACTTTAACTTAACTTTTTAACTTAAGCCTCAAACCCAAGTGGGAGGCTGACTATTCTGGTGGCTCTGCGTCTAGGGATGTATATGTGGTATACTCAAAATTAGAGATGTCCGATAATATCGGATTGCAGATATTATCGGCTGATAAATGCTTTAAAATGTAATATCGGAAATTATCGGTATCGGTTTCAAAAAGTAAAATTTATGACTTTTTAAAACGCCGCTGTACGGACTGATACACGGACGTAGGGAGAATTACAGAGCGCCAATAACTCTTAAAGGCACTGCCTTTGCATGCCGGCCCAATCACATAATATCTACGGCTTTTCACACACACATGTGAATGCAAATCATACTTGGTCAACAGTCATACAGGTCACACTGAAGGTGACGTATAAACAACTTTAACACTGTTACAAATATGCGCCACACTGTGAACCAACACCAAACAAGAATGACAAACACATTTCGGGAGAACATCCGCACCGTAACACAACAGAACAAATATCCAGAACTCCTTGCAGCACTAACTCTTCGGGGACGATACAATATACACCCCCCGCTACCTCCTACCCCCCCCACCCCCCACAACAACCCCACCCTCCCCCAACCCCGCCCACCTCAACCTCCTCATGCTCTCTCAGGGAGAACATGTCCCAAATTCCAAGCTGCTGTTTTGAGGCATGTTAAAAAAAATAATGCACTTTGTGACTTCAATAATAAATATGGCAGTGATATGTTGGCATTTGTTTCCATAACTTGAGTTGATTTATTTTGGAAAACCTTGTTACATTGTTTAATGCATCCAGCGCGGCATCACAACAAAATTAGGCAAAATAATGTGTTAATTCCACGACTGTATATATCGGTATCGGTTGATATCGGAATCGGTAATTAAGAGTTGGACAATATCGGAATATCGGATATCGGCAAAAAAGCCATTATAGGACATCTCTACTCAAAATGAGACTAACACTTCAATTTATGTTGATTACTGATGGTCATGCATTTCCATTGTGTAATATTTTATTTTTCAAAGACTATTATGGTCTAATATTGTTGTGAGGACCGGGGGTAATTATTGCAATATTTGGCGTGAAATGAAACATTATTACTGGGAAAAGGAAGGGCGTAACCAAAGTGTTAGCGGTTTCCGCGTGCCCTTAGACTCTTATGGTTGAGGGGCACTTCCGCCTCCTCACCAGACAGATGTTGGAAGAAGAAAGAATAGCTTCGGTGCATAATTCCAGTGTTAATATTTACCTGCTGTTTTAATTTCATGAAGGGAAATGTTTTATGACAAGTTTGATGAGCTCTGTTTCAGATTATAGATGTAAAATGTTGAGTTAATAATTTTGTTTGACAAGTTCTTTGTTTGAAATGTCGCGGCAAACGACTGTGTAGTAAAATGGCAACGGCCATGTGTAGAAACACACGGCATCGAGAGAATGATGTTTACTTTGGCACTAAATATCGGAAATATGTGTGTAAATTGTGTGATTGGAAGTTTGATAAAGTGACTTGTGTATAGTTTAAAGGCCTACTGAAATGAATTTTTTAAATTTAAACGGGGATAGCAGATCCATTCTATGTGTCATACTTGATCATTTCGCGATATTGCCATATTTTTGCTGAAAGGATTTAGTAGAGAACAATGACGATAACGATCGCAACTTTTGGTATCTGATAAAAAAAGCCTTGCCCCTACCGGAAGTAGTGTGACATAGTCAGTTGAAAGGCTCCTCACATTTTCCTATTGTTTTCATTGCAGCTAGAGCGATTTGGACCGAGAAAGCGACTATTACCCCATTAATTTGAGCGAGGATGAAAGATTCGTGGATGAGGTACGTTAGAGTGAAGGACTAGAATGCAGTGCAAGACAAATATCTTTTTTCGCTCTGACCGTAACTTAGGTACAAGCTGGCTCATTGGCTTCCACACTCTCTCCTTTTGCTGTTGTGGATCACGGATTTGTATTTTAAACCGCCTCGGATACTATATCCTTTTGAAAATGAGAGTCGAGAACGCGAAATGGACATTCACAGTGACTTTTATCTGCATGACAATACATCGACGAAACACTTTAGCTACGGAGCTAACGTAATAGCATCGTGCTTAACTGCGTATAGAAACAAAATTAATAAATCCCTGACTGGAAGGATAGACAGAAGATCAACAATATTATTAAACCATGGACATGTAAATACACGGTTAATGTTTTCCAGCCTGGCGAAGGTTAACAAAGCTGTTGCTAACGACGCCATTGAAGCTAACTTAGCAACCGGACCTCACAAGCTGTGCTAAAAACATTAGCTATCCACCTACGCCAGGCAGCCCTCATCTGCTCATCAACACCCGTGCTCACCTGCGTTCCAGCGATCGACGGTGCGACGAAGGACTTCACCCGATCACAGATGCGGTCGGCGAGATGGAGAAAATTTAAGTTGAGTTCGGCGGCTAACGCGTCTGCTATCCATCTCTGTCTTCCTGGTTGTGTTGCTGTAGTCTGCCGCTAATACACCGATCCCACCTACAACTTTCTTCTTTGCAGTCTCCATTGTTCATTAAACAAATTGCAAAAGATTCACCAACACAGATGTCCAGAATACTGTGGAATTTTGAAATGAAAACAGAGCTTTTTTGTATTGTATTCAATGGGGTACCAATACTTCTATCAACCGTTTACGTCACGCCTATACGTCATCATATCTAGACGTTTTCAACCGAAAGTGTGGTGGGAAATTTAAAATTGCACTTTATAAGTTAACCCGGCTGTATTGGCATGTGTTGCAATGTTAAGATTTCATCATTGATATACCGTAATTTCCGGACTATAAGCCGCTACTTTTTCCCCTCGTTCTGGTCCCTGCGGCTTATACAACGGTGCGGCTTATTTATGGCCTGTTCTTCTCCGACACCGACGAAGAGGATTTCGGTGGTTTTAGTACACAGGAGGAAGACGATGACACAATGATTAAAGACTGACTTTTCATATACCGGTAGGCTGGTTATTTTGATAACGTACAGGCGAGCACTTTGTATTACTTTGCACCGTTGTATTATTTGTACTCTGCACGAATGCTGTTCGCCATGTCAAAGATGTGAAAGTTTGATTGAATGATTGAAATATTTATTGTTAATAAATGGGACACTTTGCGTTCCCAAACAGTCATCTCTGTCCCGACAATCCCCTCCGTGGTAACAGGAACCCCTATATACTACGGTAATTACACATGAAAACCCTGCGGCTTATAGTCGGGTGCGGCTTATATATGGAGCAATCTGTATTTTCCCCTAAATTTAGCTGGTGCGGCTTTATAGTCAGGTGCGGCTTATAGTCCGGAAATTACGGTATAAACTATCAGACTGCGTGGTCGGTTGTAGTGGGTTTTAGTAGGCCTTTAAAGTGTAGAAAAATTTATAAAATGATGTTTGATGTATGATGCGGACAAATCATTCACTGAAGTTCAGGTCTGTTACTGTATATTTATTTAATGTCTTCATGAGAGAAGCTGTCTTTGACTGGTAAATCATTTTGATCGTGGCATTTCATGAACAAAACTGTATTAATGCACAATGTAAAATAGCTTTAGAAAAAGACCGCAAATGAGCACTTCCACTTCAAAGAAGGTGAATTTAATTTGTGTATTTCAATGTGAATGTGAGCGGATAAATGATAAATACACACTGTAATTTTTGTTTTATGTACTATGTTTAGTTTATTTGAGAGCCAACCATTTCATATTGAGACAGACATGTGATCGAGGGAAGAGTTATCTGTTTTCGTAATTGTGAAATAAAGACACTGATGTCGGAAGAAGAAAGACTAGCTTTGGTGCCTCATTCTAGTGTTAATATGTACATGCTTTTTAGAGGAACACTAAATGTGGTTGGTGGAGACCAACCACATTTCTATTTGTTATCACCGTCCTGGACACTTGGCACCTGTAAAATGTATTGGTAGAGAATTATTGAAACAAACATCGATATTCCTGATCGATGCGTGTATTCATCTGTACTCAGTTCACTGAGATGTAAAATAATTTATTTTATTTGTCCATTTTTTCTTTTTAGCACAAGAGGTTATACGCTACCAACTTCATGTAAAATCTCCTAGCAGTGGAGTCTTTTATCAACAGCTGCTTTTTAAGTCTACACAAGTCAACTATGTTTGCAGTGCAAGGTGCAATGCAGTTGTTGTGTCGTCAGATCCCTCACTGTGTTTCTATTCATTACAATTACTCTCAGCTGGCAATAAGATTTATGTGTGGCATTCATGTGCAGAGCACAAACGTAATATATGATATCTAATATATCATATAAATCAATACATATATTTGCATGTTAGGTGGGTTTGCATTTAAGCAAGGTGTGTTTTGATGGCATGCAAACGCGGCGCAATGGAGTGACGTCAGACGGCGACTATAGAGAACCGCTGTCAGGGGATGCCATCTTTCTTTAGAGCATCTTTATGGATTATTATATTACTTCAATTTTTTTTTGTGGAATAATCTTGGCCTTTGGATTACTGGATCGCCAAGAGCACGGTTCATGAAGCAAACTTGTGGCAGTCGCAATTAATACACATTCATTTTAACCTGACTAACTTTTATTAGCATACGAGGGTTTGAGGGACTTTGGTGGAGGAAATATTGTTGTTACAAACTGTGGTGTGGTGTTGCTTTCTTATTTGGGATTAATCCAAGCTGATATCAGGCCCTACACATGTTTTTAGGTGTTGCAGCAGCACCTAAGTGAATGTGACAGCGCGTGCATGTCATGATTATGACAATCAGCGATATAAAAAGAAAATACTAATAGCCATACAGTAGGGAGGGAATTCATTTGACCCGATTCCTGGGTGGATCTCGCATGAGATCTAGTAACGCACGCAGATAATATAATTATAATGTCCATATGAATATCCTGTCAGACCCTCCGTTCGTGGCGCTCCAGACTATAATTAATAGCTGTGATCTTACACAAGTAATAAATTAACCCACGCATCGGATCGGTAACAGGATAGAACTAGTCCTTGTCCAAGGTGTCAGCATCTCCAAAGTTATGGTACTCCCGTACAATAAAGTGATGTCCAATCATTGCCTTATAACAGTTGAAGTTCTGACTCATTGTCAACAAGCTACAAATAACCAATGCTTTAGCAGCCGCAACATTAATGCTGTCACAACTACGACTCTTGCTGGCCTACTGCCTCAGTAATGGCAACATTCCCAAATTATGTCGGCTCTATCGATAACCTCACTAACAACCTCACTGAAAATCTAATTTCCCCTCGGGGATTAATAAAGTGCTTCTGAATCTGAACTTCAACGGTGCCCTGCGCGACGCCATTGATAGTATAGCACCCCTAAAGCTAAAAAAAGGCCCCTAAAAGGCGTACCCCCTGGTTCACAGAACTCTTAAAACTATCATGTAGAAAGCTGGAACGCATGGCGTGCGACTAAACTTCAGGTTTTCCAACAAGCATGGAATGATAGTTTTAATACCTTATAAACACACACTTACCTTAGCTAAAACAAATTACTACTCCAATCTCATTCGCCTCAATAAAAATGATCAAATATTTGTTCAGTACAGTAGTATCGCGAACCCAACAAGGGAATCCCCCAGTAACTCCACCCACTCGGCTGATGACTTCATGGAAATTTTTATTAGAAAAATTTATTAGAAAGAAGATTCATGATAACACATCCCAGCTCCAACTGGGTTCCATTAACGCAGATACGAATGTATGTACGACGGATATTGCCCTCCAAAATAGTCTCTCTCTTTTTGAAGAAATACAAACCCCGTTTCCATATGAGTTGGGAAATTGTGTTAGATGTAAATATAAACGGAATACAATGATTTGCAAATCCTTTTCAACCCATATTCAGTTGAATATGCTACAAAGACAACATATTTGATGTTCAAACTGATAAACTTTTTTTTTTTTTTGCAAATAATCATTAACTGTAGAATTTGATGCCAGCAACACATGACAAAGAAGTTGGGAAAGTTAAAGTTAAAGTACCAATGATTGTCACACACACACTAGGTGTGGTGAAATTTGTCCTCTGCATTTGACCCATCCCCTTGATCACCCCCTGGGAGGTGAGGGGAGCAGTGGGCAGCAGCGTAGCCGCGCCCGGGAATCATTTTTTGGTGGCAATAAATAATGATAAAGTTGAGGAATGCTCATCAAACACTTATTTGGAACATCCCATAGGTGTGCAGGCTAATTGGGAACAGGTGGGTGCCATGATTGGGTATAAAAACAGCTTCCCAAAAAATGCTCAGTCTTTCACAAGAAAGGATGGGGCGAGGTACACCCCTTCGTCCACAGCTGCGTGAGCAAATAGTCAAACAGTTTAAGAACAACGTTTCTCAAAGTGCAATTGCAAGAAATTTAGGGATTTCAACATCTACGGTCCATAATATCATCAAAAGGTTCAGAAAATCTGGAGAAATCACTCCACGTAAGCGGCATGGCCGGAAACCAACATTGAATGACCGTGACCTTCGATCCCTCAGACGGCACTGTATCAAAAACCGACATCAATCTCTAAAGGATATCACCACATGGGCTCAGGAACTCTTCAGAAAACAACTGTCACTAAATACAGTTTGTCGCTACATCTGTAAGTGCAAGTTAAAGCTCTACTATGTAAAGCGAAAGCCATTTATCAACAACATCCAGAAACGCCGCCGGCTTCTCAGGGCCCGATATCATCTAAGATTGACTCATGCAAAGTGGAAAAGTGTTCTGTGGTCTGACAAGTCCACATTTCAAATTGTTTTTGGAAGTATTCGACATCGTGTCATCCGGAACAAAGGGGAAGCGAACCATCCAGACTGTTATCGACGCAAAGTTCAAAAGCCAGCATCTGTGATGGTATGGGGGTGCATTAGTGCCCAAGGCATGGGTAACTTACACATCTGTGAAGGCACCATTAATGCTGAAAGGTACATACAGGTTTTGGAACAACATATGCTGCCATTTAAGCGCCGTCTTTTTCATGGACGCCCCTGCTTATTTCAGCAAGACAATGCCAAGCCACATTCAGCACGTGTTACAACAGCGTGGCTTTGTCAAAAAAGAGCACGGATACTTTCCTGGCCAGCCTGCAGTCTAGACCTGTCTCCCATCGAAAATGTGTGGAGCATTATGAAGCGTAAAATACGACAGCGGAGACCCCGGACTGAAACTCTACATAAAACAAGAATGGGAAAGAAATCCACTTTCAAAGCTTCAACAATTAGTTTCCTAAGTTCCCAATCGTTTACTGAGTGTTGTTAAAAGAAAAGGTGATGTAACACAGTGGTGAACATGCCCTTTCCCAACTACTTTGGCACGTGTTGCAGCCATGAAATTCCAAGTTAATTATTATTTGCAAAAAAAAAAAAAGTTTATGAATGAACATCAAATATCTTGTCTTTGTAGTGCATTCAATTGAATATAGGTTGAAAAGGATTTGCAAATCATTGTATTCCGTTTATATTTACATCTAACACAATTTCCCAACTCATATGGAAACAGGGTTTGTAACATTAGAGGAACTCCTGCGACTTGTAAATCGGACAAAAAAAACAACATGACCCACGTCCTGAGAAACTAATCAAGGAGCTGTTTGTAATATTAGGACCATCAGTGCTAAATATTCTTCACTTATCACTTTCCTCTGGCACCATTCAAAAAAGTGGTTATTCATCCTCTGCTCAAAAGACCTACCTCGATCCTGACCTCATGGTAAACTATCGGCCAGTGTCCCACCTTCCCTTTTCCTCGAAAATCCTCGAACAAATTGATGCACAGCAGCTAAATGAACACTTAGCCTCAAACGATCTCTGTGAACCCTTTCAGTCCGGTTTCAGGGCAAATCACTCTATGGAGACTGCCCTCGCAAAAATTATTAATGATCTATTGCTAACTATGGATGCTGATGCGTCATCCGTGTTGCTGCTACTTGATCTTGACGCTGCTTTCGATACCGTCGATCATAACATTTTATTAGAACATATTAAAACATGTATTGGTATGTCAGCCTTAGCCGTTTCTTGGTTTAACTCCTATCTTGACAATCAATGGGTGGCTGACTAAATACTTTTTTGCCCCACTGTATATATATATATATATATATATATATATATATATATATATATATATATATATATATATATATATATATAAAACGGCTACTCTTGCGTTCCAAAAAATTTTGAAAAAATTAAAATGAAGTAATGCAGAGTAGTCTTGAGGAGGAGGTGTTTGACTCACTAAATTCCTTAATAAGCACTTGCGGAGATATTTCTAGATTCAAAATGATCATAATTTATTTTCACAAACAAAAAATATTCTCCGTGGTTGACTTTCAACATAATCAAAATAACTTGCTTTAGCGTGGCTTCAAACTAACTAGTTTAGCGTGGCTTGTTTAGCGTGGCTTGTTTAGCGGTAAACAAACTGTTTCACTCCTCACTCCTTCAACATGATAGACAGACAAAGGGCACCCAGCTGTCCTGTCTTCTTAATTATAGGAGGAGGAAGTGGCTCACCAGTAGGAGCGTGAGCAGCTGAAAACAATCAGTCAATCACAATGAAATCTAAAACATCCAATAATTCATTAACATCATTCTTGACATTATTTGATTTCAATGTCAAACAATTAATAAATAAATAATATAGATTGGCTCCAACATATATATATATATATACTGTTTATACATTTATATACATATATATATACTGTATATACCTTTATATACCTATACACATCCATATATACCTTTATATGTATATATGTATACCTATACTGGCTCACCTGCACTGGATTCCTGTGCACTTAAGAGTACCAAGCAATACGGCTGCTAGACTTTTGACAAGAACAAGAAAGTTTAATCACATTATGCCTATTCTGTATATACCTTTATATACCTCTATATATATACCTATATTTATATACCTATATATATATATATTTATTTATATACCTATATATATATATATATATACCTATATATATATATATATATATATATATATATATATATATATATATATATATATACAGTGGGGCAAAAAAGTATTTGGTCAGCCACCCATTGACAACCAATGGGTGGCTATATATACATACCAATACTGTATATACAGTACCTTTATATAACTATATACATACAGTGTATATACCTATACTGTATATACCTTTATATACCTATATTCATATATACCTATACTGTATATACCTATATATATACTGTATATACCTTTATATACTTATATACATACATATATACATATATACCTATATATGTATACCTATACTGGCTCACCTGCACTGGTTTCCTGTGCACTTAAGAGTACCAAGCAATACCGGTACTCTGTATAGATCCCTCAGTGTGTCAAAGAAAAAAGATCGCAAAAAGCAAATTGAAATCAGACATTGTAAAATACTCAGTGGAGATATTTACATTGATTATATTCCCAGTCCAAACTGCTCAAATGTCGCAACCATCATCAAAGATAAAGATAGATAAAGGATAAAGATCATTAAACATGTGAAAATATTTTTTAGTATGAAATGCCATCCATCCATCTTCAACCGCTTATCCGGAATCGGGTCGCTGGGACAACAGCTCTAGCAGAGACCCCCAGACTTCCCTCTCCAGAGCAACATTTGCGACTTCCTCCTGGGGAATCCCGAAGCGTTCCCAGGCCAGAGAGGAGATATAATCCCCCCATCTGGTCCTTGGCCTGCCGCGGGGTCTCCTCCCAGTGGGATGTGCAACGAGGACCTCCCTAGGGAGACGCTCGTGAGGCATGCGCACGAGATGCCCGAACCACCTAAGCTGGCTCCTTTCCAAGCGAAGGAGCAGCGGCTCTACTCCGAGTCTCTCTCGGGTGACTGCACTTCTCACCCTATCTCTAAGGGAGATGCCAGCCACCCTTCTGAGGAAACTCATTTCGGCCGCTTGTATCCGCGATCTTATTCTTTCGGTCATTACCCACACTTCATGACCATAGGTGAGAGTAGGAATGTAGATAGCTCGGTAGACCGAGAGCTTTGCCTTCTGGTTCAGCTCTCGTTTCGTCACAACAGTGCGGCAGAGAGACTGCAATACTGCCCCAGCTGCTCCGATTCTCCGGCTGATTTCCTTCTCCATCTTTCCCTCACTCGTGAACAAGACCCCGAGATACTTAAACTCCTCCACCTGGGACAGAGTCTCGTCCCCTACCCGGACTGTACAAACCATCGGTTTCCTGCTGAGAACCATGGCCTCAGATTTGGAGATGCTGATCCTCATTCCAGCCGCTGAACACTCGGCTGCGAACCGATCCAGTGAGAGCTGAAGGTCACGAACCGAAGGTGCCATCAGGACCACATCATCTGCAAACAGCAGTGATGCAACCCTTAGCTCCCCGAGACGTATACCCTCTCCGCCATGGCCACAACTCCGCCTAGAAATCCTGTCCATGAAAATCACAAACAGGATAGGTGACAGAGCGCAGCCCCGGCGGAGACCAACCCCCACTGGAAACGGATCCGACTTACATCCAAGCACCCGGACACAACTCTCGCTTTGGTTGTACAGAGATTGGATGGCCCTCAGCAGGGTTCCCCTCACTCCGTACTCCCTCAGCACCTCCCACAAGATCTCCCGGGGGACCCGGTCATACGCCTTCTCCAAATCCACAAAGCACATGTAGACTGGATAGGCATACTCCCAGGCCTTCTCCAGGACTCCCGCAAGAGTAAAGAGTTGGTCAGTTGTTCCACGACCAGGACGGAATCCACATTGCTCCTCTTGAATCTGAGGTTCGACCATTGGCCGGACCCTCCTTTCCAGTACCTTGGCGTAAACTTTCCCAGGGAGGCTGAGTAGTGTGATGCCCCTGTAATTAGCACACAACCCTCTGGTCCCCCTTTTTGAAAAGGGGAACCACCATCCCAGTCTGCCACTCCCTCTAAACTGTCCCAGACTTCCACGCAATGTTGAAAAGGCGTATCAACCAAGACAGCCCATCAACACCCAGAGCCTTCAGCATTTCTGGATGGATCTCGTCAATCCCCGGAGCTTTGCCACTGTGGAGTTGTCTAACTACCTCAGTGACTTCACTCCGAGAGATCGACGTCGATCCCCCATCATCCTCAGGCCCTGCTCCTATCAGGGAGGGTGTGTCTGATGTATTTGGGTTCAGGAGTTCCTCAAAGTGCTCTTTCCAACGCCCTACGACTTCCTCACTTGAAGTCAGCAAAGTCCCATCCTTGCCGTACACAGCTTGGATGGTTCCCTGCTTCCCCCTCCTGAGGTGCCGTATGGTCTTCCAGAACAGCTTTGGTGCCGCCCGATAGTCCTTCTCCATGGATTCCCCGAACTGCTCCCACACCCTCTGCTTAGCCTCGTCCACAGCCACGGCCGCTGCCCTTCAGGCCCGTCGGTACCTTGCAACTGCCTCCGGAGTCCCCTGGGATAACATACCCCGGTAGGACTCCTTCTTCAGTCGGACGGCTTCCCTGACCACCACTGTCCACCAGGGTGTTCGAGGGTTACCGCTCCTTGAGGCACCTAAGACCTTCTGGCCACAGCTCGCAGCTGCAGCTTTAGCAATAGAGGCTTTGAACATTGCCCATTCCTGTTCAATGTCCCCAACCTCCACAGGGATGGCAGAGAAGTCCCGCCGGAGGTGGGAGTTGAAGTCCTTCCGGACAGAGGACTCCTCCAAACGTTCCCAGTTCACCCGCACTACACGTTTGGGTTTGCCAGGTCTGTCCAGAGGTGTCCCCCGCCATCTAACCCAACTCACCACCAGATGGTGATCAGTTGACAGTTCCGCCCCTCTTTTTACCCGAGTGTCCAAAACATACGGCCTCAGATCAGCTGATACGATTACAAAATCGATCATTGATCTTTGGCCTAGGGTGCTCTGGTACCAGGTACACCTATGAGCATCCTTATGCTTGAACATGGTGTTTGTTATCGCAAGTCCGTGACTAGCACAGAAGTCCAATAACAATCCACCACTCAGGTTCAGATCAGGGAGACCGTTCCATCCCAATCACGCCAGTCCAAGTATCACTGTCATTGCCCATGTGCGCGTTGAAGTCCCCCAGCAAGACTATGGAATCCCCTGCTGGCGCCCCATACAGGACCCCATGCAAGGTATCCAAGAAGGCAGAATACTCTGAACTCTTGTTTGGTGCGTACGCACAAACAACAGTCAGAGTTTTCCCCCCTCCAACCCTAAGGCGAAGGGAGGCGACCCTCTTGTCCACCGGGGTGAACTCCAACGTACAGGCACTCAGCCGGGGACTCGTGAGTATCCCCACACCCGCCTGTGCCCTCACACCCTGAGCAACTCCAGAAGTGAACAAGGTCCATCCCTTGTCCAGGAGTGTGGTTTCAGAGCCCTTGCTATGCGTAGAGGTAAGCCCCACCAGATCCAACCGGTAGCGCTCCACCTCCCGCACCAGCTCAGGCTCCTTCCCCACCAGCGTAGAGACGTTCCACGTCCCGAAAGTCAGCCTCTGCTGCCCCGAATTGGTCCGTCTAGAGCCTCCACTTTCACTGCCATCCACTTGGCAGCGCACCCGAACCCACTGGTTCCGACCGCGGGTGGTGGGCCCACGTGGCAGAGAAGATGGTGTGTCCACGTAGCTTCTTCGGGCTTTGCCCGGCCGGGCTCCGTGGCTAGCCCGGCCACCAGGCGCTCGCTGACGAGCCCTACCTCCGGGCCTAGCTCCGGAGGAGGGCCCCGGGCTTCCTCCGGGCCGGGTAACGCATCCTCTTTTATTTTGTTTCATGGGGGGTATCGTAACCCTGATGGGGGGGGCATTCGGGTGCTACACCTTGCCCAAGGGTGACCCGGAACTATGTAAGGCAGGGGCGTTCAACTCCCTGAGGCTTAATACAAGCCCACATACCTGAATACAAGCCCACATACCTGAAGTATGAAATGGACGATGATAAATAAGCCTGCCTCTCTCTCACTTGCAACGCCCCATCCAGTGTGTAAAATAACCACAGAAATAAATGTTGTATTTTTTTTATTGTAATCTTATATTCAGTATTTTTACTACGGTATGTTGTGTGTCTGTACATATTCAGCGTGAGTTGTTGTTTTAGTTACAGTATAGCTTAGATAAAAAAGCCAGCTTACGCTAATACCTAATTTACTAAATTTTTTGTTCAAATACTGAGGGTTCTTAAAACATTGATAAACAAACCTCAATCAGTGGTCGGTGTACCTAATGAAGTGTCTGGTGATTGTATGTACAATCAGAATCAAAAAGAGCAATGGTAGGAAACCGCCTTTAAAGCTGGGAAAGAGAGTGAAGTGAATTAATAACTCATTATGTTTTTGCACATGGTGAATGTTTTATATTCATCTGGGAGAAAGCAAACCAGTAGGTATTTCAGTTTGGGCACATAATAACATAGGGCCCTTTAATATTGACATTTGCGTGTGGATTGGATAGTTCTCGCGGAAGAAAAAGCAATATATTTGGACCTGGTTATGCAAAGGTGATGGCATTATCCGTGAGAAGAGACTACATGTTTAGCTTAATGCCAGAATCTAAGTTACAACCGGCACCTGTTGTCTATCCAAACACTTACACACAAACATCCCCTTTATGGTCACAATTCGCTCTCCTGACCTAGCACACACACAGAGACAAGAAGGAGGAATATACAACTGATGGTTTGGCTTCTCCAAGTTAGGAGTGCCTCATTTTTGACTTGACCTCCTCCAGGAACTGCAGTCCTGTATAATGATGCGCACTTGTAATAAAGCAACTTTTGGTTTAGAAAAGCGTCTCTGACGTCTCTTTTGATCCAGCCGCACTGCCGTGTCACCCTTCTGTCCGGACAAGGATGACAAGACCAGAAATACACACCAAGAGAAATCAAAATCTCACCAACCTGTTCGGTGTTAGCAGCGGGTGTTTTGGTGGTCCGCTTTGCACTTAGTTTGGCCTTAACAATCCTCCATAAGGTGTCATGGATCAAAATCTGTGATAAATTGAACATGGGAATCACTATAGAATCCTGATTGAGTTGTAGCCAAAACAAATGTACAATAAAGACGTTTTTGAAAATGTGATTCAATCCAAAATCATGATGATCAACAGTTGTAAGTATATTTCTCTAAATAAAATGTGCTAGAACCATTTAAGTGGAGATTTGAGGATGCGAGCGTACCTCCAGCGTGACAGAGACAACAACATGTCCCACAACCATGATGAGGATTGTAATGCGCCATTCATAGGGAATACACGAGATCTGAGGGAAGGAAGAGTGTCAGGTCAGGAAAGGAAACACGTTTTGTGCTTTAAAAGTCCAATTCTAAAATAAATCTATTATTTGTTTATGTCACACAACCTGTCAACTCTTGATATTCTCCCTAAATAATACTACATTTATTCCCCTAAAACATTTAACCTAGCATCCCATTCTATGCATTTTCTACCAAGAAGATAGACTCACCAGCAGTTGGTTGTCTACGGCGGGAATGGGAAACAGCATGATGATCAAGAAAAAAGCATACAAAACAAAGCAGGACAAAACAAATGGCCCTGAAAGACAAAACAGAGAAGTGAAGATGTTAATAAAACAAGACTAAATGTTATGGCACACATATATCCAGTCAATAATAACATCCATCCATCTATCCATTTTCTACCGCTTGTCCCTTTCCGGGTCGCGGGGGTGCTGGCCTATCTCAGCTGCAATCGGGCGGAAGGCGGGGTACACCCTGGACAAGTCTCCACAACATCACAGGGCCAACACAGATAGACAGACAACATTCACACTCACATTCACACACTAGGGCCAATTTAGTGTTGCCAATCAACCTATCCCCAGGCGCATGTTTTTGGAAGTGGGAGGAAGCCGGAGTACCCGGAGAGAACCCACGCAGTCACGGGGAGAACATGCAAACTCAACACAGAAAGATCCAGAGCCCGGGATTAAACTCAGGACCTTCGTATTGTGAGGCACATGCCCTAACCCTTATTCCACCGTGCTGCCCTCAATAATAACAATTATATGCAATTTTGGGGAAAAAAAAATAATGTGAACGCGAAAAGCCAAATCCAAACTGAAATTCTCACAAATAGTGTACCGGTCAGATTGCGTCAATTAACCAAAAATACGTATCAACAACAAACAAATTTGATGTCACGCATGGGGTTAAGACATTGAATAGGAGAATATATAGAATAAACTACATATATGGAATGTATGGAATGGCCTCAATCTCGTTACTCTGCGTAATGACAATAAAGCTGATTCTGATTCTGATTCTGATATCACTTTGATTGCTTGGATTTAATGTCATAATTTACCACAACCTGGTGTGAAGATGTATGCTATAGGTGCATCACACATACAATATCATACACAAATGAGATGAGTTCAGGAATTTAATTTAGAATAAGAGACATAATAAATGGTCTGTTTTAAACATTTATACAGTTGTCTAAGAGGGCATACATTTTCCAAATATGTTTTAAGCATTATATCCCGCCCACTTACAGCTTTTATGACATAATGACGTACGTACACGTGCTGATAAAAATGTGGATCATTGTTGTATACTTTATCATAACAACAACATGGCTGCAAATTGTTCTTTGCTTCTCTTGGCCTGCTATTGTATGTGTGCACATGCTCGTTGTGTGTGTTGACAGGACAGCAGTGAGTGACAAGCCTGAATGCCATACAAATTATTCGGGCCAATGTTATTTTTTTTCTCAATACAATTAGTAATTGTAAAAACCATTAAAATTTTAGTAAGAAATATACCATATTTTTCTGACTATAAGTCGCAGTTTTTTTCATAGTTTGGCCGTGGGTGCGACTTATACTCAGGAGCGACTTATGTGTGAAATTATTAACACATTACCGTAAAATATCAAATAATATTATTTAGCTCATTCACGTAAGAGACTAGACGTACAAGATTTCATCTGATTTAGCGATTAGGAGTGACAGATTGTTTGGTAAACGTAAAGCATGTTCTATATGTTATAGTTATTTGAATGACTCTTATTATAATATGTTACGTTAACATACCAGGCACGTTCTCAGTTGATTATTTATGCGTCATATAACGTACACTTATTCAGCCTGTTGTTCACTATTCTTTATTTATTTTAAATTCCCTTTCAAATGTCTAATCTTGGTGTTAGGTTTTATCAAATAAATGTCCCCGAAAAATGCGACTTATACTCCCGTGCGACTTATATGTTGTTTTCCTTCTTTATTATGCATTTTCGTCCGGTGCGACTTATACTCCGGAGCGATTTATACTCCGGAAAATACAGTCGATGTTCTGTTGAACCACCCAAGATAACATAAGCCAAACAGTGGTGTCCTTGTTATATTTTCTGGTTTGAAAAATGTGACTCTGAGCAAGTTGCAAACGGGATCTTTAAATGAGCCATATGTAATAATCTCATGTCAAGTCATCATTAAATTACCCTGATATGTCAAAAGGCATTAATAAATCATGTTTAATACCTCTGATAACAGTAGTTCAGCAGGGATATGTTAATTTCAAAATTAGACGTACAGCCCCGAAATCTTGTTGTTTTCATTTAGATGTCTCGCTCTCCACCGTTTGACCAATTAGAAAGTCTGTGAGTGTGTCACATCCAGGTTACCAGTTACCAGCCCTCTTTGTCTGGCTACTGCAACTGGTGAAGTCACTAAAGATGTCAGACCTTAGTAAATCTAAAAGGCCTCGTTACGATTCTCAACTTATTCATGACAAAGCCAGAAACAAAACAAGGATTTGTATCGGGGATGCCTTTGAAAGATGGAGACGATTGAAGGGGGAGAAGATTTTTTCATTGCACGCCAAACTTGCTAATTTCCTCCTTGACAGGTAAGTCAGGAATTTACGTTTTCTTATTACTTGTAATAAATGGAAATGGACCTTTCGTATGTAAACTATATTGTCCAATACAGTCTATGATCTTGTCTAACAAAGCTAGTATGTTCCTGCAACAAATGCTTAGTGTGATGGTGCTTAGCTCCTAGGTAAGGCTTATTAGCATGCTAGACCGGTCAATGACACGTCGACATATAGGCTAACGGGGGAAATATATGCCCGTTAGCCCATACTTGCCAACCCTCACGGTTTTACCGGGAGACTCCCGGTATTCAGCGCCTCTCCCGATAACCTCCCGGCAGAAATTTTCTCCCGACAAACTCCCAGTATTCAGCCGGAGCTGGAGGCCACGCCCCCTCCAGCTCAATGCGGACCTGAGAGTGGGGGCAGCCTGTTCTCACGTCCGCTTTCCCACAATATAAACAGCTTGCCTGCCCAATGACGTCATAACATCTACGGATTTTAGAGAGTAGAGTGCACAACTGCGCACACAACAAGGAGACGAAGCAGAACAACGAGGAAGTTACAGACATGGCGACGCCGTCGACGAGCAAGATGAAGAAATACGCTTGCAAGTTCCAAAACGAATGGAAACAAGAATTTCAGTTCACCTAGGACAGTTCGAAGGGGAAGGAGTATGTTGCCTGTACATTTTGTAGAACAGACTTCTCCAAGGGCTCCGGAACCAGTTCTCTCGAGAGGGGATGGACTCTCTTCCACTCTGGCGTTGCCGGCAGTGAGAGGCGACGGGCTGGGGTGGCAATTCTTGTTGCCCCCCGGCTCAGAACCTGCATGTTGGAGTTCAACCCGGTGGACGAGAGGGTAGCTTCC
>NC_084746.1:19170670-19400670 GCF_033978785.1 Entelurus aequoreus | reverse complement strand
TTACATACACGTGTAAAGAACTTAATGTCATGGCTGTCTTGAGTTTCCAATAATTTAAACAACTGTTATTTTTTTGTGATAGAGTGATTGATTGGAGCACACACTTGTTTGTCACAAACAACATTCATGAAGTTCGGTTCTTTTATGAATTTATTATGGGTCTACTGAAAATGTGACCAGTTCTGCTGGGTCAAAAGTATACATACAGCAATGACTTAGATCGGGACTCTTTGTTTAGCATCAGAGAGTCCGTGGAGGTCCTGTTTGATCCACAGGACAGGTACAAACAAGCGTTTCCTCCTCCTTTCATCATTGATCCCGACTCACCTCAATACTTGCTGCTGTATCGGGCGCCGGGCAAGGTCCGCAAAACAAGAGGTTGACGGTCCGGTATCCAGGTCAAGCGAAAGTTCCTCTCCTTGATGTGTGGACCGCGTATCCACACCGCCACCTGCTTGGTCTGCAACGAGTGTCCTGGACCCTCCCCAGCGCTGGAGTTGTGATCATGGGGGTTACTTGGCCATCATATACTGTGTGCCGGCCAGCTGGAGTCCACGTGACCACTAGACCTGCCTTCGAGTCGACAAATCCCACTGCGCAACACTGGCGATGCCTGCGTGACGTCATCCACAGTCTCCATCGGCCTGTTGAATGCTCGTTCAGTTGCTAACAAATCTTTTTTTTTTCAACTGTTTTTTTCTCAACATAAAAAGTGGACATCATGAGTGGTTCGGAGACATGGCAGAGAGAGGAAGAGTTTATTAATTGCAATGAACTCTGCCCAGCTGGATGCTGTGCGTCGGGAAGCCCCGCCCCTGTCGTCGAGGTGGTCGTCTGGCAATTGTGCATAGAGATGACGTCACATGCAAAGTAATCCAGTCCAATAATTCTCATCTTTTGAACCGCAGGTGGTCAAGGTGAGGTTTGCATCCCATTTTGTTGTGTTACTTCAACGAAAAATTAGCGGAAAATAAAAATAACCCTCAAAAACTCTGGAAGACGCTGGAACAACTGGGCCACAGCAGTCTCAAAAAAATAACCACCAACCTCAATGTGAAAATAAACGGCTCACTCGTTACAGACAAACTGAATATGGCAAATTGCTTTAACAGATTTTACTCAACCATCGGTCCACGTTGGTAAGCAAATTGCCCTCACATTCAGGCCTTTACGGTGAACAGCACATCCAAGACTTTTACAAAAACAAAGGGGTACACAAGGATAACTTCAAGTTTGTCAAAGTTAAAACTGATGATGATGTGTTAAAGAAACTCAACTCGCTGCAGCTAAACAAAGCCACGGGACATGATAATATTCCCAGCAGATTTCTCAGAGACGCAGCTGTCACGATTGCCCCAATGGTTGCTCATATCCATACTTGCCAACCCTCCCGAATTTTCCGGGAGACTCCCGAATTTCAGTGCCTCTCCCGAAAATCTCCCGGGACAACCATTCTCCCGAAAATCTCCCGATTTCCAGACAGACAACTATATTGGGGGCGTGTCTTAAAGGCACTGCCTTTAGCGTCGTCTCTCACCTGAAAATGAGACTATTATATATGTCTCCGTTATCCATAGGTTTATCTATAACCCATAAAGTAGGCAGGCACGGAGCTATTTCTCAGCGTGTGTTTATTCCAGCCGGCACGTTAATACACTGACACACAACATCCAGATTCCCATCATGCATTGCTTCAAAACTACGACAAGTTATAACGGCGTGGCGAAGTGGGTGGAGTGGCCGTGCCAGCAATCGGACGGTTGCTGGTTACTGGGGTTCAATCCCCACCCTCTACCATCCTAGTCACGTCCGTTGTGTCCTTGGGCAAGACACTTCACCCTTGCTCCTGATGGCTGCTGGTTAGCGCCTTGCATGGCAGCTCCCGCCATCAGTGTGTGAATGTGTGTGTGAATGGATGAATGTGGAAATACTGTCAAAGTGCTTTGAGTACCTTGAAGGTAGAAAAGCGCTATACAAGTGTAACCCATTTATCATTATCATTTATTATAATATCCAAAATTTCCAGCCGGACAAACAATATTGGGGGCGTGCCTTAAAGGCACTGCCTTTAGCGTCCTCTCTCACCTGAAAAGGAGACTATTATATTGTCCATAGGTTTATCTATAACCCATAACGGTGGCCGAATGGATATAGTCACTCATGAACGGTCAGAGAAGCACGAAGGTGGCGGAAACGCAGTATTATGGGCCACCTTGCAAGCAACATTCCGTTCTCATTTGCGGATGTTTTCAACAAATCCGTGAAGGATATGTTCCCGGATTCAGAGATCGCTCGCCAGTACTCAAATGGCAGAACAAAGGCTACTCAAATAGTGAAAGGTAAGCGTTATTTTTTTTTTAAGTAAGCAGCAAGTACAGTACAGTTAGTAGAACAACTGTGTTTTCATTACTGTTTACTGTACTGTATATATATATATATATATATATATATATATATATATATATATATATATATATATATATATATATATGTATATATATATATATATATATATATATATATATATATATATATATAAATATATAAGAAATACTTTAATTTCAGTGAATTCTAGCTATAAATATAATATAAATATCCCCCTTTACCCCGCCCCCTTAACCCCCCCCCCAATCTCCCGAATTCAGGGGTCTCAAGGTTGGCAAGTATGCTCATATCACCAACTTGTCTATCAATCAGTGTCATGCCCCACAAGAATTTAAGCTCGCGAGAATATCACCTCTGTATAAAAAAGGAAACAAATTAGACCCCGGCACCTACTGACCTGTTTCCATCCTTTGCTCCATCTCAAAGGTTATAGAGAGGTTAATATATGAGCAAATAGATAATTATCTATCAAATCGCGAGCTCCTATTCGAATTTCAATTAGGATTCAGAAAATCACATTCCACCGATACTGTACCTAACTGACTTTATCAGGCGAGAGATAGACGTGGGCAAGTACTGTGGAATGGTTATGCAAAACTCAAATAGAATTTGAAAATCCAAGAAAATATTTTAAAGACTTGGTCTTCACCTGTTTAAATACATTCATTTATTTTTTTACTTTGCTTCTTATAACTTTCAGAAAGACAGTTTTAGAGAAAAAATACAACCTTAAAAATGATTTTAGGATTTTTAAACACATATACCTTTTTACCTTTTAAATTCCTTCCTCTTCTTTCCTGACAATTTAAATCAATGTTCAAGTAAATTTATTTTTTAAAGAATAATAAATAAATTGTAATTTAATTCTTCATTTTAGCTTCTGTTTTTTCAACAAAGAATATTTGTGAAATATTTCTTCAAACTTATTATGATTAAAATTCAAAAAAAATATTCTGGCAAATCTAGAAAATCTGTAGAATCAAATTAAAATCTTATTTCAAAGTCTTTTGAATTTCTTTTAAAATTTTTGTTCTGGAAAATCTAGAAGACATAATGATTTGTCTTTGTTAGAAATATAGCTTGGTCCAATTTGTTATATATTCTAACAAAGTGCAGATTGGATTTTAACCTATTTAAAACATGTCATCAAAATTCTAAAATTAATCTTAATCAGGAAAAATTACTAATGATGTTCCATAAATTATTTCTATTTTTATTTTTTTATTTTACATGAGTTATTATTTGTACAAACATGGTGCAAAGTAATTCATGATTTGTTAAAAAATTTTTAGTGGCTCGCTAGTTAAAATGGGATATTGTGATTTCACAAGACTGTCTTAGAAGTGATCATTTGAAAATGTTCAATTTGAAAAATGTGCACTTAGAGAAAATATAAAAATAAAGTGTTGCATATTGATATTTATCTGTTTCTATATATATTTAATGTGAGAAATCATTAAGATGATCAGTGTTTCCACAATGATAAATATAATTAATTATTAATAATAACATAGAGTTAAAGGTAAATTGAGCAAATTTGCTATTTCTGGCAATTTATTTAAGTGTGTATCAAACTGGTAGCCCTTCGCATTAATCAGTACCCAAGAAGTAGCTCTTGGTTTCAAAAAGGTTGGTGACCCCTGATTTAAATTGTCAGGAAAGAAGAGGAAGGAATTTAAAAGGTAAAAAGGTATATGTGTTTAAAAATCCTAAAATCATTTTTAAGGTTGTATTTTTTCTCTAAAACTGTCTTTCTGAAAGTTATAAGAAGCAAAGTAAAAAAAATAAATGAATGTATTTAAACAGGTGAAGACCAAGTCTTTAAAATATTTTCTTGGATTTTCAAATTCTATTTGAGTTTTGTCTCTCTTAGAATTAAAAATGTCGAGCAAAGCGAGACCAGCTTGCTAGTTGTGGGGAGGCGGGGCCGGCGGACCGACGGCGCCCGTTCCAAGATGGCGGTGAGGAGGCGTGGACGAGCGAGCGGCAAGGCGGGGTGCGCTGGGAGCGACGCCGCCATCAGCACAAGGTGCGTGGAGCGCGCAGCTGTGGACAGTGCAATCACCCTCTCGGACCGTATAAAAGGGCGAGAGACGTGAACATCAAGAAAGGAGACGGAGAAAGACGGCGGACGGGAGGAAACCATCCTCTGCTGCCACGCAAACGACGGCGACGTGCTGCTGAAAAGCAGACGGCGGACGGGAGGAAACCATTCCTGTGCTCACGTGAGAAAAAAGGCAGCTGCTGAAAAGCACGCAAAAGACTCTGTGATTGAAATAATAAAGACGTCTAAACCGTCTCACGACAATGTCTTCCCTGGATGGTCCTGAGAACCTGCACGACAGTTAGGACTGTCACACTAGTAAATAAATACAATTTAAAAAATAGAGGCAGCTCACTGGTAAGTGCTGCTATTTGAGCTATTTTTAGAACAGGCCAGCGGGCGACTCATCTGGTCCTTACGGGCGACCTGGTGCCCGCGGGCACCGCGTTGGTGACTCCTGATATACACTCACTGTACAAACACATATACACATACTGTACATATACATTCACTGTACAAACACACATACTGTATACACATACTGTACATATACACTCACTGTACAAACACACACATACACATTCTATACATATACATTCACGGTACAAACACACATATACACATACTGTACATATACATTCACTGTACAAACACAGATATACACATAATGTACATATACAAGTACATATGCACACATACACTCATGCACATAATCACGTTTCATCAAACATATATTAATGTTGTTGCCCTAGGGTAAACTGGGTATAACACATGGCACTCTGACAAAGCTTAACCTATAGTGACTATAACAATCTACAAGGTTAATGTAGGTTGCTTCTCTTTCTTCCCCCCCATTTTTCTGCATTCTTTCGTATCTCAAGTTATCATTACGTATATGTATCGTTGCGTTTGAACAACTGTATTGTTGATAATAAAGGTAAAGTATTGGTATTGTTCATTATCAATAGCGCTATTTCTATTGGTATTTGTATTGCTCCATTTTTAGTGTAATAATGCTCATTGTCATTTCTGTATTATTTTTTATTTTCGCTAACTGCTTATTTGCTATTACTTTTACCATCATATTTGTACATGTCGTATTTGCTGATGTTGCTCTATTGTTGTTGTTGTTGTTGTTGTTGTTGTGTTGTGTTTGGTGTTGTTGTTTTTGTCTCTCTGTCTAATCACCCTCTTGTCCCCACAATTCCCCCCTCTGTCTTCCTTTTTTTCTCTTTCTATCCCCTCCTGCTCCGGCCCGGCTGCACCAAATGATAATATAAATACATTTAATAAAGTCAAATACAAATAAGGCAACAAGAGAAGTATCCTACACTTCTCTTTTGTAAAGTAAATCTGAACAGCCGATATGGGCATCTACATCAACTATATGATTTGCCTGAAAAGCTGGACAGGACATAAAAATAAAAAAAATAATAAAAAAAAGAGATAGGGTGAGAAGCTCTGTCATCCGGGAGGAGCTCAAAGTAAAACTGCTGCTCCTCCACATCGAGTGGAGCCAGATGAGGTGGTTTGGGCATCTGGTCAGGATGCCACCTGGACGCCTCCCCGGGGAAGACCCAGGACACGATGGGAAGACTATGTCTCCCGGCTGGCCTGGGAACACCTCGGGATCTACCAGGGGGAGCTGGACGAAGTGGCTGGGGAGAGTGAAGTCTGGGCTTCTCTGCTTAGGCCGCTGTGTCCGCGACCCAACCTCGGATATGCGGAAGAAGATGGATGGATGGCATTTGGCTGAATTTAGTCCTGCACCTTTGAATACTACAGTCTCCCCTGGTTAGTAATCTGGTTCTTGGTTCTGACTCTACTGTCCATTTAGAACTTTAAAAATAAAGGAAGCATCCAGAAACTTCTGTTAGCTATTAAAATCTAAAATACTTACCTACAATGTTACAATAACAATAATGCAAGGGCTTCCTGTCTAGAGTTTTAAGTGTTTTCTTAAACAGAGCATCGAAGCGCTCTCAAATATGTGGACAAGTTGTGTAGCAATAGTTCATGTGACTAAATATCATAGTGTGCATATAAACCTATATGTTTATAGTTTGACAAGTTAAATTTAACAATGTTAGCTCTTTTTTTAACATGGCCTTTGAAAGTTAAGGTTTAATCAAAGATTATTCCAAAATATTGAAATTGTTGTACCACCTCTGAATGCTCTCTATTGACCAAAACAAATGGCTGTTCAACCACTGCTGGCTGATGTGAAAAGAAGAGATGTAGGAGTCAACCAACATTCAGATATTCCAAGTAGATAAATATTGGAGTCACTTAACCGTTGTTCTATTTGCTCTGATTTATGAAAAATACTGCAGGTATTAATAAGACCTATCAGAATTCCTTTTTGGTTTGACCGCAGGTCCAGGCAAATTGGTTGTATTACACCAGGCACCGTCAAGAACACTAAAATACAAAAACATTGAAGGTGGCAATGAATGGGGTGGAAGACCCCACACCGATACTCTTTTAGGGGGCCCTGAATTTTTAGCAACGGCCCTGGTCCTGAGCCCAAACCCTCAACAGTAAGGTCTCAGAGGCGTGTTATCACTGCTAATACTGCAGACAAAATATGTTGGATCCTCTTTTAGTGATGGACTCTCTCGATGTGGATGATTTCATTCACAGTTTTAACAATCACTGTTTACCAATTCTGGATCAGGTGGCTCCTGTTAAATCCAACTTGTCTACACAGAAAAAAGTGTTCCCTTGGACAAATAATGATATCCTAAGACTTAAGAGACTATGTCGAAAGACTGAACGCCTGTGGAAATCCACCAACCTTGAGGTGCACAGGCTCTATCTCAGGAATATGGTGTCATTTATTTATTCATTTAGTGAATGCAAAGTCTTTTAGCCAAGCAGTTGCCTTCTTGTCTGCAGTATGAAGGGCGACAAGCCCCCCCTCTAGTCTGTGGAGTGGACAGGCCCCAATAATGTGGTCCATTGTCTGTATCTCCCCACAAGCACAAAGTGTGGCTTGGCTTGCTTCCCCATCCGTAAAGGCTGGCCAAGCAGGGGCCTTGTCCAGTCCTGAATCTATTGAGCTTTGCCCATTGTCTCCTTGGTAAGTTGGTGCCAGGGACCTGTTGGGTAGGGTCTGACACCGGATGTGATACCCAAACAGCTTGGACTCCCATTCATGTTTCCAAGCTGTTTGGGTATCATAGCCAACTGGGGGGATGTTCTTCCAGATTTATTTTCTGGCTGGAAGATGGGCAGAGGGTGGGTTGAAAATATATTTGTGAATTGGAAGATGGGGAGAGTGTTTGGCCTTTTAGGGCATTATTTGAGTAAATGCCACTCGTCTGATGTGTGTGTTGGGGAGGGGGCTTCTTTATGATCTTAGATGGGATCTTAGATGGGACAGGAAGCCAGGGGTGGGGTGTTGAACAGATGATCCCAATTATCTTGTGTCATCAAACAATGTAATGGTTGAAAATGCCAGATTGGACTATATCCATAAACTAGCAATATTGAATAAGAAAAATCTCTAAGTGTTGTTTGACACGATTAATTCTAGATTCTAGTAAATGATGTCACAGAATGATTTGGAGCTGTGAATACTGGGTGACCGGTACAGGATGAACACTGCCGTTCACCTAAGGTCAGCTGGGATAGATTCTACTTCAGCAGTGAGCCGATTGAAGATAAGCACAATAAGAAATTAATGTGGGACTGAATAGTAATACCCATTGGCGTTGTTAGGCCTATTTTAGGGGGGGGGGGGGGGGCTCAAGCCCCCCTAAAATGTTCTTAAGTAAATAATTTGGTGTTAAAAAAAAAAAAAAAAAAAATTTTATTTTTTACAAATACATGCCGACATATTCATTATAAAGTGGCCCGAATATGAGTTTAAATAAATAATCATATAACCTGTCATTTTTCACTTAGTTTCCCCTCACTTCATAGCGTAAGGTAGAGAGCCCCTTTAGTGCGTCGGTATCCAATCCATTCCACTTGTTCATATAAAAAATGCCCACATCACTCAAAATCCAGTCCGTATTTTCTCCGCGACCTTGATTGCGGTCCTTGGACTTGTTCATATAGAAAATGCCCACATCACTCAAAATCCAGTCCGCATTTTCTCAGCGACCTTCCTTGCGGTCCTGCAGGTGTACGAAGCACATTAGCACACAGCACTGCAGAACAAGAACCTTGTGTTTAGTTTTTAAGTTTTGTGTTTCTTGAAGAATCTATATAAAGTAATATACATTAGCCTATTGTTAAAATAATGAAAAAAAACATCATTAAATATATGTGTTTTATTGTATTGTTACATTAATAGCTGTTGTATTATTATAGGATGGCTTGTTAAACATTTCATAGGATTTTCAGAGGGTGGAAAAACCAAGACATTTAATATAAAATGTAAAATTAATAAATACATAAAAATAAATATAAAAAAAATGGTTAAAAGCCATCGTCCCGGGGAGCATTTAATTTCGTCCCGTGCATTTTTTTTACCGTCCCCGGGACGACGGGACTAGGTTAATCTCAAGCCCTGGAAGTTACATTTTATTGTTTGCATTATTTGTTTCAGCATTGCACTTTGAAGATGGTCCCTCAGCTCTTTGACAGCTTTGGCTCTTTTTCAGATCAGCAGACGGACTCTAAGTCTTTCTTATTTACAGTATATATAAAAGTTTCTCATTTCTATTCAGACTTCCATATATCTTTAATTTCCTTAACGGCTTGCCATAATATATATATATAAATATATTATATACAAGCCAAATTATCCCGATCCAGATTTTACTTTAATTCAAGTAATTAAGTAATATCTCCAGGGCTTGAATTTACAACCATTTTAGTCACATATGTGCCCAAAATGTAATCTGTGCAACTTCAAAATATTTGGGAACAAACAATTATTGTATTGTGGGCTAAAGTCGTGGCATTAGCCTCTATGTTGTGAATGAATAACATAGAGGCTAATGCCATGACTTTCATTGTGTTTCAGTGTATCTTGAAGGATCAGGCAAGTAATTGTTTCTTGTTGATGCTGTAAACAAAATGTCACTGTGAAAACCCAGGTTTGTTGTTGTACTGAACACAGATTGAAAATAAACCCACTGAAATAATAATAATAACAATGATTAATTTCTAAGTCTTTGTTAGCTGTTTGTGAAGTTTTGTGCTCTTGCGCTACGTTCGATCGCATCCTTGTGTGTGTGACAATCTTTGGTACTTTAATCTTTAATCTTTAATCCTGTGCAGTTCCTGGGGGCTCAGCCCCCCCTAACCTTAAAAGCTAGTGACGCCCCTGGTGATACCGATGACTTACCTAATAAGCTGTAAAATACACATCCGACAGTCAGAGATTGTTTCGAATAAAATGTGTGAATTAGGATTTACTTAAGGAGATAACAGGAATACTACTAGTTTAACAAGCTTATATATGTTAATGTTGTACACTTTTAACTGGTGGAAAAAAGGGCATGGTCAATGTACTTGAGGGGCAAATATTTTTTTAAACTATAATAGGATAAACAAATAACTTCAAACAATTGAGAAGGTGTTGATCATTTATATACGATTATATCACATGACTCATGGAATAAACACATGCTTGCTATTTCCACCATTAGACAAAGGTGACAATCACTTAATGTGTAGAAGCAATTATGTGCTTGTAGTAAAAAGGCATAGACGAAGAACAAGCAATGTTTACATAACACACATGAGATAAAAGATCAAGGATGATAGAAGTCCCCACCAGACTAAGGAGAAGGGGGTTGGGGGCGTAAAATAAAATAAAAAATGATATACTGCTAGGGATAAAACTAGTAAGGTCCTTGTAGATTTAAAAGGCTTTGTTGTGCAGGCTCTAATGCGAATGTAAAACTTTTCTTAATCCAAGTACAGAAAGCAGAGATGCCAAACCACTTCACATCCAAGGGTGGATTCACAACCTGCAGACAGGGGCTGAGACAATGGTCACAAGTGAAGGGTCACTTGGGACCCGAATGGTTCGTGGGAGGTTGTATCGGCCATTCTATGGCCTGTGAATAATAGTGACAGATGTCCGTTCACTCAAATAGTCTGACTACAAAGCAGGGTGTCACCATTAGCAGCCACCCATTTCTACGTTTGATGAAGCAATCACCTGATTCCGATAAGCGCTATTAGCAATGGGCAATGGACTTGAATTGCTAGTGTGACCAAGTAAATTTGAAATCATTTTTAAGGAAATGAAACTCATAGACTATTCTGCATAGATATTATGGTAATCAGAAATAATGTATTTGTGTTGAGCACCACCAGTCTACTTTTCGCATTAGACGTAAAGGTACAAACAAACAAATAATTCACTCAAAATACCAATAGAAATAGCACTATTGATAATGAATAATAACAATAATTACCTCTATTATGAACAATAAAAAAAATTAAAATGAAGCAATACATATATGTATAACTTGAAATACAAAAGAAAGTGTCAGAATTGTTACTGACAGTTTGGTTATGTTTGGCTTTTCCCGTGTGTTTGTGTTGAGAATTATTCCTATCCTGGTGCTCTTGTTTTGTCAGTGTTTCCTGTTTGGGGTCTGTGTTTTGAAGCACTTTACTTTCTGTTCCATGTCCTGTCAGCACACCTGTTCCTCGTCTAGTTCAGTGATGTGCGGTGAACTATACACCAGGTGAGGCATAGATACTTTTGGAGTTTTTTTTCTTCTTTTTTTTTACTTGAATTCATATGTGCAGCTCTAATCATTGTTGATTTGGGTTGCACATTAGAGCATGGGTGTCAAACTCTGGCCCACGGGCCAAATTTGGCCCGCCGTGTAATTTCACTTGGCCCTTGAGGCGATATCAAATTAACACTAGAGCTGGCCCGCCAATTATATACAGCGGCGGTGCCGCAGTAACACCGCATTCACCGCTAATTCTCATACTTGCCGGGAGACTCCCAAATTTCAGTGCCCCTCCCGAAAACCATCACGTCCGCTTGTCATCAAGTCCAACAAGTGCTGGCCCAGTCACATATTTTATGCGGCTTCTGCACGCACACACACGTGAATGCAAAGCATACTTAATCAACAGCGATTCAGGTTACACTGACGGTGCCCGTATAAACAACTTTTACACTGTTACAAATATACTCCACACTGTGAACCCACACCAAACAAGAATGACAAACACATTTCGAGAGAACATCCGCACCGTAACACAACATAAACACAACAGAACAAATACCCAGAACCCTTTGAAGCACTAACTCTTCCGGGACGCTACAAGGTGTGTGGGGGGGGGGGGGTATATTGTAGCATCCCGGAAGAGTTAGTGCTGCAAAGGGTTCTGGGTATTTGTTCTGTTGTGTTTATGTTGTGTTACGATGCGGATGTTCTCCCGAAATGTGTTTGTCATTCTTGTTTGGTGTGGATTCACAGTGTGGCGTATATTTCTAACAGTATTAAAGTTGTTAATATCACCACCCTCAATGTAAATTGTATCGCTGTTGATGAAGTATGCGTTGTATTCACGTGTGTGTGTGTGTGTACAGAAGCCGCACATATCTTGAAGCTGGGCCGGCAGGTTGTTAGAATGGATGAAAAGCGGATGTGACGACAGCTTGTAGAGGACGTTAAATGCAGTGCCTTTAAGGCACGCCCCCAAGACTGTGGTCCGGGTGAAATACGAGATATAATGACTGATGAACACCTTCATTCGATAATAAAGGTTGCCTCAGCTCAAAGCCTGAGCCCCGACATTAATGAACTAGCATCCAAGGAAAGATGTCAGGTATCTGGCTTGGGCACATCAGATTAGATCAGTGTGTTGCAAACTCAGCAGATTAAAGTCCTGAATGGTTGGTTTATTCATTGTTATTTTATTTTCAAATTTATTAGCCTGTGGAAAAAGTTAATGTTGATATTTACCTCAGAAGGCTACAAATAGAAAAAAGGCATTCAGTTTTTATTTAAATTGTATTTGATATGCCATTGATATATTTTTAATTATTATTATTTGAAACTCGATTTTGCATGTCACTATAAAGTTAAATATGCCTTGCTTGTTCAATATTCATTGCAAAACTTGTTTGGGTCCCTATTAAAAGGTTAATTTGTTCAACCTTGGCCCGCGGCTTTGTTCAGTTTTAAATTTTGGCCCACTCTGTATTTGAGTTTGACACCCCTGCATTAGAGTAACAGGAAAAAGACGGAGTTATTTGCTTTCATAAAAACGTTATCATAATGATATTATGATATGATAAATGGGTCCAAAAAGTATTTGATAAAGTTGTTATGAAATACTTTTTGGTCCCATTTGCTTTTAACAAAATAAATCAAGCATTGTGAGTGTATCTTACCTTTTTATATTTGTATCTGAAGCAGCAATAGCTATCCTCCACGTAAACGTAAGATCACATTCATTTTGCCTTAAAGTCCAGTTTAGAGAAGTATTTAATCTTGGATACAGTATATAATCCTCCATATTGGCAGACACATTCATTTAATTCAATTTCATTCCAAGCAATAAAACAATATTTTTGCATCTGACAAAAAACACCCACAAACGCTGGCTTACGCTAATAAAAATGCCATGTTTGCTATAAATACAGTTAAAAAAAAAGAAAAAAAGGCTGGCTTCCGCTGGAGAGACATGTATCTGCTAGCTTGAGCGCCCCCACTTCTCCCAGTGTGGCGAGTCAGAGTACTGCTGAGGCATTGCACTGCAAGTTGACAAATATATCGCCCCCTACTTTGAGGCAGAGGTACTTGCTGCCTCATGGCCTGCCTTTTCCTCTTGGCAACAAATATGCGCCACCTCACATGCACACGCTCAATACACTTTGTGTGTAGTCGTGGAGACACTACCTGAGGCTGCCTCACTTCTCATCAATTTTGACCATGAAAATTATCAAAATATATCAATCAATCAATGTTTATTTATATAGCCCAAAATCACAAGTGTCTCAAAGGGCTGTACAAGCCACAACGACATCCTCGGTACAGAGCCCACAAGTATATATACAGGAACCACACCAAAATCACATAGAAAGCATAGACCAAACAAGAAATATTCTAACTTATTTTATTCTATTACTTCGTTTTTGAACATCTCATGGTTAAGCCACCTGGTGGCAAGGTGAGGCACTGCCTCACTTGCCTCCCCTGACAGCATGTCACTTTTTTAGTTAGTTCTATTTAGTTCCACCTGGGTCCCTCCTTCAGTGCTGGACCATTGTTCCTCTGAGACTGATGCTGAGTGTGCTGTTTTGGTTTGTTTCCTGCTTCCCTGTAAGTAATAAATTAGTTTTACTTGGTCACGCCTCTTTTCATGCTCCCTCCCTGTCGTCTGTAGGCTTCTCTGGGGACGTCTTGGATCCGTCCCTTAAGGACGGCTACTCATAGGCCCCCGATGAGTAGCTGTGCAGCTGGGGAGGCACAGCTACTTCTTACTCCAGTGGCTCTGCCGCAGTCGCCGCTATCCTCTCCGGTGGATCTGCAGACGCCGCCATCAACCTCGGTGGGCCTGCGGACATCACCATTAACCCCGGTGGTCCTGCGGACGCCACCATCATCCTCGCGGAGGGCCGACAGCCCAGCCGCATTCTGTTCTAGCTCTGCAGACGCCGCAGCCATCTCACGGCGCCTCAATCTTCATCTCCGGCGGGCCGTCCCACGGCGCTGCAAGCTTTGTAGCAAGCGAGCCATCCTACGGCGCCGCAATCTTTGTCTCCGGCGGGCCGTCCCACGGGCCCATCGTCAGTGCTTGTCCTGGAGTCGCCTCCGCGACCTCCAGCTTACCTGCCGCACAAACAGCGATCAGACGCCCACATTAATCAATCAATCAATCAATGTTTATTTATATAGCCCTAAATCACAAGTGTCTCAAAGGGCTGCCTCCTTTTCATCGGCCAAGAGAGTGACTGTTCCGTGGGCGCCCGCCTCGTCAGTTGCTGCGGCGTTCAACTCGCCGCCGCCACCACCTGGCTTTTCCCCGTTGGCTGCGGGTGCACATGGCCTGGACTGTTGGCAGGGGCGCAGTTCGGTAACCCTCCACCATTCCTTCCTCCACCCTCCCTTGGTTTTGAATGTTTTGTTAAACCTGAAACGTCTAATATTCATTATAGGATTATAGAATAATTTCCTGTCCTGGTGCTCTTGTTTTGTCAGTGTTTCCTGTTTGATCTCCGTGTTTTGAAGCACCTTTACTTTCTGTTCCATGTCCGGTCAGCACACCTGTTCCTCGTTTAGTTAGTTCTATTTAGTTCCACTTGGGTCCCTCCTTCAGTGCTGAATCATTGTTCCTCTGAGACTGATGCTGAGTATGCTGTTTTGGTTTGTTCCCTGCTTACTTTAAGTAATAAATTGGTTTCACTTGCATTCCACCTGCCATTCTCTGCATCCTTGGGGTCACGCTACAAGCAACGCTCACCAGATCGCGACAGAAAGCAGATACATGGAGGGGAAGAAAGAGAAGCGAACTCTATTAACCTTGTAGATTGTTATAGTAGCTATAGGTTAAGTTGTATTAGTGTGCCGTGTGTTACCCAGTTTCCCCTAGGGCAGACCTGGGCAATTATTTTGACTCAGGGACCACATTGGTCGGTAAAAATTTATCTGGGGGCCAGTGTATATGTATGTGTGTGTGTGTATATATATATATATATATATATATATATATATATATATATATATATATATATATATATATATATATATATACAAACGTTTATATATATATATATATATATATATATATATATATATATATATATATATATATACAAACGTTTTTATATATATATATATATATATATATATATATATATATATATATATATATATATATATATATATATATATATATATATATATATATATATATATATATATATATATATATATATATATGTATATATATATATATATATATATATATATATATATATATATATATATATATATATATATATATATATATATATATATATATATATATATATATATATATATATAGGCACACACACCAATCATACTGTATGGTATATGGCATTTAACAGAGGAGTGACTGACTGATGAATGTGTGAAAATATTTCCCGGTCTTATTCTTTTATTTCTGATTTTTAACATGACACTGAGTTTGTCTGTGTTTTTTTGACACAATATTTTTGCTGTAACAAAAGGTCACACATTCTGCTGTATGTGTGCAGGAACACTTTAAATACATGTACGTTGTTCAAAATTAGTGGAATTAATTCCTAAAATTCGGTAGAAAAGCGTAAAAGCTAAACACACAATACAAACACTCAAAATATGACTGATAAAGAGTTAAAAAATTAATATGACAGACCACCTCAAAAAACTGATTGGAATTTTACAGTGTACATGAAAATATATAATGTGAGCGAATGACTCGTTTGACATACACTATATTGCCAAAAGTATTTGGCCACCTGCTTTGATTGACATATGAACTTGAAGTGCCATCCCATTCCTAACCCATAGGGTTCAGTAAGATGTGGGTCCACCTTTTGCAGCTATTATATCTTCAACTCTTCTGGGAAGGCTGTCCACAAGGTTGCTGGAGTGTGTTTATAGGAATTTTCGACCATTCTTCCAAAAGCGCATTGGTGAGGTCACACACTGATGTTGGTCAAGAAGGCCTAGCTCTCAGTCTCCGTTCTAATTCATTACAAAGGTGTTCTACCGGGTTCAGGTCAGGACTCTGTGCAGGCCAGTCAAGTTCATCCACACTGGACTCTGTCAACCATGTCTTTATGGACCTTGTCATATTGGAAGAGGAAGGGGCCCGCTCCAAACTGTTCCCACGAGGCTGGGAGAATGGAATTATACATGTTTTGGTATCCTGGAGCATTCAAAGTTCCTTTCACTGGAACTAAGGGACCAAGCCCAGGTCCTGAAAAACAACCCTTCACCATAATTCTGATCATTTGGATGGGTGGCCAAATACTTTTGGCAATATAGTGTATGTTTTGAAAATAAGGTCAACTTGGTTTTAAAAGCTCTGACATTTGTGTACATTTCATGTACAAACTGGTCTTTGCCTTGTAGCGTCACATTCAGCTCATTCATGTGTGCCACTATGTCCACAGCAAACGTTAAATCATAAAGCCAATCGGTGTCACTCAGATCAGGAAAAGTGTCAGCTTTTTCAAGTTGCTCCAAAAATGAGATTATCTCTTGTCTGCTTGGCACTCAGCATCAAGGGTTGGAATTGGGGGTAATGCTCTCCTCACCTCCCAGGGGGTGATCAAGGGTGATGGGTCACATGCAGAGAATAATTTCGCCACACCTAGTGTGTGTGTGACAATCATTGGTACTTTAACTTAACTTTAGCTCTCACACACAATGACATACTTTACCCAAACTTAACCAGCGGACATTGGAATGGTAAAGCGAGTCCTGGTGGTCGGCGTCGGTCTCTTCAAGAGATGTAATAAACCAGGGGTGTCAAACTCAAATACAGAGTGGGCCAACATTTAAAACTGAACAACCCTATTACCTATTAGCGGGGGTGTATATTGTAGCGTCCCGGAAGAGGACCCTGCAAAGGGTTCTGGGTATTTGTTCTGTTGTGTTTATGTTGTGTTACGGTGCGGATGTACTCCCGAAATGTGTTTGTCATTCTTGTTTGGTGTGGGTTCACAGTGTGGCGCATATTTGTAACAGTATCAAAAAAATGTATATGCCCACCGTCAGTATGATCTGTATGGCTGTTGACTACGTATAAGTATGTCTTGCAGCCATATGTGAGTATGTGTGTGTAAAAGCTGCATAAATTGTGTGACTGGGCCGGCACGCTGTTTGGCAAGTATGTTAGTGGTGAATGTGGTGTTACAGCTGCCTCAAGGGCCAAATGAAATTACTCGGCGGGCCAGATTTGGCCAACTGACGATGGTGAAGTGCCCTCGCACAAATAAAGTTAATGAGCTTTATAACTGACTGCACTACTGGTCAAGCTGCAATACAGAGTGTAAAAAAGTGCCTAAAACCTAAAAAGTGCTGTCAGAGCAGGAGCAGTAAAAAAAAAAAAGTGTACCTGGGCTGTGCAATCAATCAATCATACTGCAGTCCTATTGCGTCACTCTGTGGAATTACTTGGTATTACAGGACAATTCATGTGGTCCCAGTTATTACCCAATTTGCTCAATTCTTCTTTATTTTTTGGCGTGCCGGATCAAAAATACCAACGATCCGGATGTGGACCGCGGGCCGTAGTTTGGCCATCCTTGCCTTAGGGGAACAACGTTAATATATGTTTGATGATTGTGATGAACGTGATTATATGCATGAGTGTATGTATGCATATGTGCTTGTATATGTACAGAATGTGTATATGTGTGTGTGGATGTATGTACTGTATTTGTGTATGTATGTGGAGTGTATGTGCCTATATATGTGTTTAAGTACCAATGTGTGCGTGTATGTATGTATACATGAATGTAAGTATGTATGTATATATGTATGAATATGTGTGTTTGTATGTACAATATATTTGTCTCCCAGTACGTGCGGCGGCCAAAATACAGCCCCAGCCATCCAGAGAATCCAACCCAAAACATCAGGTGCGGTGACCAGGGAACAAGGGACCACGCAGTCAAGCCGACCAGAGACCCCACCGTGTTGCCCGGCAGGTCAATAAATATTTGACTACACGACACAAAAGCATCTTTACACAGGTTGTTGGTCACTGGACACTGTGACACCTGGAAACAAGGTGATCATTGATGGACATGGGTTGACAAGCTCAGTTTAGGTCCAGTACATAAACAGTTACAAGAGTAGCTTTTCCAAAACTACTGCAAATGGGAATAACTAATGGTTGAGATTGGTGAAATTAGAGCAATGTTTGATTTTTTATATTTGCATGCATGAACCTTATCGAGGGTCACATTGGAGACTAGGGTTGTACGGTATACAGGTACTAGTATAGTACCGCGATACTAATGAATCATATTCCGTACTATACCGCCTCTAAAAAGTAACAGTCCCCGCCACCCTTTTTTTTTTTCAAACAAGCATGACGGTGCGTCATCGTTGCTGGGTTTACGAGCAGAGGAGCGTGTTCGGCAACACACACAAAATAATAGAATGATAAATGACACAATATGCATACGTCAGCAGACTAATTAGGAGCCTTTGTTTGCTTACTTATTAATAAAAGAAAAGTTTTCTTGTATGTTCACTATTTTATTTAAGGACAAAATTGCAATAATAAACATGTTTAATGTATCCTAAGATTTGTTGTTAAAATAAAGCCATTAATGCCAATTTTTGTGGTCCCCTTTATTAAGAAAAGAACCGAAAAGTATCAAAACACATTTTGGTACCGGTACTGGTATCGAAATACATTTTGGTACTGGGAACTGGTACCAAAATATTGGTATAGGGACAACCCTATTGGAGACACAACCTCACTTTCAGAGGTAATTTGTTTAGGATAAAAACAAACACAAATGGAAAAATAGTTTTAGTTGTTATAAACTGACTGATTGATTTTTATTTGTATATTTATTTTCTGTGGGGACGCAAAACACGTGTATGACTTTGAACAATGTTTTTGTTTGTCTTTTTTATGTTGTAGCAAATTCACAGAGAAAAAGAGTCCTCCACTAAGTATTTAGTGTTTCCTTGTCGCACCAATTGTCATCACCTTGTCCCATCAAGTCAACGCGGACAGCACCTGCCAGGTGTGCAAATAATCTTTTAAAGGTTTTACACAACAAACATCAGTACTGCATAGCGGTAAATGGTAAATGGGTCATGGTTGTATAGCGCTTTTCTACTTTTAAGGTACTCTGAGCACTTTGACACTATTTCCACATTCACACACATTCACACACTGATGGCGGGAGCTGCCATGGAAGTCCCTAACCACGACCCCCTGGAACCCTCAGGTTGCTGGCACGGCCACTCTACCAATCGAGCCACGCCGTCCCCAGCGATTGAACATTTAAAGCATCTTGTTATGTTTATTCTTTTGGCACAAGATTCGTGCCATTGTTTTATTTCATTTTTGGTGCATGGTCTGAATTGATCCCAGTCAGTTCAGCTTCAAATATCGAAACAGTTTGGTAATTTCAGGGAAAAGGTTTAGGGACACCAAAATTACAACACGATAGCATAATTAGGTCTTAAACAAGAGCACACTTATGGTGTTGGTTCTCCTAAGGCAGGGCTATTCAACTACATCATGAAGAAGTCCACAGTTTCGGGAGCCCAAGGTCTCAGGAGTCGGACATCGAAATGTGTTTTGTCAGAATGTGGCTCCGCGGGTTATATTTCTTTGAGACTGTGTTTACTTAATTGCAAAGTAAACACATCAGCTGTCACTCTGCACTGTCAATAAATTCATTATTCTGCCCTAGCATGAAGAAACAAAACCTTTAGAAGTTTTGTTGAGGATTGATGTTCCTTCTTTTGCATTATTTTCCTTCCTCAGTAGTATTTATTTAGACTTCTTCCTTCATTTAGGTTTGTAAGACTGAAAATATAAACATAAAATAATAACAAAAGTATAATGTCCATTGTGTATTTTACATAAATAATGTCCATTGTATATTTTACTTAAACAAAATAGAAGGTTTAGTGTTAGTATATTCACCATACTTGCCAACCCTCCCATTTTTAGCGGGAGAATCCCGATATTCAGCGCCTCTCCCGACAACCTCCCGGCAGAGATTTTCTCCCGACAAACTCCCGGTATTCAGCCGGAGCTGGAGGCCATGCCCCCTCCAGCTCAATGCGGACCTGAGAGTGAGTGGGGACAGCCTGTTCTCACGTCCGCTTTCCCACAAAATAAACAGCTTGCCTGCCCAAAGACGTCATAACATCTAGGGCTTTTATAGAGTGCACAACTGCGCACACAACAAGGAGACGAAGCAGAAGAACGAGGAAATTACAGACATGGCGGCCGAAATGATATACTCATCATGAACGGAGAAGTTAAACAGGACAATACTGCCATCTAATGGATAGCCACTGGAACACTGAAATTCAAGTTTTTTTGTTTTTTTTCTATGTAAATAAAATTTTAAAAAAAATATATATATATATAGCTAGAATTCACTGAAAGTCAAGTATTTCATATATATATATATATATATATATATATATATATATATATATATATATATATATATATATATATATATATATATATATATATATATATATATATATATATATATATATATGAAATATATATGAAATACTCGAGTTGGTGAATTCTAGCTGTAAATAACCACGCCCCCAACCACGCCCCCCGCCCCAAACACCTCCACACAAGAAGTGATCGTAGACCAGTGGTTCTCAAACTTTTTTTGTCATCCCCCACTTTGGACAAGGGGGAGTTTTCAAGCCCCACCTGCCCCCATCGCCCCAACAGAACGCTAATGCCAAGCTTAACATTTTCAAATTTATTGAACATCAAGTAACATCAAGTTGTATACATTCAAACTCAATAACATAAAATAACATCAAGTTCAATAATAAATAAAATAACTGTGCAGCTGTGGTATAACTTGCATCAAGTTCAATATCAAATAAAATAACTTGCACCAAGTTCAATAATAAATAAAATAAAAGTGTTATAACTTGCATCAAGTTCAATAATAAATCAAAAAAAGTGTTATAACTTGCATCAAGTTCAATAATAAATCAAATAAAAGTGTTATAACTTGCATCAAGTTCAATAATAAATAAAATAACTTGCATCAAGTTTAATCATAAATAAAACAAAAGTGTTATAACTTGCATCAAGTTCAATAATAAATCAAAAAAAGTGTTATAACTTGCATCAAGTTCAATAATAAATAAATAAAAGTGTTATAACTTGCCTCAAGTTCAATAATAAATAAAAAAAGTGTTATAACTTGCATCAAGTTCAATAATAAATAAATAAAAGTGTTATAACTTGCATCAAGTTTAATAATAGATCAAATAAAAATGTTATAACTTGCATCAAGTTCAATAATAAATCAAATAACTTGCATCAAGTTCAATAATAAATGAAAATAAAAGTGCCACTTTGCAATCTTTGCAACAAAAAAAAAGGAGGAGCTAATGCATTTGGCAAGACAGGGCTAGTGAACATGAGTTTTACAGTACTCCAGCATTAGTGGCTGCAATGAGTCTGTTTTGCACTGCACAGCTTTTCAAATCGGGGTTGCAGGCTTGACACTGCCACTGTTAAAACCTCATTGAGTTCGGGGCTGAGCTGCCTTGACGCGAGTGCTTCCCGGTGAATGACACACAGTGTGTCCAATGCGCATTTGGCGCAACCCTCTTTATTAGAGCCTGCAGCCCGTTTCTTGACTTTGCCATGGTCTGTGCGCCATCAGAGCAAAAGCCCACACAGTTTTCCCATTTAAGGTCGTGTTCTTTGAGGAAACTGTCCATTATCTTGAACAGCTCATCAGCATTGGCTCTATTTTTTATGTATTTGCAAAACAGCAAATCCTCGCACAGTGACTCGCCATTCACAAAGCTTCCGCTTAGCCCCGCCCCCATTAGTTACTGTTGCTATGTCTGTCAAACGTGCGCTCCTACCTAGAAATGTAAAGCCTACAGGAAAAATAAGTAATTTACATTTATTTATATAGCGGATTTCACAAACAGAATCACAAAGTGATTTACAGTGTGTATAGAAAATGAAAGTATAGTAAAAAAATAAAAATCGAAGAATATAATAAAAAAAAATTAAAAAATTAAAGTTAAATTTCCTCCCGTTCCTCGCGCCCCACCTGTCATGTCTCTATTCCCCACCAGTGGGGCGCGCCCCACACTTTGAGAAACGCTGTCGTAGACAGACTTAAAAACATGTTGTAAATGTGACTATGAAGAAAACGCCACACCAGATGTACACCAAAGCAAAGGCAGTATATGTGATATAGACTATAAGGAAGCGAGTAAAGTCATCATATTTAATACATTCTCATAGAAGAATTATAGATTTGGAGACCAGTTGTAAATTGGTACCTTTAGATTGCAAAAACAAACAAAACAAAGTGAAAACTTCAAAGACATTGTTGATAAATGAATAAGACTAGTAGAAATAACTTTTAGCAGACAAAATCAACAAAAGCTGCATTTGAGAAGGAGCCTCTTTACGGCCTCAAAAAGTCTAATTGACAAGTTGAGTAACTCACCTTTGTCCCTGCTCTCTTCTCTGAGATAGGTTCGTACTGCTACTTTAAAGGTGTGGAATCAAACATGCAGAGGTGACAAGTTTATTACTTTTCACAGTCTAATCTTTTGGCCCAGCTCCCAAACAGCTCTTCTTTCATAAAGGTGCTGTTTACAACTTCCGCACAGTTACATTTGTCTAAGCAAAAAATACAACAAGAACACCACCGGCTAGCTTATGTTACCGTTAGCGCTTTAAGAAAACTGTCAGTCACCCGGCCTCGTATGTGAGCGCGTGCACGCGTACAAAAGCAGTACAAGAGATGAAACAAACATTTTGCAGTCATAGAATATGCATTCAATGACAGCTAATGCTAGCTATCCAAATTGATATTTTTAGCTAACAACAGCTAGAGCGAAAAAGCCTGTGCATGTGTTACGTACGTACCTAGTTACGTCATTACGTAGGAGAAGCCGTAAGAGGGCGGGACATACTGTGTCAAACACTTTGGAAAGTTGGCGCCCTCTAAGCATCTGTGTAAAGGTCCGCCCTCTTAAGTCCTACCTGTCAATTAGTCCAATGTTTATTATTGTTAGAATCATTATTATCGCTAATGTCTGCCTTGCAATGACTACAGACATAAGAGTCCAGTTTTGGAAGATGTTCACCCAGTTGTTTATTTGTGTAGAAAACAAAGCAGATTACACACACTCCACAAAACTATACTATTTCAAATGGCACATTTCTACCTTTAAGACAGACACAACCAGTGTTGGGTTAGTTACTGAAAACCAGTAACTAGTTAGTTACTAGTTACTTTATTTCAAAAGTAACTCAGTTACTAACTCAGTTGCTTACACCAAAAAGTAATGCATTACTGTGAAAAGTAACTATTTAGTTACTTATATATATATATATATATATATATATATATATATATATATATATATATATATATATATATATATATATATATATATATATATATATATATATATATATATATATATATATATATATATATATATATATATATATATATATATATATATATATATATATATATATATATATAATTTTATTTTAAGGCCCCCTTTAATGCCCTTCTAGCCTTCATGTCAGTACTGTTATTGCACTGGAGAATAATACAATCTGTTGATCAACTTGACATGCATTTGCATCACTGAACTCTGCTAAGCAATGTGGTCTACGTACAACACACAAAGACAAAGATATGTTTGAAAGGGCCAATTTGTTTCAGGCCAGAACAAATTGACAAAACTATTTTAAATAGCTACAACATAACATACATAAGTAACAAGCAGCATAATAACAACATAGCTGTAAACCAAGGAACCCACACAGCAGAAGACTGCTATACGGATCCGCCTTCAAGTCGCCCAACCCGCGTTACTGTCACATTCGTTTTGGCTCCGCCTAGAGGATACAGCTCCGCCTCTGAAAATTTTACGGTCAGACAGCTGGTCCTGAGCGGACTCGTGTCTGATTCGCATACACGGACGCGACAAACCAAACCGGCGCGCGCCGCCTAGAGTTATAGGCTCCGCCTACGCGCGCTGAGCCGACTAACGTCTGCACCCGCAGACGTGGACGCGCCTACTAGCGTGTACGCGCATGAGCCAAGATCTCTGGACTTTCTTTGCTGGAACACGAACGTAAGTATAGATTTATTGATTTATTGCTACATTCGCAGTAAAGATCAGCCTTTGTGTTTCCATCATCATTTATGTATGATTGTAATGACGTTGTTTGATATTAGGACTAGCAGTAAAACTTTATATTCTGTAAAAAAAGGCTGTTTTATTTCCAGCGCCGCCTTCCAGAATGCTTTGCATGGGGACGTGCGTCTGACGTCACGTATACAGAAAATTCGAAATGGCTGCACGCGGTAGGTGAGGCCCGAGCGAAGAAAAGTGGAATAGAGTGTTATTCGTCAAAAAACCCACACAACGACGGTCATTTTTTCGCCGTGCTATTGTAAAATTGTCTTTTATCTGTGTTTTGTGTTCCGGGGGACCCCGACTCCAGAATGTGAAAGTTTCCCGCGTGAAGCCGGTGAGTAAAAAGTTCAATACAGTTAACTTAGGCCATCTTTTGTTAGAGGCTGTGAATGTGTGTAGGTTACATGCTACGATATTCCACATATTTCCAACTGCTTGAAACGAAAGCGTATTACTTTATTGTCAGTGTTGTTTAGGCCCAGGTCGCTAACGTTACTGCGTTAGTCAACAACGTAACGTTAACGGAGTGGAAACAGCCGTTCTTTGCCATTAATATGAGTGTGTATTATTTCTTTCTTTGTTCTTTAGTGGAGCTCGAGATCCTGTTTACTGTGGACTAGCTGTGTGTGACGCCTTGTTGTTTTTGTTTCCATTACAAAAAAAAAGGTATGTCTATGTGTTTTTTGGCATAGTTAATTGTAGAAAAAAATATAAAATGAGGTGATGTGAGTGGGAAAAATTGCTGCACATATTAAGGATCCTTTTTCTTGATCTATATTTTTGTTATTTACTGATGTATATATTTTATATGCTGTTTTTTATTTAATTAATTTATTAGAGACTATTTTATGCTTTATTTACCTTTTTTTATTATTATTATTTTATTTACTATTATTATTATTATTTCCACATGTAAGCATAAATAATTGATCATATTAGTACATTGTTTGATTGCTTTGCTTAATGCATTGAATAATTTAATTCCACATACTGATATACTGAAGGTCTTAAGTGTTGTACGTGCGTACAAATGTTTTAAATTACATTTCTCTCTAAGATTATTTTTCTCCTCTTTTTTTGAGAAGAATTGTTGTATATTCTTGGGTAGCAGGTTATAGTTTGCTTTGTTTATAATTTTAGCTGTTTGCAAATTCACTATGTCGTGGAATTTCAGTATCTTTGATTCAATAAATAAAGGATTTGTGTGTTCTCTATATCCAACATTATATATTATTCTAACTGATCTTTTTTGTAGCACCGTTAATGAATGAAGTGTACTTTTGTAATTATTTCCCCATATTTCTACACAATAACTCAGATATGTAACACTAGTGAACAGTAGAGAATATGAAGTGATTTTTTTGTCTAGAACATGTTTTGCTTTATTCATTATTGACGTGTTTCTTGCTACTTTATGTTGTATATTTTTTACTTGAGATTTCCAGTTCAATTTATCATCAATCATTATACCTAGAAATTTGGTTTCATTTACTCTTTAAATTTCTATTCCGTCTATTTGTATTTGTGTTTGACTTTCTTTTCTACTGTTACCAAATAGCATTATTTTAGTTTTACTGAGATTCAACGATAGTCTGTTTTTGTCAAACCATCTTTTTAATTTGTTAATTCCTTCTGCTATTATTTGTATTATCTTCTGTGTGTTCTCTCCTGAACAAAACGCTGTTGTATCATCCGCAAATAATACTAACTTTAAATATTTTGTAACTTTACAAATGTCATTTATCTAGACATTGAATAATTTAGGTCCTATATTGATCCCTGAGGTACACCACAGGATATATTTAACGTTGTAGACGAAACCACCACATTAATATTAAAGATATGGTTAACATTCTTAGTGCTAAAGATATTCCCCTCACCTTGTATCCCTTCTCCCAGCTCCACCGTCTCGCCGAGTGCCAGCAAGAGTCATGAGTACTTGTCAACTCGACTCCTCAACTGGAGATAACTTTCTAGGTAAAGACTGATCTCCAAAATAATATCTCAACATCCAGTAACCATGGTTAACAGATCACAACCATTTAATACCAATTTATCTCCCTTAGCACCTCACCATGGGGAAGGATGTATTCATATGCCTTCACCAGCACATGCATTAAACATGCAGAGAGTTACACAAGGTAGGGACTGATCTCTGTATACACTACACCCATAATTTCAAACCCTACTTTACGATTGAGCTGAAGTTCTGACTATTATGACCTGTATTTTTACCTTTCTTATAGTTCTTACCACCTTGGGGCACCATTCAGGTAAAATCTCAGCTCATCTTACTTGCTTATTTGTATACACTAACACCTGTGCATGCTTTTGTCCACGTTGTTCCTTTGACGATGAATAAATACCCCTTTTCTTTCTTTCTACATTAAGGGTGCCTTTTCATCTGATTAAATTTATAATGAACAGGGACATTGCGGTTGTCCCAAGTGGATGGTATGATGATAGGATGGTTTTCTGGCCCAGCTATAAAAACACCGACAGAATTGAAAGGGCCGCTTTAAATGAGGAGCAGCATGAGCCAAACTGGCCAAGATTTGACGTTTCTGTTGTCCGAACTTGTGGTATGCAAATTCATAATCTTCTTGTTTAAAAATAACGTCATAGTTGCTTCTCTTTATGCTTGGAATAACCTATTGTGTCTATGTTCTGACCAGGTCTCTTGTAAGAGAGAGACCTGATTTATCATCATCAATAATAATAATATTCTGTTCAGCTCTACAGCTAATTTGAAACTCATGTTCATTTTAACATATTCAATTTTAGACAACTACAAAGACGCATTAAAAATAATGCAACAATATGGAAAGGGCTGCAACACCTCAGACCTGCAATCTGAGGCAGAGAACGAGGAGCTGCCAGAAAAAAGGAACAGGAAGCCAGTGTAAGTGTGTTCCGTCTTGTTTTTGTCATGTTTCTACAGTAATAGGAAGGTTATTTCCGGTAGCATTCAAAAATAGAACAGAGATGCTTGTACTATATGTATATTTGGCAATTTTGGTATTGCAATAATCCTAATGATATGGTTACCCAACAGCCATCGTCTCGGGGACTCAGATGATAGCGAAGAAGACCCGGAAAATAGTGACCTCACCTCTCTGGGGTTGGCAAGCCAATTGCACAGGCAGAGTAAGGAATAATCTCTTAACATCGAAAACAACAAAACCACCACATTAATATTAAAGATATGGTTAACATTCTTAGTGCTAAAGATATTCCCCTCTCCTTGTATCCCTTCTCCCAGCTCCACCGTCTCGCCGAGTGCCAGCAAGAGTCATGAGTACTTGTCAACTCGATTCCTCAACTGGAGATAACTTTCTAGGTAAAGACTGATCTCCAAAATAATATCTCAGCATCCAGTAACCATGGTTAACAGATCTCAACCATTTAATACCAATTTATCTCCCTTAGCACCTCACCATGGGGAAGGACGCATTCATATGCCTTCACCAGCACCTGCATTAAACATGCAGAGAGTTACACAAGGTAGGGACTGATCTCTGAAATAGTAGTGTATAGATAGGCCCCTTGGGTATTAACAGTCATGGTTAACTGATGGCTCTCTCACAATGCCCACCTCACTAGGAACGGCAGTCCCTCCTCGACTCCCTCCACCCCCCTCACCAGCAGCCCTCAACATGTGGCAGACAGAGGAGCCTGGATCCAGCCTGGCCTACAGGCCAACATGGCGAGGGGAAAGAATGGCCGACAACATTTCCTGCTCTGGTGAGCAATAACTGACAAATACCGGATGGTCATTCTGTGCCACAAATTTTGGAAAAAATTCAAATTCACAAGCAATCACATATTTTCTTCAAACTTTGTCAATAACTTTTGTCATTAACTAAGGTCAATAGCTAATGTCAGGATTATGAGTAATGAGGATAAACACTGAAACATGTTAATTTTATACTGCTGTTTGTCAACAGCGCCTGAGATAATCCACAGCCTTAGCCTGCTGGAAACTATTAAGCACAACCAAGACCAGCTGATTGCGAAGGTAAACTTCTTAAGCCTTGAATAGGTCAATAATTCATAATGACATTGATTTTGATTCATTATTATTTTTTAAAGAAAGAAACAGCCTACATGGCAGCTTTGTGTGATTAGAGTAAACATTGCTACATTTTCTTGTTACATTTCACCTGTTTGCTCTTCAAATACCACTTTTAATGTTTTTTATTTATTTCGATCATATTTTTTAAAAATGTGCCCTGGGGCCATTAAAAAATGACCTGCAGGCCGCAAATGGCCCCCGGGCCGCACTTTGGACACCCCTGGCCTACATGAATACAAACATAGAATGATAGTACAAATATAATAAGAAAACAAGGTCAACCTCCCAAAGTTGGGTTATGGATATTTATTTATGTCCCCACCCCCAACCCCCCGCCGCCGTCATCCAACAGAGCCAAACAAGTACTCTGATCAAGGAACCAAATAACGATATTGTTTAAACATTTTGGATGTCTTGCACACCTATACCCTGTTCACAAATTCTTAGTTTACGCACCTTATTTTAACCACCTCCAGTAACTTTAAGTCATGTTTTTTTTTTCAAATGTAATCTCCTTAATACCTATCACATATTTTGTATTGTGTAAGCATACTTGGCTTTGGATGCTTCCTACCATAAACATAAACGTATCTGTCTTGTAATCTTGTTTGATTACAGGTGCTGTGAGTAAAAATGTGTTGACAAGGACAGCCACGGACGCTGAGGTCACCAAACACGTCATCTGGTGGTTCAACTTGGCGGGGGATCGGGCAACGAGGAGACGAGTCCCGCTTCCACCTCCTCAGGAGGAATAGAGATGTATATGTATAAATAAACAACCTTTTATTGGACTTCTTGTCATTCACCAGTTATTCATTTTCTGATATGTTAGCTGTGCATGGAGCAGCGTTTCCTTGAAGTTGTAGCCATCCATCCATCCATCTTCTTCCGCTTATCCGAGGTCGGGTCGCGGGGGCAGCAGCCTAAGCAGGGAAGCCCAGATTTTCCTCTCCCCAGCTACTTCGTCCAGCTCCTCCCGGGGGATCCCGAGGCGTTTCCAGGCCAGCCGGGAGACATAGTCGTCCCAACGTGTCCTGGGTCTTCCCCGTGGCCTCCTACCGGTTGGACGTGCCCTAAACACCTCCCGAGGGAGGCGTTCGGGTGGCCTGACCAGATGCCCGAACCACCTCATCTGGCTCCTCTCGATGTGGAGGAGCAGCGGCTTTACTTTGAGCTCCCCCCGGATGGCAGCGCTTCTCACCCTATCTCTAAGGGAGAGCCCCGCCACCCGGCGGAGGAAACTCATTTCGGCCGCCTGTACCCGTGATCTTGTCCTTTCGGTCATGACCCAAAGCTCATGACAATAGGTGAGGATGGGAACGTAGATCGACCGATAAATTGAGAGCTTTGCCTTCCGGCTCAGCTCCTTCTTCACCACAACGGACCTATACAGCGTCCGCATTACTGAAGACGCCGCACCGATTCGCCTGTCGATCTCACGATCCACTTTTCCCTCACTCGTGAACAAGACTCCTAGGTACTTGAACTCCTCCACTTGGGGCAGGGTCTCCTCCCCAACCCGGAGATGGCACTCCACCCTTTTCCGGGCAAGAACCATGGACTCGGACTTGGAGGTGCTGATTCTCATCCCAGTCGCTTCACACTCGGCTGCGAACCGATCCAGTGAGAGCTGAAGGTCCTGGCCAGATGAAGCCATCAGGACCACATCATCTGCAAAAAGCAGAGACCTAATCCTGCAGCCACCAAACCGGATCCCCTCAACGCCTTGACTGCGCCTAGAAATTCTGTCCATAAAAGTTATGAACAGAATCGGTGACAAAGGGCAGCCTTGGCAGAGTCTAACCCTCACTGGAAACGTGTCCGACTTACTGCCGGAAATGCGGACCAAGTTCTGACACTGATCGTACAGGGAGCGGACAGCCACAATCAGACAGTCCGATACCCCATACTCTCTGAGCTGTCCCCACAGGACCTCCCGAGGGACACGGTCGAATGCCTTCTCCAAGTCCACAAAGCACATGTAGACTGGTTGGGCAAACTCCCATGCACCCTCAAGGACCCTGCCGAGAGTATAGAGCTGGTCCACAGTTCCACGACCAGAACGAAAACCACACTGTTCCTCCTGAATCCGAGGTTCGACTATCCGGCGTAGCCTCCTCTCCAGTACACCCGAATAGACCTTACCGGGAAGGCTGAGGAGTGTGATCCCACGATAGTTGGAACACATCCTCCGGTTTCCCTTCTTAAAGAGAGGAACCACCACCCCGGTCTGCCAATCCAGAGGTACCGCCCCCGATGTCCACGCGATGCTGCAGAGTCTTGTCAACCAAGACAGCCCCACAGCATCCAGAGCCTTAAGGAACTCCGGGCGGATCTCATCCACCCCCGGGGCCTTGCCACCGAGGAGCTTTTTAACTACCTCAGCAACCTCAGCCCCAGAAATAGGAGAGCCCACCACAGATTCCCCAGGCACTGCTTCCTCATAGGAAGACGTGTCGGTGGGATTGAGGAGGTCTTCGAAGTATTCCCTCCACCGATCCACAACATCCGCAGTCGAGGTCAGCAGAACACCATCCGCACCATACACGGTGTTGACAGTGCACTGCTTCCCCTTCCTGAGGCGGCGGATGGTGGTCCAAAATCGCTTCGAAGCCGTCCAGAAGTCGTTTTCCATGGCCTCGCCGAACTCCTCCCATGTCCGAGTTTTTGCCTCCGCGACCGCTGAAGCCGCACACCGCTTGGCCTGTCGGTACCTGTCCACTGCCTCAGGAGTCCCATGAGCCAAAAGAACCCGATAGGACTCCTTCTTCAGCTTGACGGCATCCCTCACCGCCGGTGTCCACCAACGGGTTCTAGAATTACCGCCACGACAGGCACCAACTACCTTGCGGCCACAGCTCCAATCAGCCGCCTCGACAATAGAGGTGCGGAACATGGTCCACTCGGACTCAATGTCCAGCACCTCCCTCGTGACATGTTCAAAGTTCTTCCGGAGGTGGGAATTGAAACTCTCTCTGACAGGAGACTGTGCCAGACGTTCCCAGCAGACCCTAACAATGCGTTTGGGCCTGCCAGGTCTGTCCGGCATCCTCCCCCACCATCGCAGCCAACTCACCACCAGGTGGTGATCGGTAGAAAGCTCCGCCCCTCTCTTCACCCGAGTGTCCAAAACATGAGGCCGCAAATCCGATGACACAACTACAAAGTCGATCATGGAACTGCGGCCTAGGGTGTCCTGGTGCCAAGTGCACATATGGACACCCTTATGCTTGAACATGGTGTTCGTTATGGACAATCTGTGACGAGCACAAAAGTCCAATAACAAAACACCAGTCGGGTTCAGATCCGGGCGGCCATTCTTCCCAATCACACCTCTCCAGGTTTCACTGTCGTTGCCAACATGAGCGTTGAAGTCACCCAGTAGGACAAGGGAATCACCCGGGGGAGCACTCTCCAGTACTCCCTCGAGTGTATCCAAAAAGATTGGGTACTCTGAACTGCCGTTTGGTGCGTAAGTACAAACAACAGTCAGGACCCGTCCCCCCACCCGAAGGCGGAGGGAGGCTACCCTCTCGTCCACCGGGTTGAACTCCAACGTGCAGGCTCTGAGCCGGGGGGAAACAAGAATTGCTACCCCAGCTCGTCGCCTCTCACTGCGTGCAACGCTAGTGTGGAAGAGAGTCCAGCCCCTCCAGAGAGAACTGGTTCCAGAGCCCTTGCTGTGCGTCGAGGTGAGTCCGACTATATCCAGCCGGAACTTCTCTACCTCGCGCACAAGCTCAGGCTCCTTCCCCCCCAGCAAGGTGACGTTCCACGTCCCAAGAGCTAGCTTATGTAGCCGAGGATCGGACCGCCAAGTGCGCTGCCTTCGGCTGCTGCCCAGCTCACAATGCACCCGACCTCTATGGCCCCTCCCATGAGTGGTGAGCCCATTGGAGGGGGGACCCACGTTGCCTCTTCGGGCGGTGCCCGGCCGGGCCTGTCCCCATGGGGCCCAGGCGCTCGCCATCGTGCCCCAACTCCGGGCCTGGCTCCGGAGGGGGGCCCCGGTGACCCACGTCCGGGCGAGGGAAATCTGAATCCTTGTTGTTTCCTTTCCATAGAAGTCTTTGAGCTGCTCTTTGTCTGATCCCTCACCTAATAATAATAATAATAATAATGGATTAGATTTATATCGCGCTTTTTCTATTGTTAGATACTCAAAGCGCTCACAGAGAAGTGGGAACTCATCATTCATTCACACCTGGTGGTGGTAAGCTACATTTGTAGCCACAGCTGCCCTGGGGTAGACTGACGGAAGCGAGGCTGCCAGTTTGCGCCTACGGCCCCTCCGACCACCACCTACCATTCATTCATCATACATTTCACCGGTGTGAGCGGCACCGGGGGCAAAGGGTGAAGTGTCCTGCCCAATGACACAACGGCAGCGATTTTTGGATGGTAAGAGGCGGGGAGCGAACCTGCAACCCTCAGGTTTCTGGCCCGGTTGCTCTACCCACTACGCCACGCCGTCACCTAGGACCTGTTTGTCTTGGGAGACCCTACCAGGGGGCATGAAAGCCCCCGGACAACATAGCTCCTAGGATCATTGGGACACGCAAACTCCTCTACCACGGTAAGGTGGCAGCTCAGAGAGGAGAAGTTGTAGCCTGATAGATTTAATCTAATAAATTGTAGCCTAATAGATTAAATATGTATATTTACTTTTTAAATATATATTATATATATTTACTTTATAGAGTGAATTGACCATTTTCTGTTTCTGCCTATTGACAATATTGTTAGTTTAAAAATACAAGGCAATGCATATGTAAGCCTATATTGCTGTAGTAGGGCTTAGTGAATTTTTTAGTTTCCTATTTTATCCTACAGCAAGAACAGAAGGGATTTTGAAAATAAGATAAAGGGGTCCAAAACGGCCAGATGAGCCAGGGTTTTTATGAGTCCGTTGCTGGTCCGCGGCGGGAGGTTAGGCTTTGATCTTGGGTGCGGAGCGGATGCAGCGCGCCGTCACGGCGCACCCGCCGCGGAAATAAGGCTTTGATCATGGGTGCGGAGCGCATTCAGCGCGCCGCCACGGCGGATCCGCTACCTGCCGCCGTGACAGATACGTTCCTGAGTGCAAATGGACGCCGATGCTGGTCCGATTCGCGGTTCCGTTCCGGAAAGCGCGATACCTGCGCGGGGGATCCGCCGCGGAGTGTTTTTGCTGTGTGGGAAGACACACACTACATACACAGGCGTTTTTTTCTCTCAAGGAATTCTTAAATAAAATCATGTCTGAAGCCCAGAACACTCTACACATTTCCCCAGTTTTAGTTTAGAGATAAGGAAAGATTGGCCTGGCCCGCCAGGATCCCTCTTTATGTTTGTGAACTTTATAGTCCATACATTTAGAGTGATGTGATAATCAAACACTCTAGAAGTCTAGAATGAAAGAGTATATACGAGAATTGACAGAGTGTGTGTACCTTCAGTGCTGAATGATGAGCAGAGGCAGAGTTTGGAGCATCTTCTTTAGCTCGCTTTCCATTTTTAGGTGCCATTTGACGCCCGGTATCATGCTAATCAGCTGCCTGAAAGCGGGTGACTCCACTGTAGAAATAGCCTTTTTTGATTGAAACTTTTTGCATGTCTTCTAGCACACACCCTGCAATGTCTCTATCAATGTTGTCCTGGCTAGCAGTGCCTCGTTAAAATCCATCCGCTGTTGCTTAGGAGGTGAAGTGTGTCTCTCTTTACTAGCTTCGTCGAAGCATGTTGCTTTTGTAGCTGTTTCAGCAGATTTTAATTGCTGTTTTGGGCAGTAGATGGGATCTTTGATCCAAGACACAACTTACATTTAACTAAAATGTTATTTTCTTTGTGGTCGACAAAAGAAAAGTAGTGAGAATATCTCTATGTTAAGAAACTCGGCTTCGGCTTCGCCATGATGTTTTGGTAGTAAACACAGACACGCCCCCTCCCACACACACACATACACACACAGAGAAGCGCGCCTCTTCTCCGTCGCCTCCTCTGCAGCACTCCAATAAAACACACTCAGATCTTCTCAGTTTCTAGCCGATACTACATAAAAAATAACGTAAAATAACGCAGTAACGCATCTTGTAGTAACGGTATCTGAGTTACTGAATATAAAAAATAACGTGTTAGATTACTATTTACTGCCGAAAGTAACGGTGTTACGGTAAAGCGTTAAGTAACGTGTTAATAACGCGTTAGTCCCAACACTGGACACAACATCAAGATAGTAAATCGTAATAGTTACTAACAGTTATATTTTTACATCAAGCAATGTAACAAAAAGTATAACATCTCTATGACTAATTATTTACTTTGATTAGTATGTGTATTATAATCTTTGATTAGTATGTGTATTATAATCTTTGATAAATAAATGATAAATGGGTTATACTTGTATAGCGCTTTTCTACCTTCAAGGTACTCAAAGCGCTTTGACAGTATTTCCACATTCACCCATTCACACACACATTCACACACTGATGGCGGGAGCTGCCATGCAAGGCGCTAACCAGCAGCCATCAGGAGCAAGGGTGAAGTGTCTTGCCCAAGGACACAACGGACGTGACTAGGATGGTAGAAGGTGGGGATTGAACCCCAGTAACCAGCAACCCTCCGATTGCTGGCATGGCCACTCTACCAACTTCGCCACGCCGTCCCCATGTGTATTATAATCTTTGATCAATATGGGTATTATAATATTGGGATGTGAAACTGACCATGTCTGTTTTTAATTACACATCCTAAGAAACATGTTCTATAAAGTTAATTAATTGACTCATATTATGTTCAACATATGGTGAATGTTTATATCCAACTCGGAGAAAACAAACCACCAGGTTTAAGTAAATAATGGTTGAGAAAGAGCCTTAGTTGGACATTTGCATGTGGACTGGAATTAGTTCTCTCACGAGAAGAAGCAATAAAACCAGGCTTCGGAATGCAAAAGTTATAGCTTAGTTTGTGTGCTTTGGTGTGCCCTGTCTTTATGTCAGAGGTGTTCTCACATGCTTGCTGTCTCCAAAACAAGTCTCCTTCCCAGTCGCCTTCTTTGTACTGTCAGATCGCACCACTACTTGTCATGTACTTTATAAAAGAACATGAATAACAATACATAATTAATAAAGAAAATTACACATACATCACTTGTAAAATAGTGTTTGTTATTTGTACTTTGTACCTGATGTGACCATTGCAAAATAGAAACATCTTTAAAAAATGATGTTTAATAAAAGAACCGAGTCTGATTTGCATAGTGCTTGATCTTGTTTACCAAAAAATGTATCTCTTACTCAGACCACAAAATGATAATAACGATAATATTCATATATTTTTTTTAAATTATAGTTAAACATCTCTGTGGCTCGGTTGGTAGAGCAGCCGTGCCAGCAACTTGAGGGTTCCTGGTTTGGTCCTCGGCTTCCGCCATCCTGTGTGTGTGTGAATGTGGAAATGGTGTCAAAGCGCTTTGAGTACCTTGAAGGTAGAAAAGTACTATACAAGTATAACTTATTTACCATTTTTTAGGCATGCAATGTTACTTGTATTGTTAATTAGTAATAGCCACACCTTTTGTTCCAGCCTTTACTTTCATCATACTTTTCATTGGTAGTTGAGAAACCTAACTTAAAAGTATTTAGGTAGAATCCTTAAAGGAGACCTTTGATGATTTGAATCCACATCATCAACAAGTTAACCCTAAATTGCATTAACCTTATGATTTGACTCGTTGGCATTAGGTCATATCCAACATTTTAACAACATTTATGAGTCAGAAAAGGTTAAATTCATCTTAGGTCCCCTTTAAAGCCTAAACGCCTGAGGGAGAAATAGACATAACAAGAATGTGTACAGTTGTTGTTTTGCTAACAAATAAAATGGTTCAAGCTAAAGCTACACTGGTAAAGACGCTGCACTTGCTTCCTGTTTTTGTTACATGAACTTGTTTGTTTTTATCCATCAGTTTCTTTTGGATTGTTTTGTCTGTCAAATAAAGCCAACGTTCTATTGAGGCTTCGTGAGATGAGCCAGAGAGAGCCTAGAGACTTTAGTGCCGAGTAGAAGTTGACACTCTTGGACCCACACCTGTTGTGTTTTATCAGATCTTAACAACACCTGCAGACTAACACAAATCATTAGTATGCACACAACCTTCAGGGCAAACACGGCTGTAATGAAAAATATGTCAGTGTGTTCACAGTAAAAACAGCTCAAGTATCAAAATGTATAAAAACTGACAAATGAAAATAAATAATTAATTCCAAATAATGACCTGAGTAAAGCATAGTTACTTTGTATATAAATACACTCCTGTATTTATAAAAATTCAACATCAAAACTTTAGTTGACCAGTGACCAAATAAATAATAAACTAAACCAAACTAAATCAATGAATTATCCTGGGGTGTGCAACAGCCAGTGGCACCCTGATTTCTTGATCTTACCAAGACCTTTGGAGTGGTTTGGAGTAGGACTTTTTCTGTTCTTACCAAGACCTTTGGGGTGTTTAGGAGTAGGACATGTTTTGTTCTTATCAAGACATTTGGGGTGGTTTGGAGTAGGACCTTTTCTGTTCTTACCAAGACCTTTGGGGTAGTTTGGAGTAGGACCTTTTCTGTTCTTACCAAGACATTTGGGGTAGTTTGGAGTAGGACCTTTTCTGTTCTTACCAAGACCTTTGGGGTAGTGTGGAGTAGGACCTTTTTTGTTTTTACTGTTACATGGCTCGAAAGATGGGCCAACTCTTTCATTGTGCGACACATTTATTTTTCAGGATCAAGCTGCAAAACAATTAACACAGCGTTACAACCGGAGCTTGATGCATCTGCTTCTTTTCATATCACGTACTGACAGACTTCTTATACAAAATACAATGTCTGGAGTTGAACAATTTTACAAATATTCCAAAAATATATTTATGTATACACATACACATACATTATTATACACAAAAACCATTTTTACTGTTTTTAATCACTGTTTAATAATCTATGGATTGTATTTATCACTTATGTCATTTTATCATTACTTGTACTCAACCTACTGTTCAATGTGCGACTGTAAATCTACTGCCTTAGCACACACTAACTGTAGTTTAGCTTTGACACACATACCTGGTGTGCTTATGATCAATTTGACACTCAAAAGTTCGTTTAGCATGTCCTTGTAGCATAGATGGCATTTAACATTTTATATTCAAGTATCTCTGAGGATTTATGTCGTGAACTTACTCTTAAACTAAAGCTAACTGTATTTTGCTTCGTCACCGTGGTTACCCTCGGACCAATGTCCGCCATCTTAGAAAATACCCTGAATGTGCCTCGTTTTTAACTCATAACATTCACAAAATAGACCTTAGCTTAACATTGCTTACTCTAAAAGGTACAGAATAAATTATACTACTGCTTGTATGTGTTATATGCAAACAAGCTTACCTGCAAAACAATTAACACAGTGTTACAACCGGAGCTTGATGCATCTGTTTCTCTTCATATCACGTACTGACAGACTTCTTCTACGGCGCCAGCTACTGATACCAACGGCACCAAGCGCCCTCTGCTGGTGTAACTAAATATCGCATGCTGCATAGAAATACATAGAAAACCTTGACATCACAAAAAATTAGTCTATAAACAGTATTTAAATCGAGTTTTCTGACCTTCAAGAGTTTTTAATGGGGGGCAACTATTTTTGTCAAAATAAATCACTTAGTGCCACATTACCAAGACCTTTGTGGTGGTTTGGAGTAGGACCTTCTCTGTTCTTACCAAGACCTTTGGGGTAGTTGTGAGTAGGAACTTTTCTGTTCTTACCAAGACCTTTGGGGTGGTTTGGAGTAGGACCTTTTCTGTTGCAGCATGTCTATGTCCCAGTGCATACGCAAGGCCCATAAAAACATGGTTAAAATGGGTTGATCTGGTAGAGGAGCTTCAGGCGTCGGTGCGTCATGGTAGGAAGTCGAAGCGTTTATGGACGGCATTGACCAAACGGAGTGAATGGAGACCAGGACCCCACATCAAACTCTCATTCTCCTCAGGTGAATAGCGGAGGGTTTCCGCCTCCATCGCCTTTAACACGAGCCACGTCTCTTCGTCCAATACCTCCATGTTGTCCGGACACAGGTCATCCAAAGCGAGGAAACTAGATGCTATGTTACGGTTCAAACACCTGCCGCCTCTCATTCTGCTGTGCGCTCCGCAGAGCACACCTCGGGACACACCCACAGGCGTTCCTCTCCTGCTGCAGCTGCGCCTCCACTGCAGTCACTCTGCAATCAACGCACCTGACGCTGATGAGTCTCCTGCCTTTATAAGCCAGCGTGTCATGCGTTCCATTGCCAGAACGTAGCTACTTGTACTTATATCGTAAGCCTCACACGTCTCTCGCTTCTTTGCTCATGTGCTTCCTTGCTCTTTGTGTTTCCCCTCCGCCGTGCTCATTGTGTCTTGTTCTGTGTCATCATCCAGCAACCCTTCGTCATCCCCTGGTTTCGAGCAGTATGTCTCGTCTCCCTGGATCCCCTCTGGACTGTCTGCTGCCTTCCTGGATCTCGACCGCATGCCTGCCCTTGGACCACGATGCCTCTCTCCAGCCCCTGACCTCCTGCCTGTCCCTGGACCTCCGAGCCTGCCTTGACCTTTCTGGACTTCCGCACCGATCTCAACACATACTGTCAACACCACCTGGTAACACTCCTCATATACTCGCTACACATAATCACACCATATACATTTGGTTTAATCACACACTTCATATATGTTTATATATTTCAATAAACACGCTGCAAGCTAACGACGTCCCTGCCTCCGTGCCGTCTCCTTCTCCCACTGTATTGTTACATGCTGGCAGTCTTCTGTCATGTCAAGGTATTTGTGTCTTATTGTTCTCCAGCCTTCCCTTTTATTTTGTGCCTGCATTTTCCCTGTTGTGCCTCAGTTCACTCTTCCCCGGCGAGGGGCGGCCCTTGAAGCACACATACAGCAAATCAGTTTATGGACTAATTAAGCTAGACACAGACAGCTGTGCCTTGTTGGTTATTGCTTCTTGTCCCTTCCATGTCGCATTCGTTTGCTTGATCTCCAAGTCCAGTCATGTCTTTTCGCCCTTGTTATGATACACCTAACCTCCGTGTGTTTTACTTTTCCTCCCTGAGGTGGAGAAGATATCTGTTGCGGACTTTTCCTTTGTCCAGTGCGCCCTGGCCTTTCCCCCTGCCGACCTTTGAGGTTCCTTTTTATTGGCTATGTTATATGGTGTGCATTTTTGCCATCACCTTTTGTTAACCTTTTTGGTCTTGATTAAAGACTCTCCTTTTTTGATTCCATCTTGCCTCCTGTCTCTGCGTCTGGGGTCAACACCTTGACCAAGTCCTAACAGAGGTTGCATGTTTATGTGGTGGTCATTTCCCCAAGATGCATAAGGACGACAGGAAGCAGTGTGCAGGTAAGAAGGATGATTTATTCAAATAACAAGACAAAAGATACGGAAAAAAAGGAAAACGTGCAGATGGCACGAGAAGCTACGGCAAAGCTAGCAATAGACTAGCCAACAAGAAACAAGTAGTACCAACGTAAGTGTCGCGTGTTGCGAATAAGATTGTAAGATTTAAAAAATTGTATAAAATGGTACTTTTAAAGCGGAGGACACCCTTTGTGATTTTTACAGTAAACATTAATTAGGGGTCAGCAATGAGGTACTGAGGTGTGCTGGCATAGGTGATAGTGGACGGTGCAGGAGGCCAGTCAGTCAGCTCCTGCAGCTTCAGAGTCAGAAGTTTGTATTTCGTCTTTGGGGAACGTTTTTTGCAACATAGCATCCAGGAGAGGAAGTTCCACCCCCAAGGCCCATTCACCATCTGAGATCATGTTGGGAACGATTGAAAAACCCAAAAAGTGAGTCAGTGAGGCTTGTAAGCATACCATCGTTTGTAAAAAAAAACTCTTAAAAAGGCCAATGCTGTCATGCAAATTCTTCTTTACACCATTACATACGGTACACCTGCCCACTTAAAATAGCCAATGCACAGGAAGGTTTCTGCAAGATATTGAGGCACAGTTTTGATTGGCAGATGTTTACAATAAGATATAGAATACAATAGTTTTTTTTGACACACCTTTGGACTTTTTGATTGTTTTATCAGAGTAACTGAGTAACAATAGTAATGGTTTTAATATGTTTGAGGATACATACAGTACATGCATTTCTATAACAAGAGATAGTCATTTTGTCATTTTGTCGCTGCAGTGCTTGTGACTATAAGATGCGGAGACTGGAAGGACAGGCAAGTAAGAAGAGACTTTAACCAGAGGTGGATAGAGTACACAAAAATTGTACTCAAGTAAGAGTACTGTTACTTTATAATATGACTCAAGTAAAATTAAAAAGAAGTCATCAAAATAATTAAGTGAGAGTAAAGTTAAAGTTAACGTGCCAATGATTGTCACACACACACTAGGTGCGGTGAAATTATCCTCTGCATCTGACCCATCCCCACAGGGGAGCAGTGAGCAGCAGCGGTGGCCGCGCCCGGGAATCATTTGGTGATTTAACCCCCAATTCCAACCCTTGATGCTGAGTGCCAAGCAGGGAGGTAATGGGTCCCATTTTTATAGTCTTTGGTATGACTCGGCCCGGGTTTGAACTCACGACCTACCGATCTAGGGCGTACACTCTAACCACAAGGCCACTGAGCAGGTATGTAAAACTACTCAAATATTGAGTAACTTGTGAGTAACTTCTGATTAATTTAGTAGCTATTTTTTAATGGTTCCTGGATTACAATTGTCATTGATGTAACATGCATGTGTAAAACATAAAAATCACATACAATTTGTTGCAACATGTTTTCTCTAGTTAGAAATTGAATTGTTGTGGGCTGAAATGTATTCTACTTTATGTCTACTGACACAGATGACAGCAGATGATAAACATGTTATTTGTACTAGTTTGAAAGTAATCATTGAAGATTGGTGGTGCCTTGTTCGATGGCATGTCACTTTTTACAGTCAGTACATTTCTATGCACTAAATTAGTCTGATTTGTCAAAAAAAAAAAAAAATTCTATTTTCACAGCGACATGTAAAGTTGTAGATTCCATGCTCTTATCTCTGTGACTGATGGCCATACGCAGTGTACCTTTTGTACACATGTGGTCATTTCAGCTTGTTTAGAAATGTGAAAATGTAAATACAGTAGAATAGGAGAATGCTACATGCTAATAAGCTAGAACTAGTAACTTTCAAGCTCCAGCTCCAACAGATAACTATCAATAACTAAACATTTCCACTGCTATTTAGGGTTGCTGGTAATATATTAATGTGTTTAAAAGATTCTTGTGGTTATTCGATTCATCAGAGACATACAAAAAGTTTGCTTTTTAGTCCACTGTTTGAAAAGCTTGCGGGTGGGACGGTGGCGAAGTTGATAGAGTGGCTGTGCCAGCAATCGGAGTGTTGCTGGTTACTGGGGTTCAATTCCCACCTTCTACCTTCCTCGTCACGTCCGTTGTGTCTTTGGGCAAGACACTTCACCCTTTGCCCCTGATGGCTGCTGGTTAGCGCCTTGCATGGCAGCTCCCGCCATCAGTGTGTGAATGTGTGTGTGAATGTGTGTGTGAATGGATAAATGTGGAAATACTGTCAAAGCGCTTTGAGTACCTTGAAGGTAGAAAAGCGCTATACAAGTATAACCCATTTATCATTTATTGTCCGAATAATTTTATCAAAGTTATCACAAAACTTTGTGTTTCAATGAGTTTCCGGCGAGCAGACAAAAACTGTTTTTGATCTTACCAATCAAAAGGCTTGTAAAACTCCACTGTGTAGGATGGGGAGCGACATGAGGGTCGACAAACATTTTTGCAGCAAATGGAGACCCACCACTGGGGTCCAAATCTTTGATTTACATTACTGAGGTGTTCCTCAAAGCAACCTTTTAAGTACTCTCCTTTTTGGCTGTTACACATTGTTTCGTAATTTGATTTATGCAACTAAGGTTTTGCTGTCAGATGGGGTCAGTAGTCGTTTGTTCAACTTCTTTAGTTTCACATCCTCTATGTTTCATCATTTGGGCTATTTAACTGGTGGCCTGTGAGTTCAGTAGGAAAAAAAACATGTATGACTCGTATTTTTGAAAAAGGTCCTTAAAAACAGCAGAGCGCTTCTGTACCTCTGACAAAACAAGTAGACCAACATCAGATGTCTACTGTAGGACACTGGTTCTATTAGTCATATTTGCAAATATGACTAATAGTGAAGGGACTTGATTATCTACCTAATCAGTTTGAAGGAAAGAATAAGGCAAGACTACAAGAAAATAAAATGTTTTTTAGTAAATGGCAAAAAGAAAAATCAAACATCCTGCCAACCTGTGTTGTGTTAGCAGTTAAGGCTTTGGTGGCCAGCTTGAGTTGAACGATCTTCCACAAGGTGTCGACAATTAAAACCTGTGACAGATTTTAGTGGGAATCAGAAAACAACACTTGTTAGAGTAGCAGACCCACAAATGAACAAGAAGGATGAATGAAAATGTGATCAACTTATTTAGGAGCTTATGAAAGGATGACTGTGCTTACAGAAAAGAATACACCGTGACGTGGGCGTGAGAGTGTATGTACCTCCAGTGTGAAGGCGACAACCGTGTGTGCCATGACAATCATGAGGAGTGTAATGCGCCAGTCGTAGGGAATACACACGATCTGAGGGAAGTCACACACAATATCTGTCAATCAACTACTAGCTTCTCCCTGATGAACACATTCATTGACAAAGACTTTTACAACATGAGACCCAAAAGAATACAAGCTCACCAGCAAAGCGTTGTCTATGGCGGGAAGGGGATGCAGCATGGTGAACAAATAAAAAACATAGAGAAAGGCACAGGTCAACACAAATGGCCCTGAAATGTAAAACACAATACAGGGCACAAGGGAAACAAGTTAATTATGCACCTTACTTTAGAAAGCAGAAGTGTTGATTTTACCAGGCAAGAAATGTCTACTTTCAGGTCACAGAGAACATGTGACTATTTCAATAAACATGAGTTGTCTTACAGTTTTTATAGCTTGGTTGTCTGAAAGGTTTTCCTTTGGAGTAGACAATGGCTACAATCAAGTACTGGAAGGACGTAACGTAGAACATGGAGGTGTTTTCAAAGTTCTTGACATACACCTCTTCAAATTCAACTACAGTGCTGGTCTCATTACAGGAACTGTGACAGAGGAGAGACAGTTAGTCAACATACATTTCTCTTTCTGTGACATCCACTTTGAGTACAACACATGGCCATGTGCATTAAGTGCTTTGGTTATTGTTGTGTGGGCTATGTAGTAGAGTGGAACCTTGATTTACAACTCAACTAACTCAAAATATTTCTATGGACTTATTTTCTTATACCCAAGACATTTTGACAACTATTTCCAACACTCACGGAGCTGAAAGGCCTTAGAAGGCCCTCGGAGCCAGAGAGAATGCTGATTTTGACTGCATAAATTACTGATTTAGCTCTCAACTGGCTTTTGCTCAATGCAGAACTGTGGTGTGGGATTGAGGAGTGTTGTTTTGTTTATTGGTCTAGTCAGTAAAACAGATCTACTCACACTGGCTCCAGCGTGTCATACCAGCTCTGCTGTTGGACTAAGAAGAAAGTCAGAAGCTGGAAGAGCAGGCAGTTGAGCATCTGAGATAAAACTGAGAAGACAACTGGGCCAGACTTAAGATTTGTTGGTGGGGTACGTTGCACCAGCTTCTTCCTTGCAGGGTTCATACTCACTAGGTATACAAAAAAAAGTTAGTTGAAGAATTATGTAATTCAGTCGTGCAAACACTAACCAACTTTATGTTATTGGAACAAAACAAAACATTAATTTAGCCTTGTACAATTGACAATACACACACTTACTCTTATGATCCAGCAAAAACTTTTCATTTTTTTACTCCCAACACTTTAAACATTTTAACTTCAGATCTATCTATTGACATATGTTTTGAAATATTTTCATTGTCTGATGGCCTTTTTGAGAAAAATAAGAACGTTTTTTTTTTTTTAAATGAGAATATACAAAATATGCAATATTTCTAAAAAATAAGTTGTACATTGGAATATTTGAGTTTGGGTAATTACATCCTCGAAAAGGTCATTAATTCATGACAATATTGATTTTGATGCCAATATATATATATATATATATATATATATATATATATATATATATATATATATATATATATATATATATATATATATATATATGTACATACATATATACATGTATATACATATATACACATATATCACATATATATATGTATACATACATATATATATATATATATATATATATATATATATATATATATATATATATATATGTATGTATACATACACAATATATACATATACATATATACAGTATATATACGCACACACATACATATCTAAAAATACATACCCGGTATATATATATATATATATATATATATATATATATATATATATATATATATATATATATATATATATATATATATATATATATATATATATATATATATATATATATATATATATATATATATATATATATATATATATATATATATATATATACAGTATATTACGCACACACATACATATCTAAACATACATATATATATATATATATATATATATATATATATATATATATATATATATATATATATATATATATATATATGTATATATATATATTAGAGATGCGCGGTCTGCGGACACACCCGCGGAGTCCGCGGGTAATCCGCGGGTCGAGCGGATGAATGACGAAAAAAATAGATTTTAAATAGATTCGGGCGGGTGGCAGTTGAACCAATTCGGAAATATATATACATAGTAAATGTATAAAGAGAATCCTATGTGTCCCAGCAACAACTGAGTGCCGCAAGTGAGCGCTCCTTCAGCGCAGCAGGGCTCATTAGAGGCCAGGCGCTCTCGCCTGAATCCTGGCACTGTAGATACCATTTTATTCCTGCATAGTGCTAAAAAAAAAAGTAAGTAGACATACGGTTGGATATGTTAAACGAATTAGTCTACGTTACCTAGGCTATACCAAATAAGCCCATGTCTAACCTATATTGAGTTCGGTCAGCTAAATAATTTGGATGGTTACGTGTTGTTTGGGCGCACTACAATGCAAAGGAATTAAGGCAATTGCGTTGTTCATTGTGTTTTTTTTCTATTGGAGATATACTACTGTGTGTTAATTATTTGGCCTCGCTTTCAAGTGAAGCGCATCTCCGATTGGCTACAATGTAAAGCTGTTTAGCTTGCTTTGTTCGTCGCGACCGTCTATTTTCATTATAATTCAATTATTATTATTTATTTAATTTATTTTTGTTTAAATAGGGATGACATACATATATTCTTTAACCTCACTAATGCCTTGCATCGTCTATATTAGATATATAACAACGGGCCGGTGGCGGGTGGGTGTGGTTTTGATAAAATGTTGGTTCAGGTGGATGGCGGGTGAATGACGACTTTTGTGATGCGGTTGCGGATTAAATAATTGCCTATCCGCGCACCTCTAATACATATATATGTGTGTTTATGAATTTATATACATATATCAATCAATCAATCAATCAATCAATCAATCAATCAATCAATCAATCAATCAATCAATGTTTATTTATATAGCCCTAAATATGAATGTGTATATATATATATATATATATATATATATATATATATATATATATATATATATATATATATATATATATATATATATATATATATATATATATATATATATATATATGTATATATAAATATATATATATATATATATATATATATATATATATATATATATATATATATATATATATATATATATATATATATATATATATATATATATATATATATATATATATATATATATGTATGTATACATACACAATATATACATATACATATATCAAAAGTCAAGTCAAAGTCAAAGTCAGCTTTATTGTCAAACAACTGTTTGTACAGGACATACAGGTGGACGAAATTACGTTCCTCTCACAACCACGGTGTCTATAAATATAAAGTGTAAAAGAAGAATAAAAAAGACAACAATTTAAATTTTATATATACAGTATATATACGCACACATATACATATCTAAACATACATATATATATAAATACATATATATGTGTGTTTATGAATGTATATACATATATGAATGTATATATATATATATATATATATATATATATATATATATATATATATATATATATATATATATATATATATATATATATATATATATATAGTAGATCATTTTAATTTGATCAATTTAATGACAGTTTAAGTCATTTGCGCTCAGCATGGTTTTCTGGTGCTATCTGGTGGTTAAGGGTAGCAATTACACCGAAACAATATGTTTTTGTTTTTTCCATTGGCTACAATGAGATTAATTTGGTATTGTTGGAAAAAGCATGCCCGTCTCTGAAAGAATATGATTGGATTCTGATCCTGATCAAAAACACAAAACAGTTTTAAAGCATGTGGAAACATTTTCTAGCGAATGGTCATATCTCATAAGGAATATCTCATAAGAAATATATTTAATGTCCGCTAACGTCATAGTTTCTTTGGTGTATTAATGTTACTCACTTGTAAAAGGCAAACATAGACTCATACCAATGGCCATACAAATGAACTGGAAGCTTCCAAAGCTGCTTAACACCTGAAAAAACACATGATGACACAATGTTCACATTACACCGTATTGTACAGGAGGTGTGTCAGAAAAGTTCCAGGACTGGTGTCAAACAAACTGTACTTCTAATACAAAATAAAAAATGTTCCTCTTGCATGAAGGCCAGGCTTTCCTGCCATGCCTTCATGCAGACCTGGAGGGATAATTCCAGGGGGATCCGCCAGAACTCGCACTAGAAAAATGAGCTTGAGAAAAGGGGCTGAGGGGGTCACACGGCACTCGGTCAGGGGACTAGAGAGGTTGCTCCACCATGGCAATGTTCTACTCGACCAGGAACTGGCATGTTGTCATGTGAAGCAGCCACGAGTGGACACTCTCACATTGAAGAATGCAATCAATAGTACTGGAACTTTTCTGACACACCTAAGAGTTACTTGTTCCCGGATTTGTTTTGACTGGTCTGAGTACTGCTTTTCTTCTGAAACAAGCCAAACAAACGGGACCACATTAATTTTAGATAAGTGTCCTTTTTTGTGTGTGTTTTAGAGGCGTAATCAAGCTTAATGTGTCCAATTGAATGTCATAATAGCTTCAAACACATCAGTGTCTTTTTCAAGCACGTGACGTGACATTAGACCAGGTCTACGCAAATTAAGGCCCGGGGGCCACATGCGGCCCGTTAAGCTTTTCAATCTGGCCCGCCGGACATTTCCAAATAATTGTTTTAAATCTTTAAGATGGAAACTGTAGCTGCCATTATGATGTGCAGTGATGTTTTGAAATTACCTTAAATATTCAACTATAGAAATTATTTCAATGGTTGGAATCTGCGTTTTTGCATGATATACTAGTTACTATGGTAATCTAAGTCACAGCAACTCAGACAAGGCACCAAGCAGTTTCCACAGAGTGTTTCCAGAGCGGCCAGCCTGAAATGCAGGTTTCAGGGCCAAAAGCGGAAGGAGATTTTTAAAACAAAATTCTAAAGCTTAGTGATATCTAATATCTATCAGATTGTAAGTGGGGTTTTTTTTTACCCTTCGCGTTCATATTTCGCTGTGTTGGTTGCATTTTTGTTGCATTTCGCTTGATTGCAAAATATGTCAATCGAGAGGGAGTGTGATGTTCATATGTTGTGAATAGAGATGTCCGATAATATCGGACTGCCGATATTATCGGCCGATAAATGCTTTAAAATGTAATTTCGAATATTATCGGCATCGGTTTCAAAATTATCGGTATCGGTTTCAAAAAGTAAAATGTATGACTTTTTAAAACGCCGCTGTGTACACGGATGTAGGGAGAAGTACAGAGCGCCAATAAACCTTAAAGGCACTGTCGTTGCGTGCCGGCCCAATCACATAATATCTACGGCTTTTAACACACACAAGTGAATGCCATGCATACTTTGTCAACAGCCATACAGGTCACACTGAGGGTGACCGTATAAACAACTTTAACACTGTTACAAATATGCGCCACACTGTGAACCCACACCAAACAAGAATGACAAACACATTTCGGGAGAACATCCGCACCGTAACACAACATAAACACAACAGAACAAATACCCAGAACCCCTTACAGCAATAACTCTTCCGGGACGCTAAAATATACACCCCCCTCTACATCCACCACCCCCCAAACCCACCCACCTCAAGCTGCTCATGCTCATGCATGTCCCAAATTCCAAGCTGCTGTTTTGAGGCATGTTAAAAAAAAAAAATGCACTTTGTGACTTCAATAATAAATATGGCAGTGCCATGTTGGCATTTTTTTCCATAACTTGAGTTGATTCATTTTGGAAAACCTTGTTACATTGTTTAATGCATCCAGCGGGGCATCACAACAAAATTAGGCATAATTTTTTTAATGTTTTAAGGCGGTTTGTCATAACATACCTTATCGTGAAGTTTTGTATTAGTGTTCCTAAAAATAGATATACCGGCCCCCAGACACATTTTTTTCTCAAAATTTGTCCCCTGAGTCAAAATAATTGCCCAGGCCTGTATTAGACGGTTGGATGATGGTTGGATATTACCATTCATCTCATTAAACTAGATTTATTTTCAAAAAGTAAAACACTTATCTTTGATAAATAATTAAATATTTCAGAAATGTCTTAGCTTTTTAAAACAAAACAAATTCAATTTTGTTTTTCAAATTTCCTCAGTCTTGTAATTGGTTGAATTTAATCTGAATTCAAACAACTTTTGCATGATACCTCAACTTATTCTGCCACCTTAGACAGCTACAACCGTGAGACAAGAGTGTTGTCCATCAATGGAAAATAATTACCCAGTAGAGAAGAAGCATGCCGCAGGTCACAATGATGCTGGACAGGGCCAAGAATTTGAACACACAGAAAGATGTTACAAGAGCAGCACGGCCCTTCCTGTGGACAGACAGAAAAACACAACATGACCATTATGAGTAAGCCAAGTATTGGTTTGTTTTCTTCCTACTCTGACTTGTTTGGGCTCAATTGTTGAGCGTACAAAACCCAAAACCAGTGAAGTTGGCACGTTGTGTAATTCGCAGTGTTGGGTTAGTTACAGAAAACCAGTAACTAGTTACAGTTACAAGTTACTTTCTTTCAAAAGTAACTCAGTTACTAACTCAGTTACTTACACCAAAAAGTAATGTGTTACTGTGAAAAGTAACTATTTAGTTACTTATTTTTTAAGCTCCCATTAATACCCTTTTAGCCTTCATTTCAGTACTGTTATTGCACTGGAGAATAATACAATCTGTTGATCAACTTGACTTTTTGATTGATTGAAACTTTTATTAGTAGATTGCACAGTACAGTACATATTCCGTACAATTGACCACTAAATAAGTTTTTCAACTTGTTTAAGTCAGGGTCCACGTAAAAACATAGATAGTGAAATAAAGCCTGACATCTGGAGTGATGCTGCTGTCTTCCACACTTGGAGCCATGGATTGTACAATCCTTGTTTTCAATGGCATAATCATTGACACAGGTGAAGTTTCAGTGCTCAGTAGAGATGTAACTGTTTTGAGGGGTTTAAGCACCTGGAGGACCTCCTCTGCCACTCTCACATCATCATCAGTGTGCCGAACCAAAGACACGCCCCCCCCCCCCACCCCCCACCCCCTCCTCCCTACACCCACACCCAGACACATACAGAGCGTGCCTCTTTTCTTCTCTCCCGCTTGTGACAGAGGAAGAATCAGAATAACGACACCGCAACTCTGCAATAAAACACACTCAGATCTTCTGTTTCAAACCGATACTATCAATTAATCAATCAATCAATGTTTATTTATATAGCCCTAAATCACAAACATAAAAAATAACGTAAAATAACGCAGTAACGCATCATGTAGTAACGGTAACTAGAGTTACTGTATATAAAAAATAACGTGTTAGATTACTAGTTACCGACGAAACTAACGGTGCTACAGTAACACTGGCTAATTCGTAAATAAAAACAGTATACAATGATTTGCAAATACTTTTCAACTTATATTCAATTGAATTGACTGCAAAGACAAGATATTTAATGTTCGAACTGAGAAACGTATTTTTTTTTTGCTAATAATCATTAACTTAGAATTTAATGGCAGCAACACTTTGCAAAAAAGTTGGCACAGGGGCATTTTTACCACTGTGTTACAAGGCCTTTCCTTTTAACAACACTCAGTAAAAGTTTGGGAACTGAGGAGACCAATTTTTGAAGCTTTTCAGGTGGAATTCTTTCCCATTCTTGCTTGATGTACAGCTTAAATTGTTCAACAGTCCAGTGTCTCCGTTGTGGTATTTTAGGCTTCATGTTGCGCCACACATTTTCAATGAGAAACCGGTCTGGACTACTCTTTTACTATGAAGCCTTGCTGTTGTAACACGTGGCTGGGCATTGTCTTGCTGAAATAAGCATGGGCGTCCATGATAACGTTGCTTGGATGGCAACATGTGTTGCTACAAAACCTGTATGTACCTTTCAGCATTAATGGTGCTTTCACAGATGTGTAAGTTACCCATGCCTTGGGCACTAATACACCCCCATACCATCACAGATGCTTGCTTTTGAACTTTGCGCCTAAAACAATCCGGATGGTCTTTTCCTCTTAGTTCCGGAGGACACAACGTCCAATGTTTCCAAAAACAATTAGAAATGTGGACTCGTCAGACAACAGAACACTTTTCCACTTTGCATCAGTCTATCTTAGATGAGCTCGGACCCAGCAAAGCCGGCTGCGTTTTTGGGTGTTGTTGATAAATGGATTTCGCTTTGCATAGTAGAGTTTTAATTTGCATTTACAGATGTAGCGATAAATTGTAGTTACTGACCGTGGTTTTCTGAAGTGTTCCTGAGCCCATGTGGTGATATCCTTTACACACTGATGTCGCTTTTTGATGCAGTACCGCCTGAGGGATCGAAGGTCACAGGCTTAGCCGCTTAGGTGCAGTGATTTCTCCAGATTCTCTGAGCCTTTTGATGATGGTGAAATCCCTAAATTCCTTGCAATAGTTTGTTGAGAAATGTTGTTCTTAAACTGTTCGACAATTTGCTCAAGTGGTGACTCTCGCCCCATCCTTGTCTGTGAATGACTTCATGGAAGCTGCTTTTATACCCAGTCATGGCACCCACCTTATTTTCCAAATAAGTGTTTGATGAGTATTCCTCAACTTTCTCAGTCTTTTTTGCCACTTGTGCCAGCTTTTTTGAAAGATGTTGTAGGCCTCAAATTCCAAATGAGCTAATATCTGCAAAAAATTAAGTTTTTCAGTTCGAATGATAAGTATCTTGTCTTTGCAGTCTATTCAATTGAATATAGGTTGAAAAGGATTAGCAAATCATTGTATTCTGTTTTTATTTACGGTTTACACAACGTGCCAACTTCCCTGGTTTTGGCTTTTGTACAACTATTACGGTGGCCTGTAAGGGATAACAAAGAGTTTACCCTGGACTGTTTGATACAGAAATCAACCTGAGCCAATGGTTCAGGGAGTTTTAGAAGTGCCTATATTGTATACTTGATGAGGTTGGTAACGCAGGAGATGTTTGGAATGGCGGAGGTGAAGGGAGAAGCCACAGAGGCCTCCAGTTCAGACAGAGAGATCCCAACGTGAGCTTTCTTCAGGGCCTGAAAGAGAGAGAGAAATCAGTATAAATGAGGCACATCTGTTCAAGTTTTTCAAATGGTTGATTTATGGATTGTTGTTAAAACCCTTTCTGGAGGCTTGCCAAGGTGTCTCCAAGCATGATTTGAACATACTCTGTACTCACCCCACAATCGTTAGCGCCATCCCCGCACATCCCTACAATGTAGCTGCAAGGTAAACAAAGACAAACTGATATTATTGTGCTCTGAAAGGTGAAGACGGTGGACATAGCGCATCAAAATAAAGAAATACAACGGACTCCATGCTCTGTAGGCCTTGTACCAGCTGAGTCTTCTGGTCCGGAGTCATTCGAGCAAACACAGTGGCTCTCAGAAGAAACTGCATGGAGGTGAGACAAAATGTTTGCCATACTGGACACAGACACCAAAAGCTAATCCGTGTCTCAGTACCTTGGGGAGAAGTTGTGGAAAATGTTCATTGATGACAGCGAAGGCTGGACCACTCACAGCGAAGTGATATCCCACTGTGTCTTCTTCTTGCATTCCCTCGTCGGCAAAAATAACCCTGGGTGTCTGAATGGGAGCAAAACCAGTATGACGGTGAAAAGTCTGCTTAGAAAACTTTCATTGGAGGCTGTCAGAGGGGGGGGGGGGGGGGGGGGGGTGCGAGGCATCAACCATCACTCACTGAACAGATTTATGGTCGTCTCGTAGAAATGTTGAAATAGCTCTGAGCTTCCAGCAGGAAATAGTTTAGCATGACCATATTCCATCTTCATCTGCTCAAGTTGATGTCATAATCAAGTTGTGTCAATTAGGAGAAGATTTGCAGCAAGTTGTTTAAAATGTTTAAGTTGAATCAACGTTTTCAACGTAAAAGTTGATTCAACTTTCAATTCATTGTTTTGAACCTTGAGTCCAAATTGATATTTGTCCTCAACAAAGATGATAGGCATGCAGTAGAAGAAAAAAGTAAACATTTTAACAAGCTTGTCATTTCGACCTTTGGCACATGTTAAGACACAAAAAGTTACAATTCAGTGTATGTAAAAGTACAGTTAGAGCAATACAAATTGCCCTCATGTCACACAGAAATGACAATGTTTACTTCATGCACAGTTTGAGTGTTGCTGTCCCAAATTGGTTACTTCCCTTTACCAGAAAGGACGATCATCCACGTCCTCTTCATTTATTTGATAATTTCAACCACGCCGCCTGAAGCGCTGATTGGTTGGTTAACGTTGCCGCTATATCGTGAATGACCGAAGAAGTTGCCTTGATCATGTGCGGTATGAAGTTTCAACAACTTGTTGATACAGTAGTCCAAGTCTTTCAAAGGCAAGACTAAAAAAACATTTTGACTGTATCTCGACGCTTTATATATATATATATATATATATATATATATATATATATATATATATATATATATATATATATATATATATATATATATATATATATATATATATATATATATATATATATATATATATAAAGCGTCGAGATACAGTCAAAATGTTTTTATATATATATATATATATATATATATATATATATATATATATATATATATATATATATATATATATATATATATATATATATATATATACATCATAATTTTGATTTAAACAAAAATACGTTTTGTATGTCTATTTATGGAAAAAAAAAAAGGCATTTACTTGATCACTTTATAGCAAATAAAAACTATTGCACTATTATTGTTTCTTTATTTACCAATCAGTATGGCGGACACAACAACGTAATGTCATGTTACAACTTGTATCTCATAATCCTCACAGCATGGAAAGGTATGGTGAACTTTCATGTTCATTTTGTAGAAACTCTGCGTTATGATGATTATATATATATTTATATAATTCTGCCTTTTGGCAAGGCCGATGTTGCACTACAATCAGTTTACTTCACATATCCTTAGTGATATTAGCAATTATAACCATACTTGCCAACCCTCCCGTTTTTAGCGGGAGAATCCCGGTATTCAGCACCTCTCCCGACAACCTCCCTTCTCCCGACAAACTCCCGGTATTCAGCCGGAGCTGGAGGCCACGCCCCCTCCAGCTCAATGCGGACCTGAGTGGGGACAGCCGTTCTCACGTCCGCTTTCCCAGCAGCTTGCCTGCCCAATGACGTCATAACATCTACGGCTTTTAGAGAGTAGAGTGCACAACAAGCAGAGAGAGTTCTTGGTTTCTTATGTGGGTTTATTGTTAGGGAGTTTCATTAACGTCCTCCCAGCGCGGTAACAACACACAACAACAGCAGTCACGTATAGTCTACTGTAAAGCAGTTCGTCTGCCGTAAACAGCAATGTTGTGACACTCTTAAACAGGACAATACTGCCACCTACCGGATAGCCTGCAGAACACTGAAATTCAAGAATGTCTTTTATTTATATGTATAATAAAATAAAAAATAAAAATAAAATATATATATAGCTAGAATTCACTGAAAGTGAAGTATTTCATACATATATATATATATATATATATATATATATATATATATATATATATATATATATATATATATATATATATATATATATATATATATATATATATATATATATGTGAAATACTTGATTTGGTGAATTCTAGCTGTAAATATACTCTCCTCTTAACCACGCCCTTGGCCACGCCCCAAACACGCCCCCGCCCCAAACACGCCCCCCCTCCCCCCCCGACCACGCCGCCCCCCCTCCCCCCACCTCCCGATATTGGAGGTCTCAAGGTTGGCAAGTATGATTATAACTATTATCAGATGTCATGTCAAGGACATACATTAGCATTGTAAACACGACAAGATCAGTTTCACTATTTTAGTAAATAGTGAACCGTATTTTTCGGACTATAAGTCAACGTTTTTTTCATAGTTTGGCCGTGGGTGTGACGTATACTCCGGAGCGACTTATGTGTGAAATTATTAACATATTACCATAAAATATTAAACAATATTATTTATCTCATTCGCGTGAGCGACGAAGAAAATGTCCGCAATCATCACACACACGTCAGCAATCGTCACTCACACGCCAACCAATAAGAATTTGGTGGGGGCAGGTCATGGCAGAAGTGCATTGTGGGTTTTGGAATGCTAACTGCTATACGCTATACGCTACTGCCGGAGCTATTAAAATGGATCAACATTGGCGGTAACTTATAAAAACTGAGAAGGACTGAACTAAAATGGCACCGAAAAGGAAATCATATACTGCAGATTACAAGCTGGACGTAGTGAAATATGCAGCAGAAAACGGCAATCGAGCAGCAGAAAGAATGGACGCTAGCGGGGCATACCAGGAGCGACACAGAGGAGGAAGATTTCATGGGATTTAGCGATCGGGAGTGACAGATTGTTTGGTAAACGTATAGCATGTTCTATATGTTATAGTTATTTGAATGACTCTTACCATAATATGTTACGTTAACATACCAGGCACGTTCTCAGTTGGTTATTTGTGCGTCATATGGCGTACACTTATTCAGCCTGTTGTTCACTATTCTTTATTTATTTTAAATTGCCTTTCTAATGTCTATTCTTGGTGTTGCATTTTATCAAATAAATTTCCCCCAAAAATGCGATTCATACTCCAGTGCGACTTATATATGTTTTTTTTTCTTCTTTATTGTGCATTTTCGGCCGGTGCGACGTATACTCCGGAGCGAATTTAATGCAAAGTCATGACAATGGTCCATTTTTGAAAACCACTGTAAAAAATTTATTGATTTAACATTTTATTTGCACGAGTGTAAAACTGCACCAAATCCTGCTGTCAGCTGTTACATTTTGGTCCCTGTTACACTGTGAAGACACACTAAATATGCACTTCCTCAAAATTGTACTTTTGTGTGTGTTGTCTCTCTTTTAAATCATTCCCAGTAGTATTATTTTTGTTCGTGTTGTATATATTTTTATGTAATAGTTCAATTTTCAAATGCAACTTTAGTTGGTCGTTGAGAATACTCATACGCAAACACAGACACAAAACATACAAAACAGAGACACAACACACACAAACCCAAATTCAGTTTTAAGCCTGGGGTAGTAAAGAAAACAATACAAATATCTTCAGGGGTAACAAAATAAACATTAGAGCAGTCTAAGTGATGGGAAATGAGTTGAAAGTCAAATTGAAAAAGTCGGTATTGAGCCTGCTTTTAAAGACTGAAATATTTCGGAGCCTCCAAAAGGCTATTCCAAGGATGTGAGCTAAACTGACAAAACCAAGCTTACCTGTGGGGTTTTTTGTGGGTATTTAGAAGCATTTAAAAAAGACTGATGCTAGGAGACATTAAGGCCCCTGTTGTCAGCGTACCTTCTTGTTCCTTAAAATATGTCAACTGTTGCCAGTGTACCTTCTCGTTCCTTAAAATATGTCAACTGTTGCCAGCGTACCTTCTTGTTCCTTAAAATATGTCAACTGTTGCCAGCGTACCTTCTTGTTCCTTAAAATATGTCAACTGTTGTCTACCTTCTTGTTCCTTAAAATATGTCAACTGTTGCCAGCGTACCTTCTTGTTCCTTAAAATATGCCAACTGTTGTCTACCTTTATGTTCCTTAAAATATGTCAACTGTTGTCAGCGTACCGTCTTGTTCCTTAAAATATGTCAACTGTTGTCAGCGTACCTTCTTGTTCCTTAAAATATGTCAACTGTTGTCAACGTACCTTCTTGTTCCTTATAATATGTCAAATGTTGTCTACCTTAATGTTCCTTAAAATATGTCAACTGTGTTCAACGTACATTCTTATTCCTTAAAATATGTCAACTGTTGTCAATGTACATTATTGTTCTTTAAAATATGTCAACTGTTGTCAGCATACCTTCTTGTTCCTTAAAATATGTCAACCGTTGTCTACCTTCTTGTTTCTTAAAATATGTCAACTGTTGTCTACCTTCTTGTTTCTTAAAAACATGTCAACTGTTGTCAGCGTACCTTCTTGTTCCTTAAAATATGTCAACCGTTGTCTACCTTCTTGTTTCTTAAAATATGTCAACTGTTGTCAGCGTACATTCTTGTTCCTTAAAATATGTTAACTATTGTCAACGTACCTTCTTGTTCCTTAAAATATGTCAACTGTTGTCTACCTTCTTGTTTCTTAAAATATGTAAACTGTTGTCAGCGTACCTTCTTGTTCCTTAAAATATGTAAACTGTTGTCAGCGTACATTCTTGTTCCTTAAAATATGTCAACTGTTGTCAGCGTACCTTCTTGTTCCTTAAAATATATCAACTATTGTCTACCTTTATGTTCCTTAAAATATGTCAACTATTGTCAACGTACCTTCTTGTTCCTTAAAATATGTCAAATGTTGTCTACCTTAATGTTCCTTAAGATACTGTATGTCAACTGTTGTCAACGTATATTCTTATTCCTTAAAATATGTCAACTGTTGTCAATGTACATTATTGTTCTTTAAAATATGTCAACTGTTGTCAGCGTACCTTCTTGTTCCTTAAAATATGTCAACTGTTGTAAGCGTACCTTCTTGTTACTTAAAATATGTCAACTGTTGTCAGCGTACCTTCTTGTTCCTTAAAATATGTCAACTGTTGTAAGCGTACCTTCTTGTTACTTAAAATATGTCAACTGTTGTCAGCGTACCTTCTCGTTTCTCACAACATGGTTGTCAGAATAGCGCCATGTGATACTCGCAGGGTTCTCATCATTTGGAGGCACAGCATCAGCAATGATAACGTTCTCATGGGCTTGAACCATCACACAGTCTCGGGCCACTGATATCGCTGTCAACATGTTGTCACCTAACGGCACACAACAGCCAATGAAACTTTAGACGTGACAAGGAACGAACTGAGCTGGCAATAATTTGGTTGATTTTTGGTTACCTGTGACCATCAAAGTCCGAATGTTGGCTTGTCGTAAGTCAAGCAACACCCCAGTCGTCTGTTCTTTGATTTTATTCTGCATGACGATCAAGCCAAGGAAGTCCATGTTGGTCTCTAACTGCTCTCTGTAGGGCCAACACACACACACACACACACACACACACACACACACACACACACACACACACACACACACACACACACACACCAAATTATGATTTCCTTTGTATATCATACTTATAGTTACACGTGCATCTAAATAAATCTGTTTGTCATTTTTTTTTTTTTTATGAGCTACTAGGTATATTTTTAAACAACTGTGAACGTTACTAAGAAATAAATAAATAAATATTTCACCCAGTTTTGGGGGGCTGGTTCGTCACGCCTGTCCCTGGTTGAAAGATTTATTTTGCAGTCCTTTCCTCGTTTTTGTTTTGCTTTGCTTTTTTGTGCCTTATGCTTCTTAAGTCCGCTCGGTTTTTGTGCACTTCCCTGCTGCACATATTTGGATTTTTTTGCGATAACTGCACTGTCCCTAATAAAGAGGCCGCCTCTGCATGCTGGGGTTCAGACAAACACCATACCGTTACATTTAGTTGCACTATTGAACTACTGGTTGAAGTGAATGTTTAAAAGATACTATCGTTCATTGGGAGGCACCTGTTGACAGTACTGATCTAAAATATAAAGATCCTATAATCTACAATTCTTCATCCATCTAGGAGGGATGTAAAAGTGTTGTAGATTCTGCGTTACTGCAGTTTCAAAATCCTCTCAATAACGCCGTAACGAGTGACGATGTCAAACGAAAACTTGGTGAGTGTAGTTTTTTTTCGGCCACTTTTGCTTTGGCAGGTTTGAAAATGAACGACTTCCCCCAGAATCCTCTGCCCAGCGCTGGATGCAATGTAGGGGAGTGCAGTACCGTACAGGGGAGAGAAAGGGGAAGCAGGAAGTGAAGTGTGTTCCACTTCGTAGCATCCATCCACCCATTTTCTACCGCTTCTCCTTTTTCTGGGTTGCAAGGGGGCTGGAGCCTATCCCAGCTGCATGCAGGCAAAAGGCAGGGTAGACTCTGGATAAGTGGCACTTTGTAGCAGATAAGAGGAATTAGGTTTTTTCAAAATCCTATCCATAACTTTAGGAGTTATGTTGCTAACAAACCCTGGCAAAAACATAACCTCTGTGGTGAAGGTAACGCGAGCCACGTTCCTCTCAAGTGTCTATGTTATGCCAGGGTTGCATGGTTATGCGCTGGTTGTTTCCCCAAGATGCAGAAGGGATATCAGGAAACCGAGTGCAAGTAAAAAAAAATTTGTATTCTAATAATCAAGCCAAAAATACAGAATGGTGCCAATGTCATGGGAGGCTATGGTAAAGGCTTAACCAAAGACTGGTCAAAAACAGGAGCAAGAAGTAAGGATAACCATGGTAACTGTTGTGTGTAGCAAACAAAACAGCCAGGCAGAATGTGGCGAAAGGCAGGAATAAATAGTTCTCTGATTAGTGACCGGGAGCAGGTGAGCGTCCCGACCACTAATCAGAGTCAAGTGACAATAATCAGCACCCATGGCAACAACGAAACCAAATCCGGGTGCAGACACAGGAAATACTAAACTAAGCAAAACATGATCCGGGCAACGGATCATCACAGTCCAAGGCAAAACAGACTTGGAAAAGCATATTCCACAATAAAATCACACGTGGCCCTAATACGGTGACATTTTGATATCATTACATCTCTACTATCATGTGGTCAACATGCTCTTGGGTCCTCTGTAGTGGACATTTGTTTCTGGTCTTTTGTCAGTCACACGATGGCTGACATCAATTCACTTGAAAATACTCAGCAAGTGGCGTTCATGATGATCATTTCTCCTTCAGCAAATAGTTTGATCTGACAAAAGACAATATTTGCTTAACATTTAAATAGAGCAAATTCCCTTTTGAAGTGAAGTTGTTGGAGCACCACTGTGTAAATATGTGCATTTTATATCCACAAAATAATATTGCCCGAGGAAAACTTGGTGCAACACTTTGAAAAAGTCTGGGAGGGCTGTCCCTGTAATGATGTCCAAAGAACTCTGTTGAACGCTCACCGACTGAGGTTTTGGACTTCAGGCCAGGAGAGTATGGACTCCAGTTGGTGATGTGCCAGCGCAATGACGCGGAAACCCTGTCGGGTGTAAGTCTCCAGTGTCTCTGTGAAACTCTGCGGGACTGTGGACACAAACATGGCAGCTCAGTCTGACATTTGTGAGTTGCTGATTGAGGTACGACTAGACATGTATGGTGGTAGACAACTACAATGTATCCTACTTGGACATGCTGTGGACACGTGTCTGACCTGTGTGTGGCTTGCAGAGGTTAACCACGGTCTCTGGGGCTCCTTTAAGATAGACGTCAAAGTGTTTTTGTCCCAGTTGTCTGACCACCACACTCATCCTCTGCAGCGTCGAGGAGAAGGGGAAGTGGAGCACAATGCCAAGCTCTCCCCCCTTCAAGGTTGAATGTCAAAAGTATATTATTTGTAAATATGCATTTCCACAAGAGGCCTAAATGATCAAGTCAAAAACATGCTGGTCACTCAATAAAATTAGTCACAGGGTCACCTTCTGTGGATGTTTCACAACAGTGGAAATGTTGTCATCGTGAAGGGCAGGTTGTTCTTCTGCTGGTTCCTCAAGGATCTCAACACAAATAACAGAACAAACATATTGGATGAATAGGAAGCCCATTCTTGCAGAGTCCGGAGACATTCATGAGCAGGGTGATGCTGCGTTACTTTGATTCTTGATTTGATCGCATTTTGAATAAGTTTTTTCCATGGGAAATTGTCGAAATATAAATATTAATTGTTGTAAACATTTTTGTAAAGTAATAGTTGTTCTGCTACGGCCGTGCAAGCAAAGCTTGAGGTGTGACCCCAAAATGTATGGACAGATAAAGCGACATGCAGGTGAAGGTAATTTATTGGAAGGAGTGGTTGCAACTGTCGACCACGGGCGAAGCAAGGGAGGCAGAAACAGTGTGGAGCAGAAATAAACACACCACTTACAGCATGCACTCTATAATAATGAACTAGTGTCATCCACGGGGCAACAAAACTCCTGATTAGTGATCAGAGGCAGATGAGTCACCTGATCACTAATCAAGAGCAGGTGTGGAGAATCAGTGCTCAAGCCAAAGGTAAAGTGGCTGACAACAGGGAAAACAGGACGTGGAACAAAAACTGAGAGCGCAAGAACTAATTGTGCGTTCCATTTGTTCTGCAAAGTTGGAATTTCCGAGTTCCTAATCGGAATTTTAACTGGCACGCCCCTCAAAGTCGGATTTACGTCTTGGAAAGTCGGAGCTTTCTCACCACCCCCAAGTTGGTTCCAAAGATGGCCGCTCTGGTTGTAAACAACAATGTTTGCTTCTATAGTTTACCTATGCATGTATACCAAGACACAAGTCCAAGCTGTAAGCAGTCAGGACATGGACCTTCTCACAAGTCATGTAAGTGTAAAAATAAGTCTAAAGTTGCACAGGACAGACTGGCACTTGTGTTTGTTGGATGAAGTGTACGTGTCCTAGGATGTTTGTTAGATGAAGTGTACAAGTCCTAGGATGTTTGTTAGATGAAGTGTATGTATCCTTGGATGTTTGCTAGATGAAGTGTACAAGTCCGAGGATGTTTGTTAGATGAAGTGTACATGTCCAAGAGTGTTTTTTAGAAGAAGTGTACGTGTCCGAAGATGTTTGTTGATGAAGTGTACGTGTCCAAGGATGTTTGTTAGATGAAGTGTACGTGTCCAATGATATTTGTTAGATGAAGTGTATGTGTCCTACAATGTTTGTTCGTTGAAGTGTACGTGTCCAAGGATGTTCCGTGTCAATATGTCAAGCTCACCCAGCCGGTGGCGTTGAACACCTTGAGGTCTAGAGGGTCTCCACAGAGTTTGTCCTCTATGCGGACCAGTGAGTGGCAGGTTGCCATGCAGGCGACAAACGACGTCTTTGCCAGAGTTTCTGTAGTCACCTCAGTCTCTGGAGATGAAAACCTGAGTGGGACAAGGAGGAAGTCTCTTACAGGTCATGTGATGCATTTCTATTTCATCCGAGCACCCTTAAAGAAGTCAAATTATGATTTTTGTTTCTACATTTCCAAAAGCTTCCAACGTGGCTTGTTGATTCAAATGTTGCATGGATGATGTTTTACAGACCATCTTCAAGTCGCTTTATGACCGTCTCTTCAGGATGCACCATTTTGTGGGCGGTCTTACATGCCTCCACTTCGACAACGTCTTCTCCCCGCCAGCCAATTTGGAGTTTTTTGCACTTCCATAGCAAGCTTATTGACAATTATACATTGAACTACACGCTACTTTGTATTAGAAATTGGAAGAGCGGAGTATACATGTGCATGTACGAGCCAGTTTGGCCCACATCAAGAGGAAGGAGGAAAAGAAGGAGCTTATTGACTACAGCTTCAGGATACAATGACAGATCTTCGAGGAAAACTTTACCATATATGGAAATATCCTGTGAGATCACAAGTCAGATCTAGTTTTAGACTTAGATTGATCAGATCTGTTGCCAAAACAAAAGAATAGGTAGTTGCACAGGTGAGCTGGAGCCAATCCCAGCTGACTTCAGGCAAAAAGGTGAGGTACGCAGGACTGGTCATCAGCCAAAGGCAGGGCACGTATAGACAAATCAAGCTAACACTCCTCCCTTGGACAATTAGAGCCTAATCCACAAAGTTTTGCGCGTATTTTATCAATCCTTAAACTGTTTTGCATCTATATTTAGCATATTAGGAATACATGTGCTAACTGGCACCGTTTGCACAAACGACTGCACAGCGGTTATTGTGAGCAGACGATTACTGCAGTGAAAAATGATGGACGGGTAAAATCTTCTGTCTGTGTGCGCGTTAACTAAGTAGTTGCCATGGTTATAGACCTCCACTGACATTATTTGTTCAGCCTATGAGGAAACCGATCAGTGACAAACCCAAATGTAAAAAGACACTTACATGCCATCCTTAGCTCTCTGAATACCCCACAGGTTCAAACTGTCCTCAGTCAGAGTCCCAGTCTGAAGTCAAGCAAGTGACAAGACAAATGGAGTCAAGGTCTGCTAAATAGCTAACACATCAGTTTGCAATCAAAAACCAGAACTGGATGCGACTGTAGTCTTTTATTGTGAGATGTGTTCAGGAAAGATTGATCCAACTCACCTTGTCAAAACAGATCAGGTTCAACTGACCAGAGATGTTGATTCTCTGCGGACTGGTACAAAAGATACCGACTCGCTTCATGCGGCGCTGTGCATTCAAAAGACCGGCAGTCAAGGCCACAGGTAGTATGGGGGTTACTGCGATAGTGACGATGCCAAGCGAAGCAAAGATGACAATCTCAGGAGCAGCCTGGATGGGATGCAGACGGGACAATCGATGCTACACATAGCTGTCGTTCTGGATTCTTACACATTTCAGGCAACCCTCTTGTTGAAGGGAACTGCACTTTTTTTGGAATGTTGCCTATCGTTCACAATCATTATGTAAGACAAGACAACAAATCTATTTTTTTTTAATGCATTCTAACTCGTAAAAAAAAGTCTGCTTACAATGGAGCAAATTCTGCACATTAATCCCTCTAAATAACAATCCAAAAAGACCACATTTGAATTTGAATATTAACAAGTATTAAAGGCCTACTGAAACCCACTACTACCGACCACGCAGTCTGATAGATTATATATCAATGATGAAATCTTAACATTGCAACACATGCCAATACGGCCGGGTTAGATTACTAAAGTGCAATTTTAAATTTCGCGCAAAATATCCTGCTGAAAATATCCTGCTGAAAATATCTCGGTATGATGACGCCTGCGCGTGACATCACGGATTGTAGAGGACATTTTGGGACAGCATTGTGGCCAGCTATTAAGTCGTCTGTTTTCATCGCAAAATTCCCCAGTATTCTGGACATCTGTGTTGGTGAATCTTTTGCAATTTGTTCAATGAACAATGGAAAAACCAAAGAAGAAAGCTGTAGGTGGGAAGCGATGTATTTCGGCCGGCTGCAGCAACACAAACACGTAGCCGGTGTTTCATTGTTTACATTCCCGAAAGATGATAGTCAAGCTTTACCATTGGCTTCCAAACATTTGATCGCTTGCCCGTACGTGCGGGTCGCTATGTGCATGTCACTTACGTAACTTTGGGGACTTTGGGGAAATATATGTGCTGTATGAACTTTGGGGAGGTGAACGGTACTTTGGGCTGTGGAATTGAGTGTGTTGTGTGGGTGTTTGATTTGTCAATACAAATCAAACATATAACCCGCCAATGCGGGTTATATGGACGGGAGGGGGGAGGTGTTTGTTATGTGGGACTAATTTGTGGCATATTAAATATAAGCCTGGTTGTGTTGTGGCTAATAGAGTATATATATGTCTTGTGTTTATTTACTGTTTTAGTCATTCTCAGCTGAATATCAGGTCCCACCCGCCTCTCACAGCATCTTCCCTATCTGAATCGCTTCCACTGCCCTCTAATCCTTCACTTTCACTTTCCTCATCCACGAATCTTTCATCCTGGCTCAAATTAATGGGAAAATCGTCGCTTTCTCGGTCCGAATCGCTCTCACTGCTGGTGGCCATGATTGTAAACAATGTGCAGATGTGAGGAGCTCCACAACCGGTGACGTCACGCGCATATCGTCTGCTACTTCCGGTACAGGCAAGGCTTTTTTATCAGCAACCAAAAGTTGCGAACTTTATCGTCGATGTTCCCTAATAAATCCTTTCAGCAAAAATATGGCAATATCGCGAAATGATCAAGTATGACACATAGAATGGACCTGCTATCCCCGTTTAAATAAGAAAATCGCATTTCAGTAGGCCTTTAAGGCAGCAATCTATCCATTTACCGCCTCTTATCCGAGTCCGGGTCGCGGGGGCAGCAGTCTAAGCAGCGATGCCCAGGCTTCCATGTCCTCGGCCACCTCCTCTAGTTCTACAGGGGGGTAGGCGAGGCGTTCCCAGGCCAGCTGTGAGACATAGACCCTCCAACGTGTCCTAGGTCTACCCCGAGATCTCCTCCCCGCTGCACATGCCCCTGACACACCTCACCAGGGAGGCGTCCAGGAGGCATCTGTAGTAGATGCTCGAGCCATCTCAGCTGGCTCCTCTCGACATGAAGGAGCAGCGGCTCTACTCTGAGTCCCTCCCGGATGACCGAGCTCCTCACCCTATCTCTGACAGTGATCCCAGACATCCTGCGGAGAAAACTAATTTCTGCCGCTTGTATTCGCGACCTTGTCCTTTTGGTCATTACCCAAAGCTCGTGACCATAGATGAGGGCAGGACGTAGACTAATCTGAAAATCGAGAGCTTCGCCTTCTGGCTCAGCTCCTTCTTTACCACAACAGACTGGTGCAGTGACTGCATCACTGCAGACGCCGCACTAATCCGTCTGTCAAACTCGCGTTCCATTCTTCCCTCACTCGGGAACAAAACCCCAAGATACTGGAACTCCTCCACTTGAGGCAGAACTTCAATCCCGACCCGATGGGTGCAGTCCACCCTTTTCTGACTTAGAACCATGGCCTCAGATTTGGAGGTGCTGATCCTCATCCCAGCAGCTTCACACTCGGCTGCAAACCGCCCTAGCGAACACTGAAGGTCCCAGCATATAGCAAAGTCCAAACCCTATCAAGGAGTTTGATTCCAGAGCCTATGCCGTGCGTTGAGGTGAGCCCGACAATATCTAGACGGTATCTCTCAACCTCAGGCACAATCTCAGGCTCCTTCCCCGCCAAAGAGATGACGTTCCATGTCCCGACAACCAGATCTGGCAACCGAGGACCGGGTCGCCGAGGCCTTTGCCTTCGACTGCTACCCAGTCCATATAGCACCGGACTCTCATGGATCCCCCTGCAGGTGGTGGGTCTGCGGGGGGCAGTCCCAAGTCTCTCTTTTGGGTTGTGCCCATAGGGGCTCCGTGGAGAAAGTCTCGCCCACCAGGCGCTCGCTGACGAGCTCCTGCCCTGGGCCTGGCTCCAGAGTGGGGCCCCGGTGTCCTTCGCCCAGGCGAGGTGCGGTTCCTCGATTTTCCTTTCTTCATAAAAGTCTTTTGAATCGCTCTTCGTCTGACCCATCACCTTGGACCAGTTAGCCTTGGGAAACCCTACCAGGGGCATGTAGCCCCCAACAACATAGCTCGTTGGATCATTTGGCAACTCAAACTCGTTAAGGTGGTGGAGGAGGTGTATTAGTGATATTGTTATTATAAGCGCTAAGGCAGATGAACTATTTATAGCGGCGCTGTGGTCAGAGGGAGCTAACTAGCTTGGGTGGCTTTGTTGACATTACCAACCGGTGAGCTGCTTTACCGCCTTGGTGCTCATCAAAGTTTTTTCTAGATAATAAATAATGTTTTTCACCTTGATAGTATAAGGATGAGGACATCCTCCGACGAGTTGGTCAACTCTGGCAAATTATTTACACCCGGAAATGGCATCACAGTGAAAGCAGACATTGTACTGTAAGTGATGTTTTATTATGTTTGTTGGCTCTCATAAAGTCTGCAGTGAGGAATAATCAGTGATGAAGGAAAAAAAGCAAATGACGTGATGCGTTTTTTAAATTAATGCGCCGCTGTACGCCTAAAATGATCAAAATACATTATGAATGTGCCTGTCACTTACATGTTTAAAAAAAACCTAATAAAGGTTTAGAGCGCTTGATAGGCAGAATAGAGCGACTCCCACAGGCTGCATTGTAAGCAAACTTAAACCCTAACCCGCATTTATTTACTAATTAGAATGCATTTTTAAAAAAAAGAAAAACGTGAGTGCTTGTCTTACATAAGGATTTGGAATTTGGAATGGCGAAATTCCAAAGAAAGTGCAGTTGCCTTTAAGGGAAGGATGACATTCGAATATAACAAAGCCATATTGATTTACTGTCCACCGAATATACCCCCTTCCAATTCAACAAGGTCTGGTTCGTTAAAAAGACCTTAGCCATTATTTCCCAGCAAAATGGGTTCTTGCTCTGCTTCCACCACTGACTGTAGCTGCAACGTTTCATACACCTTGGCTGGAAATTGATTTATAGTACCTTAGGGAACTATTATTATTATTATCATAGTTATCATTAAGGTTGTTCAGATCAACATGTTTGGGCTCGGATCTCAAGAGTTAGAGTTAGGAAGTTATTCTTACTGCTACACTTTGGTGGTGGAGCGGGGACTAAATTTAATCTATTTCAGAATGAAGCCATTGTCTTGCTGCTGTCTCCCACATTCAACATGTACAAAAGTAACGGTGTATATACTGTTGAGTATATAGCAAAAACAAAACTATGGTCTGGAGGGTACAGAACAGCTCCATTTCTTAAAGAAAGGTAAAACAAAAGTAGCGAACCAAAATAAAAATTGATTGATAGATAACGTGACAACATTGGACAAGCAGAAATGCACAAATCCATTTTTGTTTACAGAGTAAGTCACTGCTTCTTCTTCTTCTGTTTACGGTATGTGCTGCGCATATCAAAATAAAGTACTCTGATTTAAGGTGTGATGCATAAAATCGCACATCGTAATCAAATAATTTTTTCCGGGGTCCATGTACACAGTAACGTTCTAATCCGAATGATGATCAGATTAAATACATTTTGCCTAGACAGAAAGTGTCACATGAATGTCAAGCCTACGGATGGGTAGAATTCAGGAATTCAGACAATCCCTGGGCCGTCCAATCTTTTTCACCAAGGGCCACACTACTACAAAAAAAAATTACAATTGAAGGATGCTCTATACTTTTTTGTAACAAGTTCAAATTAATCATATGTAGGTAAATACATTGTTTAAAAAACCAGTCTTCATTTAATTTGTGTTACAGGTGACAAAGAAAATATGTTGTAAAGTATTAGTAGTGTGATGTATATCATGTATTATTACAATATGCCCTCTGGCCTAGTGAACTTCCTCCAGGACTATGATATAAGGACTTTGTATATATACAGTTTATACATGGCAGAAAACTGTTGGACATGCAACAATGCTAACAATATGTGACATTGGGACATACCCCACGTGTGACATGGAGGACAACAGAGTAGATGCAGCCAATCACCGCCAACCCCCCCATACACATCATGAAATGCATAGCATCACGATGCAGTTTGAAGTCGGTGGGTTTAGGGTGGAGGATGGAGTGCACAAGCTGACCTTTTTCTGTGCTAAAACCTGTAAGAGGATGTCATAGATAGATAGAGGATGATGAACTTCTTTTCAAGAATCTCACCTGGGTAGGTAGTTGGTACCTGTTCTGACTACGACCACTTTCACCAGCTCATCCGCCCCAGGACGGCTCTGGATAACATGTGAGCCACAGAAGAGTGTGTGTTGCTTGTGTTCCTCTGTATTGTAGATCCTGTCCGCCTCCTCTCCTGAACTGGGAACACTGGTCTTAGTAACTGGAGCACTCTCCCCTGAAGAGCCAAACGCAGACAAAGAACAACTTGGAGAGAAACGCAGTCTCCACATGAGTGAACGTTCACGTTGTACTTTAATTATGGGAACCGGTCCTTAGGCATTCATAAAATAGTTATCATTATTATTTTCATCATTATTTACCATTTTGCAAGACATTTTCATTGTGTGACTTATTGAAAATATACGTCAAAACGCATGAGAAGGAATGGTGTACACGCACTCATCATGCAATGTCAAATGACTTCATTGCATCGGTCACCCAAGGGGGTGTCCCCCCATCTGTGGTCACTCCCGGCAGGACGTGGTGCAGGCTACATGTGCATGCAGGTATATATGTACATATGTACAAAACCCAAAACCAGTGAAGTTGGCACATTATGTAATTCGTAAATAAAAACAGAATACAATGATTTGCAAATCCTTTTCAACTTATATTCAATTGAATACACTGCAAAGACAAGATACCTAATGTTCGAATTGAGAAACTTGATTTTTTTTTGCACATAATCACTAACTTAGAATTTAATGGCAGCAACAGATAGCAAAAAAGTTGGCATATGGGCATTTTTACCACTGTGTTACATGGCCTTTCCTTTTAACAACACTCAGTAAATGTTTGGGAACTGAGGAGACCAATTTTTGAAACTTTTCAGGTGGAAATCTTTCCCATTCTTGCTTGATGTACAGCTTAAGTTGTTCAACAGTCCGGGATCTCCGTTGTGGTATTTTAGGCTTCATACTACGGCACACATTTTCAATGGGAGACAGGTCTGGACTACAGGCAGGCCAGTCTAGTACCCACACTCTTTTACTATGAAGCAACGCTGTTGTGACACGTGCAGAATGAGGCTTGGCATTGTCTTGCTGAAATAAGCAGCGGCGTCCATTAAAAAGAGGTTTCTTGGATGGCAACGCATGTTGCTCCAAAACCTATATGTACCTTTCAGCATTAATGGTGCCTTCACAGATGTGTAAGTTACCCATGCCTTGGGCATTAATACACCCCCTTACCATCACAGATGATGGCTTTTGAACTTTGCGCCTATAACAGTCCGGATGGTTCTTTTCCTCTTTGTTCCGGAGGACACGACGTCTACAGTTTCCAAAAACAATTTGAAATGTGTACTCGTCCCACCACAGAACACGTTTACACTTTGCATCAGTCAATCTTAGATGACCTCGGGCCTAGTAAAGCCGGTGTTTCTGGGTGTTGTTGATAAATGGCTTTCGCTTTGGTTAGTAGAGTTTTAACTTGCACTTGCAGATGTAGCGACCAACTGCAGTTACTGACAGTGGTTTTCTGAAGTCTTCCTGAGCCCATGTGGTGATATCCTTTACACACTGATGTTGGTTTTTGATGCAGTACCACCTGAGGGATCCAAGGTCACGGGCATTCAATGTTACATGCAGTGATTTCTCCAGATTCTCTGAACCTTTTTATGGTATTACGAACCTTTGATGGTGAAATCCCTAAATTCCTTGCAATAGCTCATTGAGAAATGTTATTCTTAAACTGTTCGACAATTTGCGCACGCATTTGTTCACAAAATGGTGACCCTCGCCACATCCTTGTTTCGGAATGACTGAGCATTTCATGGAAGCTGCTTTTATACCAGATCATGGCAACCACCTGTTCCCAATGAGCCTGTTTGCCTGTGGGATGTTCCAAATAAGTGTTTGATGAGCATTCCTCAACTTTCTCAGTCTTTTTTGCCACTTGTGCCAGCTTTTTTGAAACATGTTGCATGCCTCAAATTCCAAATTTGCAAAAAATAACAAAGTTTTCCAGTTCGAATGTTAAGTATCTTGTCTTTGCAGTCTATTCAATTGAATATAGGTTGAAAAGGATTTGCAAATAATTGTATTCTGTTTTTATTTACGATTTACACAACGTGCAAACTTCACTGGTTTTGGGGTTTGCACATAGGTGCACGTGGTACCTCAACTTAGTACTTATTGTTTTGAAATAGGAGCTGTCTCTCGGCTAATGCATACGCTTTAAATTGGAAGCAAAGATTTGCGTTACAAGCATTCCTGCTATTAGTTTGAGCATTACATGTCACATTGGATCTCGTAAGATCCACCCAAAACATCTTGTCTTACTCGCTAGCATGAGAAGACGAAGCGGAGAATATTCACTGCGTCAAACATGCAACAAAGTGTCAAAGTGAGTCTAACGGAGACCAAGAATGTTAAAATAATATCGAAGCGGTGGCCATTTATCCATGAAAAAATAGAGAAGCTGCTGATAGTGTAGTTGACGGAGAAAGCAGCTTGAAGGAGATAATGTAGACGTCTACTCTCCAAGTAATACATTTGATAAAACTACTGTAGTTATTAGTACATTCTACATAATTAGAGTATTGTCTTTATACAATATTAGTTATATAAATGTGTAGTTTCGTTTTTCAAAGGCATGTTACATAAAATGGTGGCACCAATTAAAATTATTTCAGTGGGATACCAGATGGTGGTGCGATGAGAAACGTATGTTGTTTGTCTTTTACATCATGTCATTTACGTCATTATGTTCATTACAGTCTTTTTCTTCATGTTGGTCAATTCTGTCATCTTCATCGTTATCTTCTTCATGTTGGTCAATTCTGTCATCTTCATCGATATCTTCTTCGTGTTGGTCAATTCTGTCATTTTCATCGTTATCATCATTGAGAGAAAGTACCTGTTTTCTGTTTGATATGCAGCAACAAAGACACAACAAGTGCAATTGGGCAGTCTGACGCGTCATCAATGTCTGTCACCCACTTGCTTAGCCTGTCGCGGAGTTTGGATGGAACTTTGGAATTCAGACTCCGTCACAGAACCAATTAGGCTCGTAAGTTCACGTAGGCTGTATGCGTTTCTAGCTGTCTGCTCTCACGTACATCCCCTGGCAAAAATGGTGGAATCCCCAGACTTGGAGGATGTTCATTCAGTTGCTTCATCTCGTAAAAAAATAAGATAACAGACAGGAAATAAAACTATGGTCATTTCAAACTTTAAGAAACACACACAAAAATCAAGAAAATAAACAGTGGTAGTCAGTTACAGTTCCATTTTTTAAATTATTTTTTAGAGTGAAAAAATGATGGAATCACGAAAAACAAAAAACAGTGCAACACACCACCTCTGGCTTTTAAAACAGCTTGCAGTCTCTGAAGCATGGACTTAATCAGTGACAAACAGTACTCTGCATCAATCTTGCTCTGAGTGCTGCTGTCAGATCCACCATTTTCTTTCATTCCGACCATAGATGTTTAATTGGATTGAAATTCGGACTGTTTGTGGGCAATGACATTGACCTTAAGGATCTGTCTTCAAGGAAAGTCTTCAGATTTTGCTCCATGCCAAAATGTGCTATCTTAAACAAAGATGTCATCATCCCCAAACATCCTTTCAATTATTTGAATAAGAAATATTTTGAAAATGTCAATGTGAACGTGTGCATTCATTGAAGATGTAATTAAAGTTAAAGTTAAAGTACCAATGATTATCACACACACACTAGGTGTGGCGAAAATATTCTCTGGATTTGACCCATCACCCTTGATCACCCCCTGTGAGGTGAGGGGAGCAGTGATGACAGCCATCTCCCTGACAGTCAGCCCCATATCATCAATGACTGTGGAAATGTATTTTCTTCAGGCAGTCGTCTTCATAAATCTTAAGTTCCAGCATCATCACCTTGCCCAATGCAGAGTTGCGTCACATTTATCACAGACTATGACTTTCGTCCAGTCATCCATAGTCCACCATTGCTTTTCCTTGGCCAATCGGACCCTTGTTTTTTCCTGTTTAGGTGTTAATGACTGCTTTTGTTTAGCTTTTCTGTATTTAAATCCCATTTCCTTTAAGCACTTTCTTACAGTTCAGTCACAGAGAGTGACTCCAGGTTTGAAATATTTGTTCACCATGTGTTTTGCTGTGCATTTTCTATTTTCAAGACATTTTGCTTTAAGTTTGCTGTCTCGACGCTACGATGTTTCACTCGGTCTACCAGTATGCTTGCCTTTTACAACCTTCCCATGTTGTTGGTACTTGGTCCAGATTTTACACACAGCTGACTGTGAACAGTCATCATCTTTTGAAACATTGTGTGATGATTTACTTTCTTGAAGAAGTTGGACAATGTGTAGCTCCTTTCGATACACGGCAACACAGGAAAGTTATTTTTTGTAAAACGGGCATTTATTGACGACTCCTTCCTGCTGTATACACCATCCACGCCAACACACCAACACGCCGTGAGAACTTGTTGGCTGCTTGTAACGAAAAGAGGTTCTAATAAACACTTGCTTGAAGTTTTGCACACATCAAAGAATACACTTAAATATTTCGAGGAGCTGAAGAGAACGTGCTCAAGCACCCTCCCCTCTTGCACGTTCTTCCTTGTTTACAGTCCGTGGGGTCGCAACATCACAACAATCGTCCCGCTTTGCAACACAATTAACACAATATATTTGCATTCTCCTCAGGAGATTTTACGATCACACATTTTGTAATAATATTTTATAACTCTGCATCATGAACTTATTTATTAATATTTATTTATTTATGACACATATTTAAAGCATGCAAACTCTCTCAGCAACAGCTACACTCACACCAAATCACTCATTGACCTGAAATGTGGGATTTTCCCTTTTTATCAATGTGTGTGCATGACTGTTTATGAATAGGTCTTTCTAGATTAATCAGTCTTGTGTGAGGTTTGCCCTGGTCAAAAGAAGTCTCACTGAGCACCAGTTTCAGCTTGCGCACCATGCCATCTCTTCCAGGCTGAGCTTCGACTACTCTTGCAAGCTTCCATTCATATCTTGGGGTACACTCGTCCTTTAAAATCACAATGTCGTTCACTGGGGAGTTCCTTGATAGGCTGTGCCATTTCTGTCCCTGTTGTTGGTTTAGCAGATATTGTCGCTTCCATCTATGTCAGAATTCATTCGCCAAGAACTGCACTTTTCTCAATCTCTTGTGCAGATACAGATCCTCTTTACAGAACTGGCCAGCAGTTGGCAGTATTACTGCAGATTTCATGGTGAGAATAAGGTTTGGCGTAAGAGGCTCTGGAGCTGTTGGATCGTAAAGATGCTCGACACTCAAAGGTCGGCTGTTGATAATAGCCATTGTTTCATACATGAGCATCTTCAAGCTTGTGGTGTCGAGTCTGTTTGTCCAGTTGTCAAGCATGGTCGTCAGGATGCTTTTAATTGTCCGAATTTGGCGCTACCAGACTCCACCCATATGATTTGCTGATGGGATGTTCACAATGAACTCACAACTAACTGCTCTTTGGCGCTCTTGATCTATGCCCTTGAGTAGCTCTGCAAATTCTCTTTTAGCACCCATAAAATGTGTTCCCTGATCACACCTCAGTTGTCGTACGGGGCCTCTGATGGCTATGAATGTTCTGAGAGGGTCATGTCATCTAGGGTCTCTATATGGACTGCTCTAGAGCATAAGTAGGTGAAGATCAACCCATATCTTTTAAGTTATTTTCTTCCTTCCTTTACAAGAAGTGGACCAAACAGTCGAGTCCGCATTAGGTACATGGAGGACTTGTCAGAGTTCTCTCCTTTGGGAGATCTGCCATTTGTTTAACTTCTGTGGTTCTACCTTGCACTTGTAAATGTGTGAGGAGACCAGTGGCGTGCAGTCACTAGAGGCAGGGGGGGCGGGGCCTCACCTGCCATCATGGAAAGAAAAAAAATGTAAAAAGAAAAAAATAATAATTAAATTGTTATATGTATCCAGTGATTATACTAAAGTTATTTTCCATTTAACTTCACCAGTTTTAGATTATTTTTATTTTTATTTTCACATTTGCCATTCAAATACTGAGAAGAGACGGTGTGGTGATCAGCAGCCAGTTGAGGCACGTCACTGATTTGTGCCTCAACATGGATTGTGCACAATGACTCGGCTAACTGCTGAGCTGCTGTGCAGTGAGACTGTATTGCTATATGAATTATATCAGCTAACTAAACTATGGCATAGTTTAGTTAGCTGAGGTATATAATGTACAGTGTATTTTGTCAAAAACGGTATGTGTGTAACGTATTTCTTGTGCTGAGCATTTTCTTTATGTCATTAGCAAAGGCTTACTCTTATGTGAGCTTGATGATGAAGATCAATCAATCAATCAATCAATGTTTATTTATATAGCCCTAAATCACAAGTGTCTCAAAGGGCTGCACAAGCCACAACGACATCCTCGGTACAGAGCCCACATACGGGCAAGGAAAAACTCACCCCAGTGGGACGTCGGTGAATGACTATGAGAAACCTTGGAGAGGACCGCATATGTGGGTGACCCCCCCCCCCTCCTCTAGGGGAGACCGAAAGCAATGGATGTCGAGTGGGTCTGACATAATATTGTGAAAGTCCAGTCCACAGTGGATCCAACACATCAGCGAGAGTCCAGTCCATAGTGGGGCCAGCAGGAAACCGTCCCGAGCGGAGACGGGTCAGCAGCGCAGAGATGTCCCCAACCGATGCACAGGCTAGTGGTCCACCCTGGGTCCCGACTCTGGACAGCCAGCACTTCATCCATGGCCACCAGACCTATGCAACTCCCCCTCCAAAGGGACAGGGGAGAAGAGGAGAGAAGAAAAGAAATGGCAGATCAACTGGTCTAAAAAGGGGGGTCTATTTAAAGGCTAGAATATACAAATGAGTTTCAAGATGGGACTTAAATGCTTCTACTGAGGTAGCATCTCTAACTGTTACCGGGAGGGCATTCCAGAGTACTGGAGCCCGAATAGAAAACGCTCTATAGCCCGCAGACCTTTTTTTGGCTCTGGGAATCACTAATAAGCCGGAGTTCTTTGAACGCAGATTTCTTGTCGGGACATATGCTACAATACAATCGGCGAGATAGGCTGGAGCTAAACCGTGTAGTATTTTATACGTAAGTAGTAAAACCTTAAAGTTGCATCTTAAGTGCACAGGAAGCCAGTGCAAGTGAGCCAGTATAGGCGTAATATGATCAAACTTTCTTGTTTTTGTCAAAAGTCTAGCAGCCGCATTTTGTACCAACTGTAATCTTTTAATGCTAGACATAGGGAGACCCGAAAATAATACGTTACAGTAATCGAGACGAGACGTAACGAACGCATGAATAATTATCTCAGCGTCGCTAGTGGACAAGATGGAACGAATTTTAGCGATATTACGGAGATGAAAGAAGGCTGTTTTAGTAACACTCTTAATGTGTGACTCAAACGAGAGAGTTGGGTCGAAGATAATACCTAGATTCTTTACCGAGTCGCCTTGTTTAATTGTTTGGTTGTCAAATGTTAAGGTGGTATTATTAAATAGATGTCGGTGTCTAGCAGGACCGATAATCAGCATTTCCGTTTTCTTAGCGTTGAGTTGCAAAAAGTTAGCGGACATCCATTGTTTAATTTCATTAAGACACGCCTCCAGCTGACTACAATCCGGCGTGTTGGTCAGCTTTAGGGGCATGTCGAGTTGGGTGTCATCAGCATAACAGTGAAAGCTAACACCGTATTTGCGTATGATGTCACCCAGCGGCAGCATGTAAATACTAAAGAGTGCAGGGCCAAGAACCGAACCCTGGGGGACTCCGCACGTTACCTTGACATAGTCCGAGGTCACATTGTTATGGGAGACGCACTGCATCCTGTCAGTAAGATAAGAGTTAAACTAAGACAAGGCTAAGTCTGACATACCAATACGTGTTTTGATACGCTCTAATAAAATATTATGATCGACGGTATCGAAAGCGGCGCTAAGATCAAGAAGCAGCAACATAGATGACGCATCAGAATCCATCGTTAGCAATAGATCATTAGAAGAGCTCTGCTTCATGCCTCTCTTCAAGGTTTGTAGTTTGGTCTGTCCCTACTTGACCTCCACTTCGTCTCCTGACGCATTTCTTCAGTCTGGCGACAGCTTTCACAGCTCTTGACCAATCTGAGAACTTGCTGAGACGGCTGATCAATGGGTTTGTGGTTTCGGCTTTGACGGAATGAACATGGACTTTACGCAGTTCTGGGTCAGCGTCGTCCACCTCTACTATTGCTTCTTTGACTGACAGACTTGGTTGCCAAAGGAAGTCTGGTCCCTTCAACCAACATGAGTCCTTCAATTGGGATGCACTGGCTCCACTAGACGCAAGGTCTGCTGGGTTGTCTTCAGAATTGACATGGTGCCATTGTGCAAGGTTGGTACTGGATTTGATTCGCTGTAAGCGGTTCGCAACGAATGTATGGAATCTCTTGGCATCATTGTTCACGTAGCCTAGAACTACTTTGGGGTCAGTCTAGTAATATTTGTGTAGAGCTTCGATCTCAAGTTCTCTTTTGATGGAATCACCATTGCGCACAGATGTTACTGCAGATGATAGCTCGAGTCTTGGGATTGTGGTCAGCTTTGTTGGGACCACCCTTACCTTTCCCATGATGAGTGAACAGCTGACCTGCCCAGTTTCACTTATGATCCGAAGGTATGAGCAGGCACTATAGCCAATGCAAATTGTATCCGAAAAGTTGTACAGCTCGTATTGTGAGGTCTTTCCAAACTCATCAGGTAAGTAGCTTCTTGGGATTCTCAAGGATGCCAACTCAGGTAAGTCTCTCAGCCCTGACTGCCACCGTGGGAGGATGTGTTCTGAAAGAGCTTCGTCCCAGGTTACCTTCTCGCTACACAGTGTCTGGAGAATCTGCTTACCAAGCAGTATGAATGGCGCCACAAAGCCAAGTGGGTCGAAGACAGAGGCACTCAAAGCGCTTCACAGAAAAGTGAGAACCCATCATTCATTCACACCTGGTGGTGGTAAGCTACTTTCATAGCCACAGCTGCCCTGGGGTAGACTGACGGAAGCGTGGTTGCCAGTTTGCGCCTACGGCCCCTCCGACCACCACCTATCATTCATCATTCATTCACCAGTGCAAGCGGCACCGGGGGAAAGGGTGAAGTGTCCTGCCCAAGGACACAACAGCAGGGATTTGGATGGTAAGAGGTGGGGAGCGAACTTGCAACCCACAGGTTTCTGACACGGCAGCTCTACCCACTACGCCTTGCCGCCCCGATAGTTGAGATCACTCCTCTTCTAGTAAGTGGTTTGTCCTTTACAAGAATTCTGAATTGAAACTTGTCTGCTTCAACACACCACTGGACACCAAGGGCTCGTTCGATGTGTTCTCCTAGTGCAGGGGTCGGCAACCCGTGGCTACGGAGCCGCATGCGGCTCTTTGACCACTCTGATGCGGCTCAGCTGCATACTTGCCGACCCTCCCAATTTTTCCCAGGAGACTTACGGATCTCAGTGCCTCTCCTAGAAATCTCCCGGGGCAAATATTCTCCGATTTTCACCCAAACAACTAAATTAAGGGCGTGCCGTGATGGCACTGCATTAATTGTCCTCTACAACCTGCACAAACAGCGTGCCACATGTCGTATGTAGCTTTTACTTGCACACGTAGGAGACAGCAAGGCATACTTAGTCAACAGCCACACAGCTTACACTGACGGTAGCCGTATAAAACAACTTGAACACTGTTACGTTACAAATATGCGCCACACTGTGAACCCACACCAAACAAGAATGACAAACACATTTCTGGAGAACATCCGCACCTTAACACAACATAAACACAACAGAACAAATACCCAGAATTCCATGCAGCCCTAACTCTTCCGGTCTACATTATACACCCCGCTACCACCAAACCCCCCCACAAATCTGCAAGTTCTCTCAGTTCACATCCATCTTTAGATCTTATTTTTGGCCACGCATGCAGCTTATCTTTGAAGGACTTCCCAATTACGTAAGGGTCTCCAAAACGCTTCTCTAGCAGCTTCCATGTAGTGTCATATGCTGCCTCTGTGCCAATCAGGAAGAGTCCTTCAACAGCCTTCTTTGCAGCACCGCTTAGAAACTTTCTCAAGTAGTAGAGTTTTTCATTTTTTGGAATACCTTTTCTGTCAATCAGTATCTGAAATGACAATTTCCAGTCGTTGTATTTTATAAGATCTTTCGTAAATACTGTAGGTTCAGGTGTGGCGTCAGCGAGAGCAGTTGCTAAATCAAGACTTTGCACCTGCGAATTTGGTGGAACTGTGGGACTGATTTAACATTGGGATGACTGGGATTATGACTTGGCACTTGAGCTTGTTGAGGAATGAATGAAGGACTTGTTGCATTGAGGTTTTGTGCCTTACCGGGTTGTTTGATGTTATGTAGTAAACTAATGATTTCGGACTTGTCACTGAGTTTGTCGTACACCTTGGCTCGGGCCTTAGACTTCCTCCAAGCGCTCAAGCTTTCGGAGCTGACTTTGCATTGCCTGTTGTCTGGCTAGAGATTCAGCCTCAAATTGTGCAGCACGTAGCTTCTCTTCAGCCTCCAGTCTTTGAAGTTCAGTGAGTTCCTTGTCTTGCTCTTGTAGCACTGACAAAACCTCTTTGGCCACGGCTGCTTTGGCTACAACTTCATCTCTCTTGACTGAATGGTTACTTAAGTGAGTGTTGTGTTCCGAACGAAGGTATAAAGACTTTAATGATGGACTTGATGAATTTAGAATGGAGCCGACGTCTGGCCACTGTTCTTCATTCACTGCAGCATCACCGTCAATGAGTTGTTGTGCTCTTTTAATCATGAACTCAGACATCGATACACATGCATCCATTTTATGTCGCACATCTGCATCAGGAGCTTGTATTTGACGGAATTCCTCATATACTGCCTTAACCTCTGCACGTGTGACTTGTACAAACCCCGTTTCCATATGAGTTGGTAAATTGTGTTAGATGTAAATATAAACGGAATACAATGATTTGCAAATCCTTTTCAACCCATATTCAATTGAATGCACTACAAAGACAAGATATTTGATGTTCAAACTCATAAACTTTTTTTTTTTTTTGCAAATAATAATTAACTTAGAATTTCATGGCTGCAACACGTGCCAAAGTAGTTGGGAAAGAGCATGTTCACCACTGTGTTACATCACCTTTTCTTTTAAACGTTTGGGAACTGAGGAGACACATTTTTTAAGCTTCTCAGGTGGAATTCTTTCCCATTCTTGCTTGATGTACAGCTTAAGTTGTTCAACAGTCCGGGGGTCTCCGTTGTGGTATTTTAGGTTTCATAATGCGCCACACATTTTCAATGGGAGACAGGTCTGGACTACAGGCAGGCCAGTCTAGTACCCGCACTCTTTTACTATGAAGCCACGTTGATGTAACACGTGGCTTGGCATTGTCTTATTTATTTATTATTTATTTATTAGCCTTTATTTAACCAGGTAAAATCCCATTGAGATCAAAGATCTCTTTTCCAAGGGAGACCTGGCCAAGAGGGCAGCAGCAAGGTTACATTAAAAACAGTAAACAAATACATAAAACATCACATTTACGACATTAAAACTTGCTCACATAACACATGTGCATACAGACAAGGTAGACTGCAGTCCTTTCACAGAAGATTTTTCTTCCATGGTAACGTTGCTTGGATGGCAACATATGTTGCTCCAAAACCTGTATGTACCTTTCAGCATTAATGGTGCCTTCACAGATGTGTAAGTTACCCATGCCTTGGGCACTAATACACCCCCATACCATCACAGATGCTGGCTTTTCAACTTTGCGCCTATAACAATCTGGATGGTTCTTTTCCTCTTTGGTCCGGAGGACACGACGTCCACAGTTTCCAAAAACAATTTGAAATGTGGACTCGTCAGACCACAGAACACTTTTCCACTTTGTATCAGTCCGTCTTAGATGAGCTCAGGCCCAGCGAAGCTGACGGCGTTTCTGGGTGTTGTTGATAAACGGTTTTCGCCTTGCATTGGAGAGTTTTAACTTGCACTTACAGCTGTAGCGACCAACTGTAGTTACTGACAGTGGGTTTCTGAAGTGTTCCTGAGCACATGTGGTGATATCCTTTACACACTGATGTCGCTTGTTGATGCAGTACTGCCTGAGGGATCGAAGGTCACGGGCTTAGCTGTTTACGTGCAGTGATTTCTCCTGATTCTCTGAACGCTTTGATGATATTATGGACCGTAGATGGTGAAATCCCTAAATTCCTTGCAATAGCTGGTTGAGAAAGGTTTTTCTTAAACTGTTCAACAATTTGCTCACGCATTTGTTGACAAAGTGGTGACCCTCGACCCATCTTTGTTTGTGAATGACTGAGCATTTCATGGAATCTACTTTTATACCCAATCATGGCACCCACCTGTTCCCAATTTGCCTGTTCACCTGTGGGATGTTCCAAATAAGTGATGAGCATTCCTCAACTTTATCAGTATTTACTGCCACCTTTCCTAACTTCTTTGTCACGTGTTGCTGGCATCAAATTCTAAAGTTAATGATTATTTGCACAAAAAAAAATGTGTATCAGTTTGAACATCAAATATGTTGTCTTTGTAGCATATTCAACTGAATACTGGTTGAAAATGATTTGCAAATCATTGTATTCCGTTTATATTTACATCTAACACAATTTCCCAACTCACATGGAAACGGGGTTTGTAGATGATCCATCATCTTGTTTAATTCTTCCTCTGAGATTTCATCACTCATCAACTCTTTGGCTACTTTCGCATTATACTGACATTTCTCATATGCAAGTTTGTATCTGCGATGTACGCCTTTCAATTTTTCTTCTTGAAGTCCCTTCCCTTTTTCCGTCAAGGTTTGATTTCTTCCGTTCTTTGAGTGTCTTCTCCTTCTACAGCTTGGGCATTAACCTCAGGCTGAGCTAATGACTTTGTGTGCTGTTCAGTATTCTTTAAGTTTGTGTCAGACATATTGAGATGATATGAGGCTTGTCAAATGACAATGTTTTTAGATGATGAAGGGTTAATCCAATTTGGTAGTAGGCTAATAATTTTAAATACCAACAGTTCTTTAAAGGCCTACTGAAACCCACTACTACCGACCACGCAGTCTGATAGTTTATATATCAATGATGAAATCTTAACATTATAACACATGCCAATACGGCCGGGTTAACTTATAAAGTGACATTTTAAATTTGCCGCTAAACTTCCGGTTCGAAACGCCTCTGCGGATGACGTATGCGCGTGACGTAGCCCGGCGAACACGGGTATGCCTTCCACATTGAAGCCGATACGAAAAAGCTCTGTTTTCATTTCATAATTCCACAGTATTCTGGACATCTGTGTTCGTGAATCTGTTTCAATCATGTTCATTGCATTATGGAGAAGGAAGCCAAGCAAGCAAAGAAGAAAGTTGTCGGTGCGAAATGGACGTATTTTTCGAACGTAGTCAGCCACAACAGTACACAGCCGGCGCTTCTTTGTTTACATTCCCGAAAGATGCAGTCAAGATGGAAGAACTCGGATAACAGAGACTCTAACCAGGAGGACTTTTGATTTGGATACACAGACGCCTGTAGAGAACTGGGACAACACAGACTCTTACCAGGATTACTTTGATTTGGATGACAAAGACGCAGACGTGCTACTGTGAGTATGCAGCTTTGGCTTTTTTTTGCGTATGTACGTAACTTTTTTTAAATATATAAGCTTTATGAACCTTGGGTTAGGTGAACGGTCTTTTGGGCTGAGTGATTGTGTGTGTTGATCATGTGTTTGAATTGTATTGGCGTGTTCTATGGAGCTAGGAGCTAGCAGAGGAGCTAGGAGCTAGCATAACACGTACCGTACCGTACGTGCGCGTCACGTACGTAACTTTTTAAAAATATATAAGCTTTATGAACCTTGGGTTAGGTGAACGGTCTTTTGGGCTGAGTGATTGTGTGTGTTGATCAGGTGTTTGAATTGTATTGGCGTGTTCTATGGAGCTAGGAGCTAGCAGAGGAGCTAGGAGCTAGCATAACAAACACGCAGGTGTTATTATGCAGGATTAATTTGTGGCATATTAAATATAAGCCTGGTTGTGTTGTGGCTAATAGAGTATATATATGTCTTGTGTTTATTTACTGTTGTAGTCATTCCCAGCTGAATATCAGGTACCGTGAGTATGCAGCCTTGGCTGCTAAACATTCGATAACTTGACCGTATGTGCGCGTCACGTACGTAACTTTTTAAAAATATATAAGCTTTATGAACCTTGGGTTAGGTAAACTGTCTTTTGGGCTGAGTGATTGTGTGTGTTGATCAGGTGTTTGAATTGTATTGGCGTGTTCTATGGAGCTAGGAGCTAGCAGAGGAGCTAGGAGCTAGCATAACAAACACGCAGGTGTTTTTATGCAGGATTAATTTGTGGCATATTAAATATAAGCCTGGTTGTGTTGTGGCTAATAGAGTATATATATGTCTTGTGTTTATTTACTGTTGTAGTCATTCCCAGCTGAATATCAGGTCACCCTCGGCTCTCACAGCATCTTCCCTATCTGAATAGCTTCAACTCCCCACTAGTCCTTCACTTGCACTTTACTCATCCACAAATCTTTCATCCTCGCTCAAATTAATGGGGAAATTGTCGCTTTCTCGGTCCGAATCTCTCTCACTTCATGCGGCCATCATTGTAAACAATAGGGAACTTTGCGTATATGTTCAACTGACTACGTCACGCTACTTCCGGTAGGTGCAAGCCTTTTTTTTATCAGATACCAAAAGTTGCAATCTTTATCGTCGTTGTTCTATACTAAATCCTTTCAGCAAAAATATGGCAATATCGCGAAATGATCAAGTATGACACATAGAATAGATCTGCTATCCCCGTTTAAATAAAAAAAATTCATTTCAGTAGGCCTTTAAGTACGTAGACTACCTTTTAAACTCGAATGCTGTTTACTTGCTTGTTTATGTTGTAAATGCTTCCTAAAAGCTTGTGCAGACAGTTATAAATAAAGAGGAAGTACTTGGGCCTATTTTTAATTATTAATTAACATTCAGGGTTTTTTAAATTGTATTTTATGTAAATATAATCACCAGTAGGTCTATATAGTTAACTTAATATGCACTTTGCTTAATTAACAGACAAATGCAAATCTTGGTTTAACTCATAAAAATGCCTGAGACACCTGGTGGAATAAACTGAAATTACACAATCTCCCTGTTAAATGATGCATTTGAAACCTAAACCCTTCTTATTTAGCCTTGCTGCTTCACTAATAATTTGCAGTTAAACACAAACAGTACAATAATGTCAGCAAGTGAACATAATACTATTTTAAAACATTCATACAAAGCATCGTTTGCAAAGTGATAAACCTGAGTCCTTGTGAATTCCAGAAGCACGCCTCTTCTGGTGGAGCTCTTTGGACACGGCCTGAAACTCGACTTGATTGACAGGCAGGCTAATTTCCATTGCTCGCATGCGCTTATGATCCCGTGTCTCTTCTACCCGCGTAGGCAGTCGAGGTCTCACTGTAGCTCCTTTCGATACACGGCAACACAGGAAAGTTATTTTTTGTAAAACGGGCGTTTATTGACGACTCCTTCTTGCTGTATACACCATCCACGCCAACACGCTGTGAGAACTCGTTGGCTGCTTGTAACGAAAAGAGGCTCTAATAAACACTTGCTTGAAGTTTTGCACAAATCAAAGAATACGCTTAAATCTTTCGAGGAACTGAAGACGACGTGCTCAAGCACCCTCCCCTCTTGCATGTTTTTCCTTGTTTACAGTCCGTGGGGTCGCAACATCACAACAATCGTTCCGCTTTGCAACACAATTAAAGGCCTACTGAAACCAACTACTACCGACCACGCAGTCTGATAGTTTATTTATCAATGATGAAATCTTAACATTGCAACACATGCCAATACGGCCGGGTTAACTTATAAAGTGCAATTTAAAATTTGCCGTGAAACTTCCGGTTGAAAACGTCTATGTAAGATGACATATGCGTGTGACGTCAATGGTTGAAACGGAAGTATTCGGAGACCATTGTATCCAATACAAAAAGCTCTGTTTTCATCGCAAAATTCCACAGTATTCTGGACATCTGTGTTGTTGAATCTTTTGCAATTTGTTTAATGAACAATGAAGACTGCAAAGAAGAAAGCTGTAGGTGGGATCGGTGAATTAGCGGCGGACTACAGCAACACAACCAGGAGGACTTTGAGATGGATAGCAGATGCGCTATCCGACACTAGCCGCCGACCGCATTGGTGATCAGGTGAAGTCCTTCGTCGCTCCGTCGATCGCTGGAACGCAGGTGAGCACGGGTGTTGATGAGCAGATGAGGGCTGGCTGGTGTAGGTGGATAGATAATGTTTTTAGCATAGCTCTGTGAGGTCCCGTAGCTAAGTTAGCTTCAATGGCGTCGTTAGCAACAGCATTGTTAAGCTTCGCCAGGCTGGAAAGCATTAACCGTGTAGTTACAGGTCCATGGTTTAATAGTTATTGTTGATTTTCTGTCTATCCTTCGTGTCAGGGGTTTATTTCTTTTGTTTCTATCTGCAGTTAAGCCCGATGCTATCACGTTAGCTCTGTAGCTAAAGTGCTTCGCCGATGTATTGTCGTGGAGATAAAAGTCACTGTGAATGTCCATTTCGCGTTCTCGACTCTCATTTTCAAGAGGATATAGTATCCAAGGTGGTTTAAAATACAAATCCGTGATCCACAATAGAAAAAGGAGAAAGTGTGGAATCCAATGAACCCTTGTACCTAAGTTACGGTCAGAGCGAAAAAAGATATGTCCTGCACTGCACTCTAGTCCTTCACTCTCACGTACCTCATCCACAAATCTTTCATCCTCGCTCAAATTAATGGGGTAATCGTCGCTTTCTCGGTCCGAATCGCTCTCGCTGCTGGTGTAAACAATGGGGAAATGTGAGGAGCCTTTCAACCTGTGACGTCACGCTACTTCCGGTACAGGCGAGGCTTTTTTTATCAGCGACCAAAAGTTGCGAACTTTATCGTCGATGTTCTCTACTAAATCCTTTAAGCAAAAACATGGCAATATCGCGAAATGATCAAGTATGACACATCGAATGGATCTGCTATCCCCGTTTAAATAAAAAAAATTAATTTCAGTAGGCCTTTAACACAATATATTTACATTCTCCTCAGGAGATTTTACAATGACACATTTAACACAATATATTTCCATTCTCCTCAGGAGATTTTACTATCACACATTTTGTAATAATATTTTTGTAATAATATTTTATAACTCTGCATAATGAACTTATTTATTAATATTTATTTATTTATGACACATATTTAAAGCATGCAAACTCTCTCAGCAACAGCTACACTATGATTGATTGAAACTTTTATTAGTAGATTGCACAGTACAATACATATTCCGTACAATTGACCACTAAATGGTAACACCCGAATAAGTTTTCAATTTCTTTAAGTCGGGGTCCACTTTAATCAATTCATGGTAAATTAATGCTCTCCATTGTTTCTATTAACATTTCTCGTGTTGGCGCCATGATTCATGTTAATCCACATAGTGCAATAGCTAATGAACAGATTTGATCTGATGCGGGTGTTAACTTTAAAAATTAAAATTTACTGCGTGATTCCACATTTCTTTCCTCCCATATTTGTTTTACTCTGCTTGTTCTAAAAATTAAACTGTTACTTACTACCACAATGTATTTCTTGTAATTTATTTTAGTGTTTCTTACAGCCAGAAAGTTGCCATTTGAAATGACTTTATTTTTGTGCCTTGTCTCTTGCAGTATCTCCTTTTGTTCTATACAATTCAACAACTGAATGAACATTCTCCAAGTCTGGTGATTCCATCATTCCCCTCGCATTTCAACCAACCCTTTATATCACAGTATATCATCTCAAGTGAAAATGGGCATGATTTATTTTCATTGAAAATTAGGCCAAAATGCAGTTTCCAACTTTATAACAAGCCAAACACCCCTACAAAATGAAAACTGGGGTATTCACGTGTGTAAGCGATACTGTATGTAGTAATCTGAGTCGTTAAATTAGTTGCCAGTATGTACGCTTGTATGTAGTAATCTGAGTCGTTGATTTAGTTGCCTGTATGTACGCATGTATGTAGTAATCTGAGTTGTTGAGTTAGTTGCCTGTATGTAAGCATGTATGTAGTAATCTGGATAGTTGAGTTAGTTGCCTGTATGTACACATGTATGTAGTAATCTGAGTCATTGAGTTAGTTGCCTGTATGTACACATGTATGTAGTAATCTGAGTTGTTGAGTTAGTTGCCTGTATGTACGCATGTATGTAGTAATCTGAGTCGTTGAGTTTGTTGCCTGTATGTACGCATTTATGTAGTAATCTGATTAGTTGAGTTAGTTGCCTTCATGTATGCATGTATGTAGTAATCTGAGTCGTTGGTTAGTTGCCTGTATGTATGCATGTTTGTAGTAATCTGAGTCGTTGAGTTGGTTGCCTGTAAATAAGCATGTATGTAGTAATCTGAGTCATTGAGTTAGTTTCCTGTATGTACGCATGTATGTAGTAATCTGAGTCTATGAGTTAGTTGCCTGAATGTGCGCATGTATGTATTAATCTGAGTCTTTGAGTTAATTGCCTGTATGTATGCTTGTATATAGTAATCTGAGTTGTTGAGTTAGTTGCCTGTACGTACGCATGTATGTAGTAATCTGAGTTGTTGAGTTAGTTGCCTGTATGTAAGCATGTATGTAGTAATCTGAGTCGTTGAGTTAGTTGCCTGTATTTATGCATGTATGTAGTAATCTGAGTCGTTAAATTAGTTGCCAGTATGTACACTTGAATGTAGTAATCTGAGTGTATGAGTTAGTTGCCTGTAAATACGCATGTATGTAGTAATCTGAGTCGTTCAGTTAGTTGCCTTTATGTACATATGTTTGTATTAATCTGAGTCGTTGAGTTAGTTGCCTGTATGTATGCAAGTATGTAGTAATCTGAGTCGTTGAGTTAGTTGCCTTTATGTACGCATGTATGTAATAATTGAATTATTTGAGTTAGTTGCCTTCATGTATGCATGTATGTAGTAATCTGAGTCGTTGAGTTAGTTGCCTGTATTTATGCATGTATGTAGTAATCTGAGTCGTTAAATTAGTTGCCAGTATGTACACTTGGATGAAGTAATCTGAGTGTATGAGTTAGTTGCCTGTAAATACGCATGTATGTAGTAATCTGAGTCGTTCAGTTAGTTGCCTTTATGTACACATGTTTGTATTAATCTGAGTCGTTGAGTTAGTTGCCTGTATGTATGCAAGTATGTAGTAATCTGAGTCGTTGAGTTAGTTGCCTTTATGTACGCATGTATGTAATAATTGAATTAGTTGAGTTAGTTGCCTTCATGTACGCATGTATGTAATAATTGAATTATTTGAGTTAGTTGCCTTCATGTATGCATGTATGTAGTAATCTGAGTCGTTGAGTTGGTTGCCTTCATGTATGCATGTATGTAGTAATCTGAGTCGTTGAGTTGGTTGCCTGTATGTATGCATGTTTGTAGTAATATGAGTCGTTGAGTTAGTTGCCTGTATGTACACATGTATGTATTCATCTGAGTCTTTGAGTTATATTCCTGTATGTATGCATGTATGTAGTAATCTGAGTCTTTGAGTTAGTTGCCTGTATGTACGCATGTAAGTAGTAATCTGAGTCTTTGAGTTAGTTTCCTGTATGTACGCATGTATTTAGTAATCTGAGTCGTTGAGTTGGTTTCCTGCATGTACGCATGTATGTATTATCTGAGTCTTTGAGTTAGTTTCCTGTATGTATGCATGTATTTAGTAATCTTAGTCGTTGAGTTAGTTTCATGTACTGTATGTATGCATGTATGTATTAATCTGAGTCGTTACATTAGTTGCCTGTATGTACACATGTATGTAGTAATCTGAGACATTGAGTTAGTTACCTGTATGTACGCATGTAGAAAGGGGTAAAAAGCACAAGGAAAGCCAACCTGTCAACATGCTCTCATCAACAGTGCAGGCGCCCCGGATGAGCACAGCCTCACAAGGCATCATCATCCCGTTTGTTGGAATCGTGATAACATCACCTGGCACAAGCTCTGTGGACATCATCTGTTCAACGTCTGAAAGGTTGAAAAGAGGACATGGACAATTGCCACACTCTTAGCAATGATTGCATTGGATGTGATTAAAACCATTTTTTTTGGAATGAACACATGCCTTCATTTCTTCTGCACACGAAAACTTGAAGCATGCTGTGTGCTAGCACCATGTCACGCAGTCTCACATGGTGCTAGAATGAGGCAAAACCTTTTATTTATTCATTAATTTACTTTATTTATATATATACCCTGCATGAATACTTGCCAAATTATAACTTTAATGTGCAGCTGTTATAAAATAAAACTTGGATGTAATTCAAATGGCTTTACTCACCTTTCTAACGGTGTAGAGCGAGAAGGCTAATAAAACAGAAGACACTAAAAGCATGGATAAACCAAATTCATAATGTTTCTCAAGACACCACACAATAACAGCGAAGAGCTGGAAGATGTAAAATGGATTCAAGACCTTGGGGGAGAAAGAAAAGCAAATAATTAGTGTAAAAACAAAACAAATGGACTAAACTAACCTCATCTCACTATTTGTTTTGGGTTAATGTTTTCTCTACCTCATTTATGAAGATCTTAAATAAAGGCGGCATTTTCACATCGATCAAATTCTTGCCAAAAAACAAAGCTCTGTTGAAAACACGCATATTTATGAACCTGTGTGAGTAGGTAGAACATCAAAAGTAGACATTATTATGTTGGCACCTGTACTCCTGCAGGGCTCTCGTGAGTCCACAGCTGTGGTTGGTGTGAATGTCTGCACAGCTCACATTGGTGTCCTCCAAGCCTCTAAACACATTTTAAAAATGTATTTCTGCTGACTTTAAACATCCATGAATCAAAAAGGCATAGCATGGTGTTTTTGAATGGAGACATTTGTACTTGTATGCTTCAAAGTTCTGTGTTTCTTCATTCCAGTAGTACTTGATGTTGTGGTGGGTGAAGTAGTGGACCTGTGAGGAGCAGACGGAGGAACCAGAGTCAGTCGTTTGCTTCAGATTTGTTTTATAAAATGACGGAAGAAAACAGGAGCATACAGAGTTTGCAAATCTAAATCACCGGAAAATGTGCAACCCTGGTTAAATCGGACCTACTAGGTTGGACATTATAGCTGAGGACCTTGTAATGTATACCCAGGGATGTTTTTTTTACTTTGGAGTAGGGAACAATGGGGTTAGTTGTCACATTGTTTACTCTAAATGTGCATCTCTCTCACGCCCCAACTTATTGTAACAAAGAGGTAATAAACCATCATGGAGATGCAGGTTGTCACACAGTAAGGACCCGTTTACTCTGCACACCACATCTGATTGTTTTGTCCTCAAGTGACACAGATGGGATTTTGTTGCCAGTCTGAACGCTCCAACGTGCTTCAGATCTGATTGTTTAGCATCAGATTCAGGACACATCAGGAGGTAGTCCTGAATCCGATTAGAATCTGATCTTTTCAAAACTGAAGCACCGAGTAGTGACTATTCAATTGTGTGCTGCAATGCGCTGCAACGAAGTGAAGTTTATATTTTAGGGGTGTCAAAAAAATATCTATTTTCGAATGGAGTTTTAGCAAACTGGAGCAAACTGGCCCCCCTTGGATTCAGCACGCCACTATGCAACTGGTTGCTTGACTTCCTCACAGACAGACCCCAGTCTCTGAGAGTGGGCGACAACACCTCCAGTGCCATTTCCCTGAGCATCGGCTCCACCCAGGGCTGCGTCCTGATGCGGATGACACAACAGTAGTGGGCCTCATCCGGGACAAAAACGACTTGGATTACAGGGAGTAGTTGAAACATCTGGTTGACTGGTGCAGAACCAATCAGTAGAGACTCCTCCAACCCCCTCCCCCAAGGACTGTTTTCACTGCTGGACTCTGGAAAGAGGTTCCGCAGTCTCCGTAGCAGAACCTCAAGGTTTTGTAACAGCTTCTTCCCTCAGGCCATAAAACTCTCGAAAGCATCATAATAATCCCCTCAATTCTCCCAAAAAACTGATTAACTCACTGGACTATAAAGACAATATAACAAACATCCATAAGCGTGGATGCATATGCAAAAGTGCAATATATGTATATGTACAGTAATCTATTTATATCTGCACCTTCTTTTGTAAATGCAAACACTCTGCACTCTATTGCTCTTTTACCCTGCACTACAACGAGCTAACACAACAAAATGTTGTTCTTATCTGTACTGTAAAGTACAAATTTGAATGACAATAAAAGGAAGTCTAAGTCTAATCGCGATTCCATGGCCTGCTTTTTGCATGCAGGCGGAAAACTAAATGATTGAATCGTTCGTACACAGAGACATGGTAAACCAAAAAAGTTGGCAAAGTTGACTTCCATTGTATTTACAATTTGTAATAAAAAACTATTTGTAATAAAAAACATAAAAATTCCTCTCACTTCAAGTTCCACTATCTTACTCCAGAGAAGACGATATAGGTGAGCTCTAATCCCAGTTGTGTAAATTTCCATACCACAGTTTGAAAGGCAACTCCCTCCGGTGGTAAGATGTAATGAGTATGACCAGTCCGATAATCAACCTGGTTCTCCCTGATTCTCCATTATCCATTTTAAAACTCACAATAAATTGATCAGAAACCATAGACAAACAACATTAAAAATGTGTTACCATTCACAGAGTGACGTACCTTAACCAACTCTCGATGGTAGAGTTCTCCTTTTTGTAAGCAAGATGTAAACTCTACATCATCAAAGGGGGTCTTCCCTGGAGCCAAAATAACTCGTACTTTGATACGAAACCATCGCCTGAAGTCATCCTGTGACAACAACAAAACACAACAAATGTATATAATCGTTATCAAACATGCATGTTTGTATCATCAATATGAAAGGTATTTCTCAAATCTTTGTAAAGAATAGTTGGACAGTTTCAGTTTGCAGCAACAAAATCTTAATACATTTCCACAAAACCGCAAAACTTTTAATTTGATTTGTTTTTTCCAAATACCTTGAAATCAGTGATTGGGACATGATTTTCTACATTTTTGTCCCTGCGGCGTCCATTGTAATATCATATTGATGTAGTTAATGGCTCATTTGAGTATGCTCAAATACACATCACACACGTTCTTACCAGTTTTGCAGAGGCATTAAAGGCCTACTGAAATGAATTTTTTTTATTTAAACGGGGATAGCAGATCTATTCTATGTGTCATACTTGATCATTTCGCGATATTGCCATATTTTTGCTGAAAGGATTTAGTATAGAACAACGACGATAAAGATTGCAACTTTTGGTATCTGATAAAAAAAAGGCTTGCACCTACCGGAAGTAGCGTGACGTAGTCAGTTGAACATATACGCAAAGTTCCCTATTGTTTACAATGATGGCCGCATGAAGTGAGAGAGATTCGGACCGAGAAAGCGACAATTTCCCCATTAATTTGAGCGAGGATGAAAGATTTGTGGATGAGTAAAGTGCAAGTGAAGGACTAGTGGGGAGTTGAAGCTATTCAGATAGGGAAGATGCTGTGAGAGCCGGGGGTGACCTGATATTCAGCTGGGAATGACTACAACAGTAAATAAACACAAGACATATATATACTCTATTAGCCACAACACAACCAGGCTTATATTTAATATGCCACAAATTAATCCTGCATAAAAACACCTGCGTGTTTGTTATGCTAGCTCCTAGCTCCTCTGCTAGCTCCTAGCTCCATAGAACACGCCAATACAATTCAAACACCTGATCAACACACACAATCACTCAGCCCAAAAGACCGTTTACCTAACCCAAGGTTCATAAAGCTTATATATTTTTAAAAAGTTACGTACGTGACGCGCACATACGGTCAAGTTATGAATGTTTAGCAGCCAAGGCTGCATACTCACGGTACCTGATATTCAGCTGGGAATGACTACAACAGTAAATAAACACAAGACATATATATACTCTATTAGCCACAACACAACCAGGCTTATATTTAATATGCCACAAATTAATCCTGCATAATAACACCTGCGTGTTTGTTATGCTAGCTCCTAGCTCCTCTGCTAGCTCCTAGCTCCATAGAACACGCCAATACAATTCAAACACCCGATCAACACACACAATCACTCAGCCCAAAAGACCGTTCACCTAACCCAAGGTTCATAAAGCTTATATATTTTTAAAAAGTTACGTACGTGACGCGCACGTACGGTACGGTACGTGTTATGCTAGCTCCTAGCTCCTCTGCTAGCTCCTAGCTCCATAGAACACGCCAATACAATTCAAACACATGATCAACACACACAATCACTCAGCCCAAAAGACCGTTCACCTAACCCAAGGTTCATAAAGCTTATATATTTAAAAAAAAGTTACGTACATACGCAAAAAAAAGCCAAAGCTGCATACTCACAGTAGCACGTCTGCGTCTTTGTCATCCAAATCAAAGTAATCCTGGTAAGAGTCTGTGTTGTCCCAGTTCTCTACAGGCGTCTGTGTATCCAAATCAAAAGTCCTCCTGGTTAGAGTCTCTGTTATCCGAGTTCTTCCATCTTGACTGCATCTTTCGGGAATGTAAACAAAGAAGCGCCGGCTGTGTACTGTTGTGGCTGACTACGTTCGAAAAATACGTCCATTTCGCACCGACAACTTTCTTCTTTGCTTGCTCGGCTTCCTTCTCCATAATGCAATGAACATGATTGAAACAGATTCACGAACACAGATGTCCAGAATACTGTGGAATTATGAAATGAAAACAGAGCTTTTTCGTATCGGCTTCAATGTGGAAGGCATACCCGTGTTCGTCGGGCTACGTCACACGCATACGTCATCCTCAGAGGCGTTTCGAACCGGAAGTTTAGCGGCAAATTTAAAATGTCACTTTATAAGTTAACCCGGCCGTATTGGCATGTGTTATAATGTTAAGATTTCATCATTGATATATAAACTATCAGACTGCGTGGTCGGTAGTAGTGGCTTTCAGTAGGCCTTTAAGACCTACACAAAGTGTTTGGCAGACCATACCGTGGTCCTGAGCAGCAGCCTTTGTGCCTCCTTCAGTGAGCTGTGTGTACATGTGGCCTTGACCCCCCACTGAGGCAGCCAGTAGAGCAGCAGCAGAAGAAGACCACCAGAGCAAACAGCACCAACACCCACCAGGAGGATTTTCCACCAACAAGGCCTGTACCCCCACACCTCCTGCACGGACCAGACAACAAAATCAATGTTTTACTCTCAAGAACATCGTCAGCCGTTCGGGGTTTCCCAAGGGTCATTTTTCAGTCCACTTTGGTGTTCATTTTGTTGACTAAAAATGAAGAGAAGACATATGGACACACTTCACCTCTGAGTCAACAAAACAACTTGTAAACCCTGTAGCTCGATTTTCTTCGGCAAAGATACTACAAACTTGAAGCCCCATCCGCTGACTAAATGGTAAATGGTAAATGGGTTGTACTTGTGTAGCGCTTTTCTGCCTTTTTAAGGAACTCAAAGCGCTTTGACACTATTTCCACATTCACCCATTCACACACACACATTCACACACTGATGGCGGGAGCTGCCATGCACGGCGCTAACCAGGCCTATCAGGAGCAAGGGTGAAGTGTCTTGCTCAAGGACACAACGGACGTGACTAGGATGGTAGAAGGTGGGGATTGAACCAGTAACCCTCAGATTGCTGGCACGGCCACTCTCCCAACTTCGCCACGCCGTCCCCTAACCGCCGACTAACCATCGGGACATCTTTGCAAAAGTAAGTAGGCCAAAGCTAATATTTGGAAATGACTCATACACATACTTGCCAACCCTCCCGTTTTTAGCGGGAGACTCCCGGTATTCAGCGTCTCTCCCGATAACCTCCCGGCAGAAATTTTCTCCCGACAAACTCCCGGTATTCAGCCGGAGCTGGAGGCCACGCCCCCTTCAGCTCAATGCGGACGAGTGGGGACAGCCTGTTCTCACGTCCGCTTTCCCACAATATAAACAGCTTGCCTGCCCAATGACGTCATAACTGTAGTATGATCGAGGGCGAGTTCTTGGTTTCTTATGTGGGTTTATTGTTAGGCAGTTTCATTAACATCCTCCCAGCGCGGTAACAACACACAACAACAGCAGTCACGTTAAGTCTACCGTAAAGCAGTTCGTCTGCCATAAACAGCAATGTTGTGACACTCTTAAACAGGACAATACTGCCATCTACTGGATAGTCTCCAGAACACTGAAATTCAAGTATTTATTTTATTTATATGTATAATAAAATAAATATATGTATATATATATATATATATATATATATATATATATATATATATATATATATATATATATATATATATATATATATATATATATATATATATAGCTAGAATTCACTGAAAGTCAAGTATTTCATATATATATATATATATATATATATATATATATATATATATATATATATATATATATATATATATATATATATATATATATATACATATATATATATATATATATATATATATATATATAATATATATAGCTAGAATTCACTGAAAGTGAAGTATTTCATACATATATATATATATATATATATATATATATATATATATATATATATATATATATATATATATATATATATATATATATATATATGAAATACTTGATTTGGTGAATTCTAGCTTGAATATATTCCCCTCGTAACCACGCCCCCGCCCCACCCACGACCACGCCCCCAACCCCCCACCTCCCGGTATCGGAGGTCTCAAGGTTGGCAAGTATGCTCATACTGTACTGTTACTATTAAAGATGAAAAAGCAGGAGCAAGACAGCTTACTCTACCACATGTCAGAAAATAAATACTTAATTAAAAACAAAGTACTTTTGTAGTAGGCAGTGATGCCACGAGCTGAGCCGAGCTTACCTGCCAATACATACACCTGTACAGTGCACTTTAGTGATGTCCTCGGCACACTGTACAGTTATTAATTGCACAACTTGGCAAGCCAAAAGAGCAGATTTGTCATGTTTCAAGCTAACACACAAAGAAAGATAGCCATGTCAGACATATATACATTAGTTTATAACACTGCTTGCTGTATTTACAACCAGCAAGTGGCCAAGATGATGCCAATTATTGTGCACACTCGATGTAGTTCTACACAATAAAACTAGTTTATTTCTTCACATGACCATAAAAATGCACAGATATTTTCATGCACTGCACACTGGGGTTGAGTGCTTTTTTTTTTAACAAACTATAGATCAGTGATATTTTTGTTTGGTCATAATTGTCTAAATAAATGGTAGACTTACTTGATAAAATGTACCCATTACATTTTAATGATGGAACAGAAAATAGTGACAATGTTATTGAACACAATATTACAAATATGATTTCTCTAAGTTATGCACTCTAAATTGCCAACAATCCATGATACAACTTAGTGTATGTAAATAATGTAACACTGAACTTTAGCAGTTCTCATTACATTCTTAATGTATCAATCAATCAATCAATCAATGTTTATTTATATAGCCCTAAATCACAAGTGTGTCAAAGGGCTGCACAAGCCACAACGTCTTGAATGTAAGGTTTGAGTGACAAATACATGTTTATGTTCCATTTCCATTATTTTCTATTGAATAAATATATTTATTTCATTACATGTGTAAGCACTGCGCAAAATTAAATTTTGAACTGCGCTCAGAGCAAGTGAATACGTTGTACCCCGCCATCCACCTACCCCTACCCAGCTCCTTTGCTAAATAAAATGTCAGACGATCTGCTCCGTTGCATACTACACTCTATTCAACGCATGTTTGGAAATTAACTAAAAAATTCTGAGTCTTTTATTAGTCTTTTAGTCTGAATAGGTTTTGAAATAATGTGATGCACCATATTCAGATTGCATCTGCTAGTTTATGCAGTGTTGATTTATTACCTTGTACAGTAATTGTAATAACCTTAATAAAAGTGGTATCTATAGAACTTCCAAGATGCATTATCCTTTATATTCTATCTTTTAGTCGACAAAATGTACTGTATTTTTAGTCAACTAAATTGTTGAGGAATTTTGTCGACTAAAACTAAATCAATTTAGATGACTAAGGTATGACTAAAACTAAAAAACATTTTTGTCAAAAGACTATGACTAAAACTGCTGTCAAAATGAACACTGGTCCACTTCTTTTGAAGACACATTTCAGTGCCAGTGACAATCAAAAATGATACAGAGCAACATGTCCTTATTGAGCTAATTGGGACAGGCTAATTAAAAAGCTAAAGTTAAAGTACCAATGATTGTCACACACACATTAGGTGTGGTGAGATTATCCTCTGCATTTGAGACCCATCACCCTCACCCCCTGGGAGCTGAGGGGAGCAGTGAGCAGCAGCGGTGGCCGCGCCCGGGAATGATTTTTGATGATTTAACCCCCAATTCCAACCCTTGATGCTGATTGCCAAGCAGGGAGGTAATGAGTCCCATTTTTATAGTCTTTGGTATGACTCGGCCGGGGTTTGAACTCACGACCTACCAATCTCAGGGCGGACACTCTAATTACCATCTCATCCTCCTGGCCTTGGTTGATGACCTTCGCTTGACGGGTGTTCATGCTGACCAAAGAAGTCACACTAGAGGGCAAACACAGGAGAAAATGTTTTTGTACCATGTATTCACCTGGGACATTCTCATCTTGTAAAGTCAAGAACAAACACTGTAACATACATAAAAATGCACTTTTCCAGCTTGTAGTGCATTTAACCAAATTGAAATGTACTTTCTTGTTGAACAAACAAGGTGTCTTTAGATTGTTGGGAATCTCTAAATTAATCACAAAATTATTGAGATTTGCGAATCAACTCTAATGCCCAGAGGAGACACTTTGTCTCCACAGTAAAAGTATACCGCGAAAGAGAAAAATATTTGATTTTCTCAATACAGCGTCCTTCAGCTGCTGAGAGTTAATGAGATGAGGAAACATGTAGCAGGCGATGTGTCGTGAACGTTGCCACAACTTGTTTATAAAGTATTTAGTTTGTTTACTGGGATGTTCACTCGTTCTTTATCAGTGTTCCAATAACATCAATACTGGCTAAAATGTTTTGTCATCTCATCGAATTGAAGAAGGCTGTGAAAATTGTTTATTCGATGTGTGAGGTATCACTCCTCTTTATTTTTGGTGGCCCAACTGTTGTACTGAACCACGAGGAGGCGTTGGAGAAGAACAAAGCTTGTTTATTAGACTTCATCTTCATTAGCCAAACTGCATTGTGTTTTTTTTATATCAAAAAGTCAACACCATGTTTTTTTTTACATTACTTGTGGTTTTTTTCATGTCACAAAGGTATTACTTAAAAAAACATTAATGTGACACGGCATTTTGTTAATGTTTGATTGTGTATAGATAATTCCTATACGACATATTTCTGCTCAAACTATTTATGGATCTGTCCCGATACAGTATTTACATGTACATATGAATGTACATATCTAAAAAATAATAATAATAATAACAATAATAAATAAATAAAAAACTCCCTCTATCATAATGTAAAAATAGAGATAAAGGTATCATGTAATGACAAAAAGCTGACAAGTTGATATTGTTAAAGAATAAAAAAACATAATATTTGTCTTTAGATATATGGATAACGTTTATTTATAGCCTTTTTTATTACGTTCACACCCCAACACTGCTTTACCTAACAATCAGTAATCATGATTTCAATATTGAAAACAGTATTCTTAATTATTACTTTGGCCATAATTGGCAGCCCTAGATCTCACACATGAACACTAAGTACAGAAAAGTAGAGTTACCTCTTATAATAATGTTTGCCTTGGTGCCCTTCTAACTGTCTTTTGTGCCCTAAAATATGAGCCCTCCTTTAAGGCGACACTTACATTGACCTTAAAAAGTTAAAATTTGAGGCCTGGATATTTATTGTTCTTTTATACGATGAATTAGTCACTGCCAAAAATGTTATTTCTGGACCCCCAGTATTCCCTCTCATCATCGAAACCAAGGATGCCCAAAGTGGGGCCCGTTATGTCATTTCGTTTGGCCCGCCAAGGTGTGGCTTCCAAATTTTTAGACATATTCATACTGACCTGACCTTCTTCAAGCAGCACAATCATTGATTGCATGTCCGCAAGGCTATGCTGTAAAAAGTCTGTAGATTTCTGAAAATCTTAATTTGCCCTCGTGGATTATTAAAGTATTTCTGATTCTGATTCTGATTCTGATTTGACTCTAAAAACCTGACAGCTCAGTTGCCAGAAATTTCGCATAAAATCATCAGTGATACCATTTTTTCCAATTGCTGCAATGCACTGTAAAAAGAGGGAACGTACATTTTATTGTTAAAAAGTAGCAGCTCAGCAACAGTTGTACAGTTTTTCATTTTGCAGAAATTTAGTGTAAAAAAACCCAAAAAAAACCCACCGTAAATAGTTGGGTAAGATTTTGGTGACTAAGCTGACAGTTTTCTTATCATAAAAGCTATATATGTTTAGGTTTTTTTTACAGACTAACTAGTTACATTTGAATTTTAGAACCCCTGCTTTACGGTAAAGTAGACTTTTTGAGGCTAAGTGGAAAAGGGTAGTCTTGGTCCCCCTGTTTCACCCACGTCCTATAATGTTCAGCATCTAACATACGTCTAATCTGTCTGAGTAAAGTTGGAAAGTCATCAGACAAAATATCCAGGAGGAGCTGGTTACAGAAAAACTCTGAAGAAAATGACCCTTTTGAATGTTTTGAGGTTAAAAATGGACATAAAGATGCAAAGTTGCATGTTAACTGAATTAGGCACACATTCTGTGTGTCAATTTCTACTACCTTTTATTTATATATGACGTTATGAGGCTACATTTCTCTCTCGTGGTGCTGTCGCATGCACTGCTGTCTAAACTGCGAACCCCAAGAACTAATTTAAGAACTGTTTTTACCTTATTTTACTTATCTTTTTAGCTCTTAAAGGTGAACTGCACTTTTTGGGGAATTTTTTCTATCGTTCACAATCATGAAAGACTGAGGGATGTTTTTTTTTCCCTTTTAAATATCAAATAAATGCGATCAATAGTCTGCTTACAATAGAGGCTATAGGAGCCGTGCAATTCCGCCTATAAAGCCCTTAAACACATGCAAACACTTCCATTAAAGTTTTATATAGATGATGTAAGTATATATGTAATGTAGTAACATTTATAATAACATTTAATATTTATGAATTTTGATCATTTTAAGCATATCAATCAATCAATCAATGTTTATTTATATAGCCCTAAATCACAAGTGTCTCAAAGGGCTGTACAAGCCACAACGACATCCTCGGTACAGAGCCCACATACGGGCAAGGAAAAACTCACCCCAGTGGGACGTCGGTGAATGACTATGAGAAACCTTGGAGAGGACCGCATATGTGGGTAACCCCCCCCCTCTAGGGGAGACCGAAAGCAACGGATGTCGAGTGGGTCTGACATAACATTGTGAAAGTCCAGTCCACAGTGGATCCAACACATCAGCGGGAGTCCAGTCCACAGCGGGGCCAACAGGAAACCATCCCGAGCGGAGACGGGTCAGCAGCGCAGAGATGTCCCCAACCGATGCACAGGCTAGTGGTCCACCCGGGGTCCCGGCTCTGGACAGCCAGCACTTCATCCATGGCCACCGGACCTATGCGACTCCCCCTCGCAAGGGACAGGGGAGAAGAGGAGAGAAGAAAAGAAACGGCAGATCAACTGGTCTAAAAAAGGGGGGGTCTATTTAAAGGCTAGATTATACAAATGAGTTTTAAGATGGGACTTAAATGCTTCTACTGAGGTAGCATCTCTAACTGTTACCGGGAGGGCATTCCAGAGTACTGGAGCCCGAATAGAAAACGCTCTATAGCCCGCAGACTTTTTTTTGGCTCTGGGAATCACTAATAAGCCGGAGTTCTTTGAACGCAGATTTCTTGTCGGGACATATGGTACAATACAATCGGCGAGATAGGCTGGAGCTAAACCGTGTAATATTTTATACGTAAGTAGTAAAACCTTAAAGTCGCATCTTAAGTGCACAGGAAGCCAGTGCAAGTGAGCCAGTATAGGCGTAATATGATCAAACTTTCTTGTTTTTGTCAAAAGCCTTGCAGCCGCATTTGGTACCAACTGTAATCTTTTAATGCTAGACATAGGGAGGCCCGAAAATAATACGTTACAGTAATCGAGACGAGACGTAACGAACGCATGAATAATGATCTCAGCGTCGCTAGTGGACAAGATGGAACGAATTTTAGCGATATTACGGAGATGAAAGAAGGCCGTTTTAGTAACACTCTTAATGTGTGACTCAAACGAGAGAGTTGGGTCGAAGATAATACCCAGATTCTTTACCGAGTCTCCTTGTTTAATTGTTTGGTTGTCAAATGTTAAGGTGGTATTATTAAATAGATGTTGGTGTCTAGCAGGACCGATAATCAGCATTTCCGTTTTCTTAGCGTTGAGTTGCAAAAAGTTAGCGGACATCCATTGTTTAATTTCATTAAGACACGCCTCCAGCTGACTACAGTCCGGCGTGTTGGTCAGCTTTAGGGGCATGTAGAGTTGAGTGTCATCAGCATAACAGTGAAAGCTAACACCGTACTTGCGTATGATGTCACCCAGCGGCAGCATGTAAATACTAAAGAGTGCAGGGCCAAGAACCGAACCCTGGGGAACTCCGCACGTTACCTTGACATAGTCCGAGGTCACATTGTTATGGGAGACGCACTGCATCCTGTCAGTAAGATAAGAGTTAAACCAAGACAAGGCTAAGCCTGACATACCAATACGTGTTTTGATACGCTCTAATAAAATATTATGATCGACGGTATCGAAAGCGGCGCTAAGATCAAGAAGCAGCAACATAGATGACGCATCAGAATCCATCGTTAGCAATAGATCATTAGTCATTTTTGCGAGGGCTGTCTCCGTAGAGTGATTTGCCCTGAAACCGGATTGAAAAGGTTCACAGAGATTGTTAGTCACTAAGTGTTCATTTAGCTGCTGTGCAACAGTAATTTCGAGAATTTTGGAAATAAACGGAAGGTGGGAGACCGGTCGGTAGTTTACCATGAGGTCAGGATCGAGGTTAGGTCTTTTGAGCAGAGGATGAATAACCGCTTTTTTGAATGCTAGGGGAACAGTGCCGGAGGAAAGTGATAAGTTTATAATATTTAACACTGATGGACCTAATAATACAAACAGTTCCTTGATAAGTTTCCCAGGAAGTGGGTCAAGTAAACATGTTGTTTGTTTTATCCCACTTGCACGCTGTAATAATTCCTCTAATGTTATTTCATCAAAAATAGAGAGACTATTTTGGAGGGCAGTGTCCGTCGTATATACAGTCGTATTTGTGTTAATAGAACCCAGTTGTAGCTGGGATGCGTTGTCTTTAATCTCCTTTCTAATGAGTTCAATTTTCTTATTAAAGAAATTCATAAAATCATCTGCCGAGTGGGTGGAGCTACTGGGAGGAGTCCCTTGTTGGGTTAGCGATGCTACTGTACTAAACAGAAATTTAGGATCGTTTTTGTTGAGGCGGATGAGATTTGAGTAGTATTTAGCTTTAGCTAAGGTAAGCATGCGTTTATAAGTTATTAAACTATCACTCCATGCTTGATGGAAAACCTCAAGTTTAGTCGCGCGCCATTTGCGTTCCAGTTTTCTACATGATAATTTATGAGCTCTAATTTCTTCTGTAAACCATGGGGTGCGCCTTTTAGGGGCCCTTTTTTGCTTTAGCGGTGCTATACTATCAATAATTTCGCGCAAGGCATCGTCAAAGTTGTTAGTGAGTTTATCAATAGAGCCGACATAATTTGGGAATGGTGCTATTACCGAAGGCAGTAGGTCAGCAAGAGTCATCGTTGTGGCAGCATTAATGTTGCGGCCGCTATAGCAGTTATTATTATTATTAGCTTGTTGACAAAGAGTCAAAACTTCAAATTTTATAAGGTAATGATCGGACATTACTTTAGTATATGGAAGTATCATAACTTTGGAGGTGGTGACACCCCTGACAAGCACTAGATAATTATGCGGCGCATTAATTTCAAAAACGCATCACGTTTGCTTTTTCTTTTTTTTCATCACTGATTATTACTCACTTCATGAGAGCCAACAGACATAATAAAACATCACTTACTGTACAAGGTCTGCTGTCATTAGGATGCAGAGGATGGTCATATATTCCCATTTAGATTAAGAATGTCTCATAACTCTCACAAAGAAAGGGGGGGTGGAACCAAGCCTCTTTTTGTGTTGTTTTCGCCATTTCCAGGTCCTAAATGGGTGTACCAACCTGTCGGAATACCTACTCAAACTTCATCTGTCCAGGTGAGATGCATGATTTGTGATCGAGAATACATTTCCAGGGAGCAAGGAAGCAAGGAAGCAGCAGACCACAGCATATGATGTAAACATAGGGACACGGACGTGATCACGGTGTCGCTATAAATAGTTTGACTGCATTAGCATTTATAATAACAATATCATTAATACTTGTTAATATTAAAGTCACCAAATGTAAATTGAGTATTGTTGGTGCTTTTTGAATGGTTATTCATTTGGTTTTTTGGGCGGAATAGTGGAGCTCCCATTAGCTCCGCTGTAATCAGATTTGTATTTACCTTTATTTAATATTTACAATGCATTAAAAAAAATATATCTGTCATCGATAGGCAAAATTACGAAAAGGAGTAAACCCAAACAGACCAAGGGAGAATATGCAAAGAAACTTGAGCGCTGCACTTAGGGCAAACATAATAACCACATACAACACTGAGCTCCCAGGCATAAAGTCTATACATAACATGTCTACATCATGTCTACAAAGTAATGGTGGATTCATGACCAATACAAAATGCAAATTCTAATTAAATTGATGATTTCAGATTAGACAGGAAACAATAATGTTTCATGAAATACAAAATACCAAGTGCAAGTATACAAAAAGCCGATTGATGGACAGATATCAATGTAAGAGTTGAGATGAAGTGCTTATCATATTGAGGGGATGGAGGAGGTCAGTAACTCACCTTGGGCTGGCCTCTCTTCTGTGAGATGCGTCAGGGGTTGTCCTGCTGCCGTAAAGGTGTGGGCGTGTCAAGGAAGCCTTGACGTCATAGAACCAGATGACCATCATGTGACAAGTCTAATGTCAACCTCATTGCCAGTAAATTCACAAGGAGATACAACTAAATACATGTGCTGCCCGGGAACAACCCCACTTATAATCATTATAATCCAATCAAGAATTTCACACTACGATTAGTATTAAATTACCTTTGTTATTAGTACTCTCATACACTTCTACGCTTCAACTATTGTGGTTTTAAAATGTTTTTAAAGCATATTCTACATATTTTGTTCTAAACTAGGTGTTGATTTAAGTCTTATCTACGTCTTATAGGAACTACATTGTTTGTGTTGTGTTCTATTACAGTAATGATAAATGATAAATGGGTTATACTTGTATAGCGCTTTTCTACCTTCAAGGTACTCAAAGCGCTTTGACAGTATTTCCACATTCATCCATTCACACACACATTCACACACTGATGGCGGGAGCTGCCATGCAAGGCGCTAACCAGCAGCCATCAGGAGCAAGGGTGAAGTGTCTTGCCCAAGGACACAAGTACAGTTTCATACTCGATTTTATCATTGGGACATAACTGTCACTGTTGTCATGGTTGCTGTTGGCGTGACCTACACATGCAGAGATGGTAGACCAAGTGCAGATAAGAAGGTCTCTTCTTTAGGACTGAGAGGGAAAAAATCAAAAGGCAGACCATGAACATCGGTCGGTATAGACAAACGAGGCTTACCTAGAGGCGTGTGTGTGTGTGTGTGTGTGTGTGTGTGTGTGTGTGTGTGTGTGTGTGTGTGTGTGTGTGTGTGTGTGTGTGTGTGTGTGTGTGTGTGTGTGTGTGTGTGTGTGTGTGTGTGTGTGTGTGTGTGTGTGTGTGTGTGTGTGTGTGTGTGTGTGTGTGTGTGTGTGTGTGTGTGTGTGTGTGTGTGTGTGGCAGGTGAGAAGGACAATTGTTGCTGTGAAAGTTAAGCAAACAAAACAAACTGTCTGTATGTTAAGCGGCGTCATCATTTTCCATAAAACAAGTTCATGAACTGGTTGGTTACCGAGTCAATTTAAAGGCCTACTGAAACCCACTACTACCGACCACGCAGTCTGATAGTTTATATATCAATGATGAAATCTTAACATTATAACACATGCCAATACGGCCGGGTTAACTTATAAAGTGACATTTTAAATTTGCCGCTAAACTTCCGGTTCGAAACGCCTCTGAGGATGACGTATGCGCGTGACGTAGACCGGCGAACACGGGTATGCCTTCCACATTGAAGCCAATACGAAAAAGCTCTGTTTTCATTTCATAATTCCACAGTATTCTGGACATCTGTGTTCGTGAATCTGTTGCAATCATGTTCATTGCATTATGGAGAAGGAAGCTGAGCAAGCAAAGAAGAAAGTTGTCGGTGCGAAATGGACGTATTTTTCGAACGTAGTCAGCAACAACAGTACACAGCCGGCGCTTCTTTGTTTACATTCCCGAAAGATGCAGTCAAGATGGAAGAACTCGGATAACAGAGACTCTAACCAGGAGGACTTTTGACTTCGATACACAGACGCCTGTAGAGAAGTGGGACAACACAGACTCTTACCAGGATTACTTTGATTTGGATGACAAAGACGCAGACGTGCTACTGTGAGTATGCAGCTTTGGCTTCTAAACATTTGATCGCTTGACCGTATGTGCGCAACTTTTTTTTGCGTATGTACGTAACTTTTTTAAAATATATAAGCTTTATGAACCTTGGGTTAGGTGAACGGTCTTTTGGGCTGAGTGATTGTGTGTGTTGATCAGGTGTTTGAATTGTATTGGCGTGTTCTATGGAGCTAGGAGCTAGCATAGGAGCTAGGAGCTAGCATAACAAACACGCAGGTGTTTTTATGCAGGATTAATTTGTGGCATATTAAATATAAGCCTGGTTGTGTTGTGGCTAATAGAGTATATATATGTCTTGTGTTTATTTACTGTTGTAGTCATTCCCAGCTGAATATCAGGTACCGTGAGTATGCAGCCTTGGCTGCTAAACATTTGATAGCTTGACCGTATGTGCGCGTCACGTACGTAACTTTAAAAAAAATATATAAGCTTTATGAACCTTGGGTTAGGTGAACGGTCTTTTGGGCTGAGTGATTGTGTGTGTTGATCAGGTGTTTGAATTGTATTGGCGTGTTCTATGGAGCTAGGAGCTAGCAGAGGAGCTAGGAGCTAGCGTAACAAACACGCAGGTGTTTTTATGCAGGATTAATTTGTGGCATATTAAATATAAGCCTGGTTGTGTTGTGGCTAATAGAGTATATATATATGTCTTGTGTTTATTTACTGTTGTAGTCATTCCCAGCTGAATATCAGGTCACCCCCGGCTCTCACAGCATCTTCCCTATCTGAATAGCTTCAACTCCCCACTAGTCCTTCACTTGCACTTTACTCATCCACAAATCTTTCATCCTCGCTCAAATTAATGGGGAAATTGTCGTTTTCTCGGTCCAAATCTCTCTCACTTCATGCGGCCATCATTGTAAACAATAGGGAACTTTGCGTATATGTTCAACTGACTACGTCACGCTACTTCCGGTAGGGGCAAGCCTTTTTTTTTATCAGATACCAAAAGTTGCAATCTTTATCGTCGTTGTTCTATACTAAATCCTTTCAGCAAAAATATGGCAATATCGCGAAATGATCAAGTATGACACATAGAATAGATCTGCTATCCCCCTTTAAATAAAAAAAATTCATTTCAGTAGGCCTTTAATAGGTCAATTTGTCCCTAACTACGTCAGGTCTGAAGATACCGCCCAACAAGAAAAAGTAACATCTGTGGTCAGAGGCAGGTGAGTCCCTTGGTCACCAATGAAGAGCAGGTGTGGAGAACAGCGCTCAGAAACACTGCAATATAGACCCCAAATTCTTGACTATAAGCTGTTACTCTTTTCCTACACTTTGAACATTGCGGCGTACAAAACCGTGGAGCTAACGGCCGCATTGCAAATAGCTTTTTAAAAAAAAAAAAGCAAATACAAAAAAGTTTTTTATTGTTTGTGCTATGGCGCCATCTTTTTGACGAATTTGCTCACTGCAGGTGCTCAACCACAACAATCAAGTTGAGCAACCTTTTGCAGAACAACGTTTTGATGCACTTCATCTTTAAATCCTGCTTCATCGATAACACATCTCTACATTGTTGATACATAGACGCGAGCGATCTCAAAAGACAACAGAACTCGATTACAATAATAACAATAACGGATTAAACATTATGGTAGTGGTAAGCTACATTTGTAGGGGTAGACCAGTGAGGTTCAAACTTTTTGACTTGGAGACCGCATTGGACTAAAAAACTAATTTGACCAGGGGCCGAAAGCCAACTGCATGTAAAGTAACTATATATATATATATATATATATATATATATATATATATATATATATATATATATATATATATATATATATATATATATATATATATATATGTATATATATATATATATATATATATATATATATATATATATATATATATATATATATATATATATATATATATATATTTGTGTATATATATATATATATATTTGTATATATATATATATATATATATATATATATATATATATATATATATATATATATATATATATATATAAACCTATGCACATAAACATATATATACAAAACCCAAAACCAGTGAAGTTGGCACGTTGTGTAAATCGTAAATAAAAAGAGAATGCAATGATTTGCAAATCCCTTTCAACCTATATTCTATTGAATGGACTGCAAAGGCAAGATACTTAACGTTTTAACTGGTAAACATTGTTATTTTTTGCAAATATTAGCTCATTTGGAATTTCATATCTGCAACATGTTTCAAAAATTCTGGCACAATTGGCAAAAAAGACTGAGAAAGTTGAGGATTCCTTTATCAAACACTTATTTGGAACATCCCACAGGTGAACAGGCTAATTGGGAACAGGTGGGTGCCATGATTGGGTACAAAAGCAGCTTCCATGAAATGCTCAGTCATTCACAAACAAGGATGGGGTGAGAGTCACCAATTTGTGAACAAATGCGTGAGCAAATTGTCAAACAGTTTAAGAACAATATTTGTCAACCAGCTGTTGCAAGGAATTTAGGGATTTCACCATCTACGGTCCGTAATATCATCAAAAGGTTTAAAGAATCTGGAGAAATCACTGCATGTAAGCAACAATGTCCGTGACCTTCGATCCTTCAGGCGGTACTGCATCAAAAACCGACATCAGTGTGTAAATGATATCACCACATGGGCTCAGGAACACTTCAGAAAACCACTGTCAGTAACCACAGTTCATTGCTACATCTGTAAGTGCAAGTTAAATCTCTACTATGCAAAACGAAAGACATTCATCAACAACGCAGGAAATGACAGTAAAAATGATTTAAATATTCGTCAAGTGGCTGAAATGAAGGAACCCCTTTTGGTAAAGAAGTGTACAGCAAATGTCGCAGTACGTGAAGTTGTCACACGAAAACCATTTCTATGTGGTGAACCCCTTTTAGAGGGAGGAAGATGCAAAAGTTATTTTGCAGTGGGCGCAGTAGACCGTGAGGCAGAAGTATGTACACACGGATATCCAACTGGCGGCCCACAGGCCAAATCCGGGCCGGAAATTAAACCAAATTGGCTCCTGAGTTCAGTACAAAACAAACGAGTGTAAGATTTTCTAACAGATTTCTAAAAACACTCAACCACTGTCAAAAAAAATTATCTTTGATTGTGGGTATTTTGTAGTACGTCTTGAAAAACGGCAAAGCTCTTCTTTTGTATCGAGGATTAATGGGAATTTATTGTTTTATGCCACATCCTTGCATACATTTTAACCTCCAGAGCCAGCATCCTCTGCTGTAGACCGTTTTCTCTTCCAAACCCAATGTTTTCCCACAAGAAACAGACCAAATCACATGTCCCCTGGAGAGAACGCTGTTTCTTCAAATAGAATTTCTAATAAAAAATAGGAACTGTACCTAATAAAAAATAGGAACTGTATCAAGATAATGAACAAACAGTATTCTCAAACGTGTCAAACTATACTGACAGCATTTAGTGTAACTCACTGTAATCTAGAGAGATGATAGAAAGCCCTCCGACTTCAGGAAGTTACAATCACTGTCAAGTGTTCGCTACACAGTACCCACTGATCTCAAGGAGGTCTCCATGTACTCACAAGCTTCAGTATATTACAATAGCACGTACAAATATGCATGAAAACACTACTACAGACATCACACATGGGACGATTTAGTAAGTAAGAATTGTTTTAGTTGTATTGTAAAACTTAAGACTGTTGCTTGCCGTGATAAATAAAGAATCTATACAAAAAAAAAAACGCTATGGATGGCTAGAAGACGGAACGACACTTTTACTTCCGGTTCAAAATAGAAGAGCAATGCAGCACTGCAGTACCTACAGTGAGCAAACTCGTCCAAAAGATGGCACCATAGCACAAACGGTAACACGTCTATTCAGTGTTTTTGCTTTGTATTTTATGACCGTCAGAAAAGAAAAATCCATAAATTAGCCGCACCGTTTTATATGCCCCTAGGTTCAAAGCGTAGGAAAAAAGTAGCGGCTTGTAGTCTGAAATTTACAGTAGTGATGTCATGCACCTTTGAATGGTCTTTGTGTAACAAGTCAATGTGTGTCCAACACCTCCCCTTGGATGACAATGCTCATGGAGCGTGGTGTGTGACGATCCATGGCATCAAAACATCCACTCTCCAAGTTTTTCTGGGAAAATCTGTAGAATTCAGCTAGCAGCGAAGAAACAGACAAACTACTTGGGCTCTATAGCAGGGGTTCTTAACCTGTGTTCGATCGAACCCTAGGGGTTCGGTGAGTCGGCTTCAGGGGTTCGGCGGACCCTCCGCCGCGGATGTCGAGACACACCTGACTCATTGTGTAAATAAAAACTTCTCCATATCGGCGTATTATGGATACGGCAACAGCAGAAGTAACACTGATTTGCAGGTGTGTAAATTGTTGTGAGTTCATGCACTGTGTTGGTTTTGTTCTTTGAACAAGGTGATGTTCATGCATGGTTCATTTTGTGCACCGGTAAAAAAAACATATAACTTTGTCTTGAATTTGAAAAATAAAAAGATATATATTTTTTACTGAAGAAGGGTTCGGTGAATGCGCATATGAAACTGGTGGGGTTCGGTACCTCCAACAAGGTTAAGAACCACTGCTCTATAGTAAACACTTTGACAAAAAAGTAGGTTTAAGGAGAAAATGTTGTGTTGTTGTGACTCGAGGTGCAAGTTAAACTACACATGCTACTATTTGTATTTCTTGTACAACACATACTTCATTATGTTGTCCAAAAATGACTGGTGAACCTGAAAGTTTTTTTGTCCTCATCTTTGAAAAAAAAAAAAAACATTTTAGAAATGTAATTTTAATACTGCAATACCTTAAAGTTTTTGCCTAAGGTTATCACACCTAAGCACTATTGCTAAAGGCTTCAAACAAGAACAAAAAATAGTGACTTACCATGTCACCTCACTGGAATGCCAACTGATAGGCTGGTTGTATCTTTCAGCACATATGTCCTTCAGCTGCTAAATTGCGAATAATCCTCACTCTTCAGATAAAAAATGCTTCCTCGCAATGCTACCAGGTCTTTTGCTGTGTTCTATTTGTTGAGACAAGCTGACAGCCAGTTGGTAACTTGTGGCTTTTTAAAGGTGTCCAACTTCTCAGCCTGGTGCCACAACCTTCTACTATACATGTGAGAGGCATGCTTTAGAAGCCAGCATTAATTGTACTAACTCAAAGGCAGTACAGCAACAGCAAGAGCAGCGTAAGCTTCCTTTCTAATTAATGCCAGGTCACAACTAACGTTATTAGAAGCTCAAGCTAGTTAGCAGCGGAGGAGCAGTGTGAGAAAGGCGTTGTGTACCGACACCAGACTCTCTTACACTAACAATGTCGCTATAACTTGGTTAGCATACTTTCCAGACTATAGAGCGCACTTAAATATGAGCAACACCCACTTTTTTTGGGATAAATCTGATTTTGTAAATTTACTGGTCGTAAAAGTCAAATTCGCAGGTGCACACATTGAAACCAAAAATATTTACGCAGGCACTCGTGTTTATTCACACATTTAACAAAAAAGACCGTACACTAACATGGCATAAATTAGCCTCCTTGAATGCAGTCTCAATCATCGCCGGGTTCGTCTTCTTTGGTGTCAGAGTTGAGTGGACTCTGAGTTGCTTCGTCCAGCATTTTCTCACAATTGTTTTTGCTTTCACTTACATCTTGAGACCGCTGGGCTTGAGCAGTCTTCTCCGGTGCGCGGCAGTTTAGCCTTTCGGGGCCCGTTAGTGGTGGTGGATTTCCGTTCCATGCGGCCGCTGTCTCCTTTTCCAATGGCCAGGTCAACCGTCTTCTTCGGTTAGGGGGCTGCGTCGTGTGCTTTTGCTATGATGAGGGTGAGTTCATAACACGCTAAATGGCTGACTGAATGATTGTATGAGTGCATTTGATTTAATGTGAACCATTTAATTGGCGGCATGTAAACCCGGAAAAATGCATAAATTATGTGCATAGATAAAGTCTACCCTATCCTATAAAGCGAAAGGTTCAAGGCGTTGGAATAAAGTAGGGGAAAAATAAAACTAAAATGTGCAGTTTCCCTTCAAGCTGAAATGCTGTACAAGTGATAAATAGTATGCAAATCACCTTTACTCCTTTCACTGTAGCGCTGATCAATTAAGAACTGCACACACTTATCCTCAATGTTGACCTCTTGGTATGACTTGAAAGTGAAAAGTCATAATAAAATGAAGTCTGCTTAGTAGTTTTGTATTAGAGATGGAAAAAAAATGTTTTGATGGATCACAATTGGAATGTGGACAACTCTGTATCAATGGACAAATGTCCAAATGCCAATTATTTATGCATAATAAATTAAGTAATACAGACAGTTATGTTATACATAATAATGAAATGTAACACAGTTATAAGAAGAACAAAAAACAATAATATCGCAGCAGGCACAAGACATTGAAACAACGTTGAGAACTTGTTGAATTAGGTTCTGACGTTGAGCAACTCAAACATAACGTTGAAACAACATGCTTTTTGACGATGTTTAATAAATGCGCTGATTTGATCTTTGAATTTTGGTCACTTGGTCAAGGATCCAACGTTAGACGTCAACGTGTTGTCTCAAGTTACAAATACAAGTATTTTTCAACGTTGTTTCAAAGTCACTTTTAAAGGACGTGTACGTACTGTATAATTAACGTTGTATCAATGTTTTGTTCCTGCTGGGTATTATTTTTCCTTATAATCCAACATATAAAACACCCGCAAAGTTTTAAAGTGTGGTGTATACAAGACTGAAGCTGGGCCACTGTGCGCTAAATCAAGGCTTGGCAAAGAATGGTAAGCACACTGGCGGGAAATGCTCATGTGGAGAAGAAAGCCTCACTCATATCCTCAAAGAATGCAATAAATACAATGTAGAGAGAGCAAAACGGTCAGAAACTGGAAGCAAGGACACTTCACTTAAAAGCATATTAAGGTAGTAGTGATGAAGGAAATGGGGAAAAACAGACCAGTGGAGAGGAGGAATGCCTTTACAAGTGAGAAGAGACCAACTTTTAGCTCATTATTGGATTCCTTTGAGAGGACATGGAGAGTCTCACCCGGGAAAAGTTATGACCCAGGCATGGTGGGAAAGGGAAAGTGGTGAAATACACAGTTTTGGCTGGAAAGGAAATCAGACAGCCCAGAGTATGGGTGTGTTGCCTATAGAAGTTTGAGGAGACTGTAGTGTGGCCAACTCATCCTCTATGGGTGTCAAACTCAAATACAGAGTGGGCCAAAATTTAAAACTGAACAAAGCCGCGGGCCAAGGTTGAACAAATTAACCTTTTAATAGGGACCCAAACAAGTTTTGCATTGAATATTGAACAAGCAAGGCTTATATAACTTTATAGTGACATGCAAAATCGAGTTTCAAATAATAATAATAATAATTAAAAAATATCAATGGCATATCAAATACAATTTAAATAAAAATTGAATGTCTCTTTTCTATTTGCAGCCTTCTGAGGTAAATATCAACATTAACTTATTCCACAGGCTAATATATTTGAAAATAAAATAACAATGAATAAACCAATCATTCAGGACTTTAAACTGCTCAGTTTGCAACACACTGATATAATCTGATGTGCCGAAGCCAGATACCTGCCATCTTTTCTTGGATGCTAGTTCATTAATGTCAGGGCTCAGGCTTTGAGCCGAGGCAACCTTCATTATCGAACGAAGGTGTTCATCAGTCATTATATCTCGTAGTCCGCCGGGAACACAGTCTTGGGGGCGTGCCTTAAAGGCACTGCCTTTAACGTTGACTACGAGCTGTCGTCATGTCTGCTTTTCATCCATTCTAACAACGTGCCGGCCCGATCACAACATATGTGCGGCGTCTGTATGCACAAACATGTGAATGCAAGTCATACTTAATCAACAGCGATACAGGTTACACTGAGGGTGCCCGTATAAACAACTTTTACACTGTTAGAAATATACGCCACACTGTGTGAACCCACACCAAACAAGAATGACAAACACATTTTGGGAGAACATCCGCACCGTAACACAACATAAACACAACAGAACAAATACCCAGAACCCTTTGCAGCACTAACTCTTCCGGGACGCTACAATATACACCCCCCGCTACCACCAAACACCTTGTAGCGTCCCGGAAGAGTTAGTGCTGCAAAGGGTTCTGGGTATTTGTTCTGGGGGGACGGCGTGGCGAAGTTGGGAGAGTGGCCGTGCCAGCAATCTGAGGGTTCCTGGTTCAATCCCCACCTTCTACCATCCTAGTCACGTCCGTTGTGTCCTTGAGCAAGACACTTCACCCTTGCTCCTGATGGGCCTGGTTAGCGCCGTAGCTCCCGCCATCAGTGTGTGAATGTGTGAAAATGTGTGTGTGAATGGGTGAATGTGGAAATAGTGTCAAAGCGCTTTGAGTTCCTTAAAAAGGTAGAAAAGCGCTAGACAAGTACAACCCATTTACCATTTACCATTCTGTTGTGTTTATATTGTGTTACGGTGCGGATGTTCTTCCGAAATGTGTTTGTCATTCTTGTTTGGTGTGGATTCACAGTGTGGCGTGTATTTGTAACAGTGTAAAAGTTGTTTATACGGGCACCCTCAGTGTAACCTGTATCGCTGTTGATGAAGTATGCGTTGCATTCACTTGTGTGTGTGTGTGCAGAAGCCGCACATATCATGTGACTGGGCCAGCACTCGTTGGACCGAATGAAAAGCAGATGTGACTATTATTGGGAGGGGAAGTGAAATTGGGAGTCTCCCAGGAGGGTTGGCAAGTATGAGAATTAGCGGTGAATGAGATGTTACCGCGGCAGCGCCGCTGTATATAAAGGAAGGCAGTTTTTTGTTCAGAACCAAGTCCGGGTTCCAAGATGGAGAGGGACTGTAAGGAAACATCAAGTAATAATGAGCAGAATTAGGATTTGGCATAGCTATTTAAATGATACATTGTTCTTAATTTGGAAACACCCTGCAGGAATGTGTGAACAATGTAAAGTATTAGAAACAGTAAAACATGTTTTTTTGGAATGTACTAAATATAATATAGAAAGACTGACTGACTGAAAAACTGAGGGTACTGGGACCTGTGGATAGGACGCTGAAGAGCATGACACATCTTGCGGACACTGAAAATGGAAGGGAAATAGTATGGGAGTTTTTGAACAATAATGATCAAATGAAACTGAAGATGGCAGTAATACAACACAGATGAATGCCAGCGGCCGTAAAACTGAAAAGAAGAAAAAGACCAGTGGAGGGCAGCAACACGCCTAAGATGCGTCCAGTCTGCCGAATATCAAAGAGAAGAAGAATGCTCATGCGTAAAACAAGACAGTTCTGGTTTTGCCCAATAGAAGAGAGAGATTGTGAAATTTGAGCAAATTAAAAACTATTTTGACTTTTTCTAAAGCCATGTCATATATTTTTAGGGTAGCGCTTTATGGGCGTCTCTAGTATCAAACTGGCCGACACTTGGATACCGTGATACAAGGACATAATGGACGAGGCTCGAACCTGTGCCATGTGCTGCTATGCGCCCTGCTGAAATGTGGCCTTGTTTCATTATCGGCGCTGGGCGGGAGTTCGGAAGTGGGACAGGGTGACACCAGTGAAAGTTGCACCCGAGTACGAAGGTTGAGTCACTTAACAACACGACGGAGCGATCAGCTGATGACCACCAATGTGAGGAGCCATGAAGGAGAAGAACGGTCCTACAATGGGGACTCAGAGGAACGGCATCACGAAGGAAAGTTTGATATTGTCAGTAGACGTGGGCACGACATCAATCAGATGTCACGTGTATGACAAGACGGCGCATGTTCGTGGGTCTGCCACTGCAGAGGTACGACCCACTTCCTGTTACTATCTGAACACATGTACCCGTCAATGGTTCCCTGTTTGTCTTTGTGTATTTAGCTGGTTCCGCTCTACCCGACGACAGGGCATGTGGAACTTGACCCAGATGCACTGTGGAAAGGATTCACCTCTGTTGTGAAGGGGGCTGTGCAAGGTACTGTACCACACTGATGTACTGTACAAGAACCGCACTGATGTACTGTACAAGAACCGGAACCGTACTGGTGCTGGGGTCGCTCATAGACATGTTCTGTCCTGACCCGTGCAGGAAAGGACAGCTGTACATGCAGTTTTCAATGTTGTGTCTCACTTCTTAGTGCTGCACTGCCCCATTTGTTCCCATAACGATATATTGGAATGGAACCGGTCTGTTCCGGGGACAAACCATCACTTTTGTGAAATGGCAGAACAGGCAACATTTTTAGTAACAATTTAAGATAGATAGCTTTAGAGCTGCAAAATTTGGAGGGAAAAAAACACATTGTGATTTTTCTCTCCAAAACTGCGATTGCAATTTGACTTGAGTCTTATTGTATACATATGAATGCATAAAACTGTGAAAATAACGAGTGAAGGAAGATATGTTACTTTTAGACCAGGGGTGTCAAACGTATGGTCCGCGGGCTGGATCAGGCCCACGAACAGGTTTTATCCGGCCCGCGAGATGAGTTTGCCAAGTATAAAAATAAGCTGACATTTTTGAATGAAAGAAACTGCTGTTTTAAATGTATCCACTGAATGTCACAATAGCAATTATTTGTGTACTCTGTCGCTAGAGCATGCATGACTTCAGAGGTGGTGGCGCCATGTGCCATGTAAAATAGAGGACTGGGGACACATTATCTGGGCGCACATGAATATGCTGAAATAATTTGTATCCCCCTTCAACTTCATGTGTGATTAATGAAATAAGCCCAAATTCACACGCTTTGTTGTAGATGATGCTACATATGTACAGAATAAACCACATGATGTTAGTACATCAGTTGAGGAAAATGGGTTAAGTACAATAATAACATCCTGTTGTTGGATTTTGATGTTATTATTAATTCCATCGTCTGATAGATTAAAAATTAACACCAATGGTAGCATTTTAAAACTCCGCCAGACTCAATTCCACCTATTTGACTGATTAACATTATTACATAATTTATTCAGAAAGTAGAAATAACAACAAAGGAAGATAGAATACTATTAACTGCAACATGTAAGTGTAAAAAACAACAACAACATTGTAATTTGTATATTTTCAGGTTGTGCTCGTTCTATTTTTAAAAAACAAAACAATCTGAAGTTGTCTTTATTTTTAATTTATCATGCAATGATTATACCAATCTGCCCCACTTGGGAATAGATTTTTCTTAATGTGGCCCCTGAGCTAAAATGTGTTTGACACCCCTGTTTTAGACTGTCAGTCAACATTCTCTTGTCTCAAAATGCCACACATTAGAACCCTAACCCAAAAATATACCAAACGATATATAAAATGAATAATTTCTCTAAGCAAATTTGAACTTAAATATTGAACATCTCAAAGTGTATTTGTTTCCTGGTTGGAAAAACGAGGTCGGACTTTGTCTTTATGTTTATTGCCATCACTCGCTTTTCACCCACAAAGACAAAGATTGTGAATGACTGAACAGAGGGCTCACTGCGTTCAGTTAATTCTCCTGTTAAATAAACGCGCTCAGAGCGATGTGCAGAGTGAGACGTCTTTCTCCCTTGAAGCGAGAGACCAACAAACGCCAGGCTCAACAATTCTCATTGATGAACATGTCTGTCACTTTAATGCCGGTGACGGCGAAGAGGAAATGAGTCGGCGTCTTTCGGTTATTTAAGACACTAATTAAAACCTCAATGTGGATGAATGGTGCAGCTCCAGATAGCATACACTTATGTTGTCGTTGACTGGTTAGTCTTCTTCGATCCAGTTTAGCAACATAGTAAAGCACGTCTTGAGTGGTCTCACCAGAAACAGTGTTGTTACTCGTGTTTAAAAATCTGCATTGGAATCTCCACAATGGAGCACAATGTGTTCTGTGTGACTTTTCCACTTCCAATTTGTGTTCATTTCAGAAAATTGCTCCCCATCATAGCCTGTTATTATCATTTAGAATATTCAGTTCCAGTTCAAACACTTATTTAGCTGTACAAGCAACATTTTAACATTCATGCAAGTGTATATCTAAGTAAACCAAAGCAACTGAAACACTGAATGTAAGATGTGTACTCTCGTAACAAAAATGTCATATTTCTTCAATTTGAGTTCAAGTAACCGTATTACGCTGAACAGCCCGGATGTTGATGCATGTTGCCCAACCACTGAGCTCCAGGCTAATTGACACCACAAGTCAGTGTTGCATCCCTTAACTGCGTGGTATGAAGTTGCCCTGATTATAATTCTCAATATCCTTATGCAGGAAGTAGCTACTTTTAGTTTTAGAATACACAAAAAAGAATTGAGTTGCAAAATACCCCCAGTGCAGTGAACACCCTTACTAGGCTTAAGTCCATTACAATTTCTATTATACAGCATATCACAATGTAAATAGGTTGAGCTTGGTGAGAAAATAAATCAGGCTTTGTTTGATATAGATGCAGGAGTCCAAATGGGTCAGATGAAGGCCCTTGGCATCTCTACCCAACGAGCCACCTTTACAACATGGGACAGGTACATCTTAGAACTAGGCCTGGCTGATATATCAATTTTATCGATATATTCAAATTTTTTGTTGCAGACAATTAAAAAAAAATATATATATATATTTTTGCCACTCAAAAACCTCTGTGGCTTGCACAATCCCCTTACTTCCTTGGCGGCACACCCACTTTAGCAAAACATGGATAATGCTAACGCTAACAAGAGCGAGGTGTTTGTTCCAAAGAAAAGAGAAGTACTTTGGTTTTGTGTTAATGCATGGAAGAAAGGACTGCACGCTGCAAAGTGTATTTAAAAAAGGTTGCAGCACAACTAACTTATGCCTGCATCTGAAAGCGAAGCCTCCATTGGAGTGAGGGAAATACAACTGTTTAGGAGGCGAACAAGACCATAACAACAAACAAACTAGGGCTAAATATCACCCTACTGTGGTGGAACTTTTACAGCAGGTATGTCTGATGAGAAGAAAGCAGAGTGGAGAACGATCACTAAATTTCTGCATTTGTAAACAAACTATAGTCATCAATGTTTGAAGTTTTCACTTCATTCATCTCAATGTTGGAGATAAGTACTTATTTGCATGTAATGTGTAATGCTACATTTTGGTCAACATAATTATTTAATTGAAGATAGAAGTATTTCTTTCCAGAGGAAGCTTTTGATTTAGTTCTATGAAAATTATTCCATTAAAAGTACAATTTGTATCTGGTCTAAAAATAACATTGTTCAAATTATAATTATAATTATAGTAAGATGCAGTGTCATTTCAACCTACTAGTTTTTGATCCAATAAACAGAAAACTTGTTTTGAATTATCTCTGTCGTTTGTATCCAATGGTTTCTTTAAAAAGTTAGGAAGGAATCGTAAATTGATTTTTTTTGTGAAAAAATCTGAGATTTTATTTTCAGACCATATCGCCCAGGCCTACTTAGAACTCAAATAATCTCACCTGACCATATTAACAGTGCATCCACATTTTGTTATTTTACAGCCTTATTCCAAAATGGAATACATTCATGTTTGTCCTCAAATTTCTATTCACAATACCACATAATGACAATGTGAATAGTTTTATTTTTATTTTGCAATTGTATGAATACAAAATAAATAAAAATCACATACATAAGTATTGCCAGCCTTTGCTCAATACTTTGTTGATGCATATTTGCCTCAAGTCTTTTTGAATATGATGCCCCAAGCCTGGCACACCTATCTTTTGGCACTTTCAACCATTCCTCTTTGCAGCACCTATAAAGCTCCATCAGATTGAAGGAGAAGTGTTGGTTTTCCTCCTGGATGTCTCTGTACATTGCTGCATTCATTTTCCCCTCTATTCTGACTCGTCTCCCAGTTCCTGCCGCTGAAAAGCATCCCCACAACATGACGCTGCCACCACCATTCTTCACTGTAGGGATGGTATTGCCCTGGTGATGAGCGGTGCCTGGTTTCCTTCAAACATGATGACTGGTCTTCATGCCAAAGACTTCAATATTTGTCTCATTAGACCAGATCATTTAGTTTTCTCATGGTGCATTTTGACAAACTTTTGACTAAGAAATGGCTTCCATTTGGCAACTCTGCTATAGAGGCCTGATTGGGGGATTGTCCTTCTGGAAGGTTCTCCTCTCTCCACAGAGGAATGCTGTCGCTCTGGCAGAGTGCCCATGGTCTTGATCACCTCCCTGTAGACTAAGATAAATGCAGCAATGTACAGAGACATCCTGGATGAAAACCAACACTTCCCATCCAACCTGATGGAGCTTGAGAGGTGCTGCAAAAAGCAAAGGGCGAGACTGCCCAAAGATAGGTGTCCCAAGCTTGTGGCATCGTATTCAAAAAGACTTGAGGCTGGATTGCTGCCAAAGGTGCATCAACTAAGTATTGAGTAAAGGCTGTTAATACTTATGTACATATGTGTTTATTACTTTAAATAAATGTACAAAACAATTTTTAAAAACAAATTTTATATTGTCATTATGGGGTATTGTGTGTAGAATTTTGGGGGCAAAAATTAATGTATTCCAATTTTGGAATAAGGCTATAACATGAGAAAGTATAGAAAAAGTGAAACACAGTGAATACTTTTCAGATGCACTGTACTTCTCTGGTTCTAATTGCTTGTTTCCTAATTCCCAGGAGAACTGGGGTTCCTTTCCATAATTTTATCACCTGGCAGGACCTGAGAGCAGCAGACCTCGTGAAGTCCTGGAACAGATCTTGCACCATGAAAGTGAGTCTCCATCTGATAGAAAAAAGTGACAGAAGCAAAAAAAAAAATGGAGTTGAGTTTGTGGAATTTGAAAACTATTGACAAGGAACCGCTTGGTTTTTGGCCACCTTCAGGCCATCCACGGTGTGATGAAGGTGCTCTACTTCCTGACCAGGCAGAAGCGCTTACTTGCAGCGAGTCTGGTCGTCTTTTCCACTCAACATGTCACTTTCCGCCTTGTCTGGGCACTGAAGCACTACAAACAGGTGAGTGTATTAACTTTGACACCTTTTCTAAACATGCTTACTACAGTATGTGTAGACAACAAAAACATGTTTTTAACTTGAAGAAAGATTTACAGTGGAAAGGAAATTGTAAGTCTACGTTCACACTGCAGGGTACGATGTTCAATTCAGACTTTGTTGTCAAAGCCTATCTTTTTAGTGGCCACTCACATAAAAAATAAAAAAAAGATTTCTAATGTGAATGCAATCCGACCTGCATGACGTGATGCCGTCGCACATACTGTAGTGTTTATGGAAGTAAACATGGCCTCCACTCTCGTCGGTCTCAGTACTGGCGCATATTTGGCAATTTAAAGATTTTGTGCAATCAAACTCTACATTTTCTGAACCCAATTATTGCACGTAAAATATTAAAAAGAAGACAAGTATTTTGGCTCTGGTAGTTTTACAGGATATTTTGCTGGATATCTGCTTTAAGAGCGTGTCTGTGGGCGAGCAGTCGTAGACAGGAGTGCTGGAACTTTCACCAGAGTTCCTAAAAAATCTAATTTTCACCTGTTTTCTGCTCTGTTGTCAACTATTTATTTTGTAACCGTCTATTTCGGCGAATAATTATGACGCTTGTCGCTTTTTGATGACGTTCTGATCGGATGAATGCGACCTTAGCGCGAGAGCGTTCACTTGGAGGACGCATCGCTTATATATCGATTTATATCCAAATACGAAAGAGGCCTGGGTCCAATATGAACAGTTCGGAATTGCACTGTTCACACAGACATTAAAAAATCTGTTACAAGTCGCATATGGTCAAAAAAAATCTGAATTGACCTGCAGTGTGAACAAGACCCTAAGACATGGTCATCAATCAACAAGTATATTGGCCAACATAGCAGCAACAAAACCAATGTTGAACACTAGTAAGGAAAAAACTGCTGCGTCAGCATTTATACTGATAATGAGTTTATGCTAAATAACAGTAGGAAACATGTAACCAACATTTTAAAGCTTAGATAAAGCTGCAATTTAAAAAATAATCATAAAGTTCTTCTTCTTGGTTTGGAGAGATGTTCTTCTCAGGAGGGTGTGAAACCACTCTATAACTAGGAAACAGCTGAACAAGTTCTCATCCACACTTGTCAGACCACGAGTCCCATCAGGGTGGCAATATATGGGGCAGGATGTTATCACCTGGTCTGCACTACACTCACAGACCGCAGTGGAAGCCGTACCCCAGTTGTGCATTGTTGGGCGGAAAAACGGCAGTTGGAAGGTGGTGAGGCCTGACCCAAGTATCTTCTCTGTGGTGACGTGCTGACCTCTGAGATAAAAGCATGGAGTCTGGAAGAGGTTTCACGTTCCATTTGGAATCTGCCCAGTTTGCTACCTCTGTGCTTGACTGGTTACATTTGTTTAGCAATTCCAGTGCAGCAGGGACACATTTTGCATTATTAGCCATCTCATTTTTAGGGCTAAAGAATGGTCATATAGTATTTAAAGACAAGTAGTTTTGTCATGATGCCTTTTTGCTTGATTTTTCAATTTTTGCTGTGTTTTTGTTTATTTTACTTTGATACAGGCCCATAAAATAACAACAACAACATGTTATTGAGCTACTGTGTCAAACAATTAGGGATCAATAAAGTTTGTAGAAGTTTAAGTGTCTAAGTCTAAGTTGGGTTTGCAAATGGCTTCGGGGCCACCCCTGGTTTACTTATTTTACAGAGAAGGTGAAGGTTCACAAAACGACAGAATAGTATCTAAGCATCATTGCTAATGGTCATGACTCCCGTGAGTCAAAAATGTGCTGCATGCTTCCACACCTTGCCTTTTACAACTTTTGGAGGTGCCCTGCATGTCTGAATATCGCTGCCTCCAGAGATACTTTCCATGTATCTGATGACTGAATAAATGCATGACTTCTGACACTTTTAATGTTTACCGCCTTGGAAGTTACAGTGTACACCGCTGCCTCACAAGTAGATTATATCTGTTCATTGCGGTCCAAATGTTATGTGTGGCGGCCCACAACAAATAGCACAATGTATTAGACAGTGGAAGTTTCCTAGAGCCACAGCTGTAAATGCCAACGTTTTCAATTACAGATAAATAATTAATCCACTTCCTGTTGGTGTTTCTGTAGGTATCTCAAGCTGCGGATGCAGGAAATTGCTGCTTTGGAACGATTGACACGTGGCTCTTGTTTAAACTGACTAAAGGTAGGTTTGCTATTTTAACATAAACCTTACAAAAAGAACCACCTCTTTGTTGGATTTTTCCAAATTGAGTTTGCTTAAGGTTCATCAGCCGTTCATCTGTTTGTGTCACCCCTCTCTCCCAGGACGGACTCATGCCACAGACTACTCCAATGCAAGCTCAACGGGGATTTTTGACGCTTATCAGGTCCGTGGTTACGGCAATGTGTTTACTCACTGTGTAAATTATTTGTTATATCCTTGTTTGGTTCTCCGTCCACAGATGTGTTGGAGTCAGAGTCTATGCTCTTTGGTCTCCCTGCCTCTCTCTATTTTCCCTAAAGTAGAAAATACAGGGTGAGTACATGAATCTACTTATGCAATTTGTCTCAAATCACTTACGGTACACTTGCAAAATCTTATGACATTCATTGCAAGGGATATAATTAGCATTCATTTGTATATTTTACCTTACAATAAGATCAAATCATTCATACATAATCTTTTCAATGTTTTTTATTTCTCACCATAGACTGTTGTATTTTACCCTTTGGTGTGTTGTTTGTTTTATAACCAGTATTAGGAAAAACAGCGTTACATAATACCGGTGTTACTAATGCCGTTACTTTTACTAGTAACGAGTAATCAAATTACTTTTATGTATGTTACACCGGCTTTACAGATGAGTTTGAGGTAAAGTGGCACGTTACTTTTGATGTGGTTGTATGTCAACCAGACAGCATGAGAAGCACAGCAAGTTCAATGCAGGAAGTAACGTTTTACTCATGAAAGTGAACGCAACAAGCAGCACAACACTAAAATGAACTTGATGTTAAATAATAAGAGGTAACATGGGACAGCGTGGCAAAGTTGGTAGAGTGGCTGTGCCAGCAATCTGAGTGTTGCTGGTTACTGGGGTTCAATTCCCACCTTCTACCTTCCTAGTCACGTCCGTTGTGTCCTTGGGCAAGACACTTCACCCTTTGCCTCTGATGGCTGCTGGTTAGCGCCTTGCATGGCAGCTCCCGCCATCAGTGTGTGAATGTGTGTGTGAATGGGTAAATGTGGAAATACTGTCAAAGCGCTTTGAGTACCTTGAAGGCAGAAAAGCGCTATACAAGTACAACCCATTTATCATTTATAACATCACACAACAAACAACATGTAGGCTAAGTACACACACACACCCTCATACTACTACCGTATTTTTCGGACTGTACGTCACTCTGGAGTATACGTCGCACCGGCCGAAAATGCACAATAAAGGAGAAAAAAAAGATATATACATCGCACTGGAGTATAAGTCGCATTTTTTGATAAAATCCAACACCAAGAATAGACATTTGAAAGGCAATTTAAAATATATAAAGAATAGTGAACAACAGGCTGAATAAGTGTACGTTATATGACGCACAAATAACCAACTGAGAACGTGCCTGGTATGTTAACGTAACATATTATGGTAAGAGTCATTCAAATAACTATAACATATAGAACAAGCTGTACGTTTAACAAACAATCTGTCACTCCCGATCGCTAAATAACATGAAATCTTCCTCCCCGGTGTCACTCCTGGTATGCCCCGCTAGCGTCCATTCTTTCTGCTGCTCGATCGCCGTTTTCTGCTGCATATTTCACTACGTCCAGCTTGTAATCTGCAGTATATGATTTCCTTTTCGGTGCCATTTTGGTTCAGTCCTTCTCAGTTTTTATAAGTTACCGCCAACGTTGATCCATTTTAATAGCTCCGGCAGTAGCGTATAGCAGTTAGCATTCCAAAACCCACAATGCACTTCTGCCATGACCCGCCCCCGCCGAATTCTTATTGGTTGGCGTGTGTGTGACGATTGCTGACGTGTGTGTGACGATGGCTGCCATTAGCTTCGTCGCTCACACGAATGAGATAAATTATATTATTTGATATTTTACGGTAATGTGTTAATAATTTCACACATAAGTCGCTTCGGAGTATACGTCGCACCCACGGCCAAACTATGAAAAAAACTGCGACTTATAGTCCGAAAAATACGGTACTACTATGAGGGAATAACGTGAATTTGATATCAATTAGTAAGAGGCAAAATCCCACAGTAAACAACATGTAGGCTAAGTATACACATGTACACTCTTACTACTACTATGAGGGGAATAATGTGAACTTTATATCAAATAGTAAGAGGCAACATCACACAGCAAACAACATGCAGGCTAAGTATACACATGCACACTCTTACTACTACTATGAGGGGAATAATGTGAACTTGATATCACCACCATGCGACACACACCCAGGTCTGATCAGCCTGTGGTGGGCCAACCTCGGCAGAGGGTGTCTTGTGATAAATGGCCGAAACGCCCAATGACGTCGGGGAACACAACTGAAGATGTGTTGTACTGGTGGCACCACGTGATTAGTGCCAAACTCCACCCCACCCAAGAGGACATCTCCAACCCCATTTAATTGTTGTGCTGAATATTTAGGGATCTTTAACAACTAGTCCTATTAAGAATCTTGAGGGGAATAATGTGAACTTGATATCAAATAGTAAGAGGCAACTTTACACAGCAAACAACATGCAGGCTAAGTACACGCGCACATACACACACACACTCCTCCTCCTACTACTATGAGGGAATAGTGAACAAACAACGAACGATTGAAGTGTCATATTTGCAATCATACAATACTCCATTTGTGGACAAGGAGAAAAGGCAGCCATTGAAGCACATTCATGCTCTTTACTAACTAGTGCAAACTAGGTTTGGGCAGTATAGCGGTATTACGAACTATGTCAGTATATTTTAGAAGTAAATAGACGTATTTGAGACAATGCCACCATACCGGGAAATGTAATCGTTAATGTTTGGCGCGAAAGTCTCTCTGCTCATTTTGTCTGCGCTGGTGCTGTAGCCCTCTTCTTCTGCGCACAAAGTGAGGCGGAGTAGGAGCCGCGCTCACTTGACACACATTCCAGTACAAGGCTCGTGTGACGCATCAACTTTCACATGTTGTCCTCCTTTCTTGGCATCTTGTCAAGCCTGTTTTTACGCTTTATTTTGCCTTGAATAAAAAAATAATCCTCGGCAGTCCGTTTGCCTCAAGCCTGGGCGTCACTCTGGGCGAATTGCAGTTTACGTGATCCTATCGAATCAACACGAGAGCGATGGATTAACTTGAAAACGATGGAGAAGACATTTCTGCCATAAAACAAACTTTGTGTAAAGAGATATGTTTATGAAAAAAACGCGTTTAAAAATCTGCCAGAAATAATGAGTATATAATAATAATAACATTAACTTCCCAGTCACAACTACTTAGGCATTTTAATATTTTTATGTGCATCTGTCTATAAATGAAACTTAAAGGCCTACTGAAACCCACTACTACCGACCACGCAGTCTGATAGTTTATATATCAATGATGAAATCTTAACATTGCAACACATGCCAATACGGCCGGGTTAGATTAGTAAATTGCAATTTTAAATTTCCCGCGAAATATTCTGCTGAAAACGTCTCGTATGATGACGTTTGCGCGTGACGTCACGGATTGTGCGGACATTTTGGGACACCATTGTGGCCAGCTATTAAGTCGTCTGTTTTCATCGCAAAATTACACAGTATTCTGGACATCTGTGTTGGTGAATCTTTTGCAATTTGTTTAATGAACAATGAAGACAGCAAAGAAGAAAGCTGTAGGTGGGATCGGTGTATTAGCGGCTGGCTACAGCAACACAACCAGGAGGACTTTGAGTTGGATAGCAGACGCGCTACCGTGAGTACGCAGCTTTGGCTTCCAAACATTTGATCGCTTGCCCGTCTATGCGTGCCGCTATGTGCATGTCACGTATAGGGATGTCCCGATCCGATATTTGGATCGGATCGGCCGCCGATATTTGCCAAAAAATGCGTATCTGCAAGCCATGGGAAAATGCCGATCGAGATCCAGTTTTTAAAAAAAACTCTTGTCCGTGTTTTCCAACGCAGCCATTTAAATAATACATTCCACTTTTCTGCTGCTCCCTAATTACCGTTCCGCATTTTCCAGCACACCTTCAACACATCCACAGGTCTGTGGATTCTCACGCAGTTGCTTTTAGCTGCTGGCATTACACGACAGGCTCTTCTCTGTGTCTCCCTCTCACAGACAGCAAGCGCACCTTACACACGTCACATACTGTCAAGTCATACGTCACATACGTATACGCCCTCCCCGAGCAGAGAGGTAGCAGCATGGCTAACGTTAGCTGTGATGCTAGCACAGCCGTGTGAGCAACGTTCCCTCTAAGGTGCACGCCTATGCAATTGCGCACTGCTCAAGCGTCCTCTGCGCATAGCAATTATAATAAAAAAATAAGCGCATAACAATTTTCGACACACGGACACGACAGAGAAAACAGTTTTCGTCATCATTGTTCAAATATTGTAACGTCTGTCGAGACGCTTATCTCCATTCGGTGCCACACGCCCACACCATCAAAATGCAGAGGCAAAAATTTCCACATCAACACCGTATGAAAAAATTAGTGATTTTTTTAGTTGTGATTTCCTTCTCTGCATGAAAGTTTAAAAGTAGCATATATTAATGCAGTATGAAGAAAAATGTTTTAATGTAGACATGCAAGCCTTGAAAGAACATTTTGAAAATCAAGACTACATTTCCTGCAAATGGGTGCATTTCTACCCTATATTTTAACTTTAGATTTATTCTCATATCAAACTCTTTTGGCTGTCTTTTTGACATTTACATCCGGCGCCCCCCTCCACACCCCGGATTATAAATAATGTAAATAATTCAATGGGATTATCTTGTGTGATGACTGTATTATGATGATAGTATATATCTGATAGTATATATCTGTATCATGAATCAATTTAAGTGGACCCCGACTTAAACAAGTTGAAAAACTTGTTGGGGTGTTACCATTTAGTGGTCAATTGTATGGAATATGTACTTCACTGTGCAACCTACTAATAAAAGTTTCAATCAATCAATCAAAACACATAGAATCATCATACTGCTGTGATTATATGCATCAAGTGTTCAAGGCTAAGGCAAAATATCGAGATATATATTGTGTATCGCAATATGGCCTTAAAATATCGCAATATTAAAAAAAGGCCATATCGCCCAGCCCTAGTTCAATGATGCCATTTCTGTTTGTCATGTATAATTTTGTCTATTTTGTGTTTATCCTTGAATAAACAGGTCAGTTTCTTGTTACCAACAATTGTGTATTATTCAAACTCCCCTAATTCAGCTGCCTAGTTGTTATCAAGAGTACTAAAACCCTTTTCAACATGATTCTGACAACTAAGTAGGCTAAATAACTTTAAACTTTAATACATGCTCGGATAGGCCAGTATCGGTCAGTATCGGTATCGGTCAGTATCTGTATCAGATCGGAAGTGCAAAAACAATATCGGTATCGGATCGGAAGTGCAAAAACCTGGATCGGGACATCCCTAGTCACGTACGTAACTTTGGGGAAATATATGTGCTGTATGAACTTTACGGAGGTGAACGGTACTTTGGGCTGTGGGATTGAGTGTGTTGTGCGGGTGTTTAATTTGTATTGGTGGGTTATATGGACGGGAGGGGGGAGGTGTTTGTTATGCGGGATTCATTTGTGGCATATTAAATATAAGCCTGGTTGTGTTGTGGCTAATAGAGTATATATATGTCTTGTGTTTATTTACTGTTTTAGTAATTCCCAGCTGAATATCAGGTCCCACCCGCCTCTCCCTATCTGAATCGCTTCCACTGCCCTCTAATCCTTCACTCTCACTTTCCTCATCCACGAATCTTTCATCCTCGCTCAAATTAATGGGGTAATCGTCGCTTTCTCGGTCCGAATCGCTCTCGCTGCTGCTGGCCATGATTGTAAACAATGTGCAGATGTGAGGCGCTCCACAACCTGTGACGTCACGCTACTTCCGGTACAGGCAAGGCTTTTTTATCAGCGACCAAAAGTTGCAAACTTTATCGTTGATGTTCTCTACTAAATCCTTTCAGCAAAAATATGGCAATATCGCGAAATTATCAAGTATGACACAGAATGGACCTGCTATCCCTGTTCAAATAAGAAAATTTCATTTCAGTAGGCCTTTAAACATTTCCAGAAATGTATTGAGTATTGGTTTCAATAAAACAACCTGAGACGCATGTCCGGGTTTGACTTTGTCTAAATTCACTATCCAGAAAAAAATGTTGCGATATGTATCGTATATCAGTATTCAGCCAAAATATTTTGGGATAAGAGTTTTGGTCCACATTGCCCAGCTCTAGCGCTAATATGATCCCGCGAAAAGATCCAACAGAGCTGCCGTTACTAGCAGTTAATTCGCTGCTAAGCTAACAAACACAGCTGAGCTAAAATGCTGCCGTGAGCGCACTCTCCCTGACGTCACTTGGTAACAGGCACACATGCACACACACTTAGCTCTCATGAAACATCTCTCAATTGCATATGCCAGATATTTAAAGGTTGTTTTCTCCAGTAATTAATCACATTTATTAAAAAGTAATTCCGTTAGTAATTAAATTACTCTTGGTAAAGTAACGAGTTACTGTAATTACTTTTTTAAAGGTAATTTTCTGAACACTGTTTATAACTAAAGATGTGAACTGCTGCCTCAGCAATATTGGAATGCACACACAACACGTAAGCCACATTAATTTAGCCTTGCACTAGAAGAAACAAAGGCGCTAAAATATGCAAAATTATTTCCAATGATGCAAAATATGAGCTATGAAATGTATTTTTTCTTTGATTTTGTTTCAACCCATGGTATCACATTGTGAGGTGCCCTGGGATCCCCAACTTTATTCATTGCAAAGCCTGATAAAACAATTCAGCCTTTACAGCATTAACAATGGTTACTGTCAGAAATGCTGAAGGCTCTGGGTGTTGACGGGCTGTCTTGGTTGATACGCCTTTTCAACATTGCGTGGAAGTCTGGGACAGTGCCGAGGGAGTGGCAGACTGGGGTGGTGGTCCCCCTTTTCAAAAAGGGGGACCAGAGGGTGTGTGCTAATTACAGGGGTATCACACTACTCAGCCTCCCTGGGAAAGTTTACGCCAAGGTACTGGAAAGGAGGGTCCGGCCGATAGTCGAACCTCAGATTCAAGAGGAGCATGTGGATTCCGTCCTGGTCGTGGAACAACTGACCAGCTCTTTACTCTTTCGGGAATCCTGGAGAAGGCCTGGGAGTATGCCTATCCAGTCTACATGTGCTTTGTGGATTTGGAGAAGGCGTCTGACCGGGTCCCCCGGGAGATCTTGTGGGAGGTGCTGAGGGAGTACGGACTGAGGGGAACCCTTCTGAGGGCCATCCAATCTCTGTACAACCAAAGCGAGAGTTGTGTCCGGGTGCGTGGATGTAAATCGGATCCGTTTCCAGTGGGGGTTGGTCTCAGCCAGGGCTGCGCTCTGTCACCTATCCTGTTTGTGATTTTCATGGACAGGATTTCTAGGCAGAGTCGTGGCCATGGCGGAGGGGGTATACGTCTCAGGGGGCTAAAGGTTGCGTCACTGCTGTTTGCAGATGATGTGGTCCTGATGGCACCTTCAGTTCGTGACCTTCAGCTCTCACTGGATCAGTTTGCAGCCGAGTGTTCAGCGGCTGGAATGAGGATCAGCATCTCCAAATCTGAGGCCGTGGCCAGCAGGAAACCGATGGTTTGTACAGTCCAGGTAGAGGACAAGACTCTGTCCCTGGTGGAGGAGTTTAAGTATCTTGGGGTATTGTTCACGAGTGAGGGAAAGATGTAAAAGGAAATCAGCCGGAAAATCGGAGCAGCTGGGGCAGTATTGCGATCTCTCTGCCGCACTGTTGTGACGAAACGAGAGCTGAGCCAGAAGGCAAAGCTCTCGGTCTACTGAGCTATCTACATTCCTACTCTCACCTAGGGTCATGAAGTGCGGGTCATGACCGAAAGAATAAGATCGCGGATACAAGCGGCCGAAATGAGTTTCCTCAGAAGGGTGGCTGGGATCTCCCTTAGAGATAGGGTGAGAAGTTCAGTCACCCGAGAGAGACTCTGAGTAGAGCCGCTGCTCCTTCGCTTGGAAAGGAGCCAGCTTAGGTGGTTCGGGCATCTCGTGCGGATGCCTCACGAGCGTCTCCCTAGGGAGGTCCTCGTTGCACGTCCCACTGGGAGGAGACCCCGCGGCAGGCCAAGGACCAGATGGGGGGGATTACATCTCCTCTCTGGCCTGGGAACGCTTCGGGATTCCCCAGGAGGAAGTTGCTAATGTTGCTCTGGAGAGGGAAGTCTGAGGGTCTCTGCTGGAGCTGTTGTCCCCGCGACCCGATTCCGGATAAGTGGTTGAAGATGGATGGGTGGACTGTCAGAAAGATATTAATTTAACCTTTTTTAGCGCCACAAGCGCCAATATATTAGAGACAGCTCGCACAGTATGATAGTATGTGTATATATGGTGGTATGTTTACTGCAAACTAGTAGCACAATAATAAAATACATTACATTTTAAAATTCCGGCCCAGTAGCCGCTACTTTTTTCCTAGGCTTTAAACCCTGCGCCTTATAAAACGGTGTGGCTAATTTATGGATTTTTCTTCGCTGACAGCCACAAAGCAAACAGTTTTCACTAAACACAAGCAAAGACACTTAAATTGTGTGTTTTTGTTTGTGCTGTGGCACCATCTTTTGGACAAGTTCGCTCACTGCAGGTGCAGCTGGGTGAATGCCTACAGTGTTTCCTGCTGTTAAATGTTTTGAACCGGAAGTGCCGTTCTGTTTTCTAATCATCCAAAGTGTTTCTACTCGAATGGATTCTTCATTCATTACTCAAAGCAACGTTTGTAAGTTTTACAATATAACTAAAACAATTCTTACTTACTAAAAAGCGTCCCATGTGTGATGTCTGTAGGAGTGTTTTCATGCATATTTGTACGTGCAATCGTAATGTAATGAAGCCAGCATCCTTAGCTCTAGCTAATATGCCAACACGTTTACGAGTGTCTGTTAGTATTTTTACTTTACCATGGCATTCTTTTTGTATTGTTTCAGTTTCACAAATTCCTCAGTAAATTCACCAAAATGTCACTGTGGAGTTATTGAGTCTGTTTAGCTGATTGGAGAGCTAGCTTCTGCAGCTAGTGGCTCCATGACGATGACTTCTATTTTTTTCCATCAGCTGTTTTACTGCTGTGTTACAGGCACCATTTGGAAACATTTGAAGTATGTAAATAAACATTTACAGAATATTTCTGTTTAAATAACTAATTTCACAACGTATATATCTGCAGCTTATAGTCCGGTGCGGCTAATATATGGGGGAATTTTTTTTCATCTAAAGTTTAGTTTGTGCGGCTGAAATACCGGTGTGCGCTATCGACCAGAAAATACGGTAATCCCTTTTTGACCGTGGCAAATTAATATTCAGTCTTCTTATCTCTGTAAAGGCAGAATAATGAGATATAACATTATTGCAGCATGAATAGATTTTTGCTGCAGTTGAGTGTATTATCACAGTTGAGTGAATGTGGAATAGGGACAACATCTGCACACTCTTGTTGTTCCCACTGTAAAGCAACAGCAGAGTGCAATTGTGATTGAGTAGAAATGGTGACTCAGTGTGTTTCCTTCACCACGCACGCCAGCCATGAATTTGGTTCTACGGACCCATCCATATTTGGAGTATCCATTCCCATTATGTCTGTGGTGAGTTGGCGGCACACCCTGTGTTATCCATGTGATTATGATAACCATTTAACCCTCTTTGGCTTTTCGTATCAGTGTCTGTATTGTCCTGGTGTGACTCTGTTATCTGGCACATACACACATCACGTGACTAGGAAATCCTTCTTGCTGTAGATGGCGGACCAACAGGCCGCCATGTTTGGAGAGTGCTGTTACAATGTAGGTGATGTAAAAATCACCATGGGAACAGGAACCTTCATGGACATTAACACTGGCAGCAGACCGCACACGTCCATCACTGGTAAAGTAAAATACTTGAAGTGTGCTACATGATAATATTCATGTCAATTCTCTGTAGGTCTCTATCCACTAGTTGGGTGGAAAATAGGCTCAGAGTTGGTGTATCTGGCTGAGGGCAACGCAGCAGACACTGGAACTGCCATTCGGTGGGCCCAGGCACTGGGTAAGTGATTAGGAGTATTTTATATATAAAGCCCTTGGGACACTCTTACCTGATGGTACCTGCTTAAGTGTGTTTGGGATCTGCATAAGTCCCGAAAATTTGAAATCAAACCGTGGAGGCTTTGCAGAGATTTTTATAAAATAATCTTGCCTTCCTTCAAACGAGGCAAACGAGCTGTTTGGAATTTGCTCTGCATTGTAAATATTAAATAAACGTAACTAGAAGTCAGCTTACATTGGAGCCAATGGGAGCTCCTCTATTCCGCTCATAAAATAAATAACCATTCAAAAAGCGCCTACAATACTCCATACATTTGGTGACTTGAATATTTACAAGTATTAGTGATATTGTTATTATAAGCACTAACGCAGAAAAACTATTTATAGGGGCACCATGATCACGTCCTGTGTGCCTATGTTTACATCATTGAATGGTCTGCTGCTTCCTTGCTCCCTGTAAGTTTATTGTAGATCAGGGGTGTCAAACTCAAATACAGAGTGGGCCGAAATTTAAAACTGACCAAAGCCGCGGGCCAAGGTTGAAAAAATTAACCTTTTAATAGGGACCCAAACAAGTTTTGCATTGAATATTGAACAAGCAAGGCTTATATAACTTTATAGTGACATGCAAAATCGAGTTTCAAATAATAATTATAATAATTAAAAAATATCAATGGCATATCAAATAAAATTTAAATAAAAATTGAATGCCTGTTTTCTATGTGCAGCCTTCTCAGGTAAATATCAAAATAAACTTTTTCCACAGGCTAATAATAGATTTGAAAATAAAATAATAATGAATGAATCAAACATTCAAGCCTGAAGTAGCAAGAGAAAGTTCATGAATAAAATGTTAATTATTGCTCAGTTTGCTACACTGATTTGCTTTAACACTGAATATGGAACAAGTGTTACGGTTCAGACTCCTGCCAACGCCTCTCATCCGTCTGTGCACTCCAGTGAGCGCACCTCAGGACACGCCCACGGGCGCGCACATCCAGGAGCGCGCGTGCGCGTCTCCGCCCCGCGGCAGCCGCCAGCTGCAATCGATCGCCGGCAATCAGCACACCTGCCCGAAATGAAGGACCTGCCTTCATAAGCTCGCACAACCTGCCAGGCGGCGCCGGAGTATAGTCTTCCGTACCTGTCGATTCTCGTGTCCCCCTGTGATCCCTTGTTGTTCCCCTTGCCCCCCCGGACTGCCTTTTGGATTCTCGACCTCCCGCTTGGACACGTTCTTCTCTGACGCTTCTCTCTCGCCCGGGGATCACCTTCCTGCCCCCCTGGACTTCCTTGTATCTCATTCAACACTTTGGTAATACACACTTCAGTTAAATTACACACATAGTATTACTTCACACACTCTTGTATTTTGGTCACACACTCCATTCTATAGTTTAGTTGTATTGTTGTTATTATTATTATTATTATTATTATTATATATATATATATTTATTATATATATAATAAATTAGTGAACATTACTGCCCTCTGGTGTCTGTTTGCCGTCACCTACCCTTTAGTCGAAACACAACAACAAGCAATGAATGAATGAATGAAATAAGTTTATTTCGGTCATATAATCAACCATTAACCATTTTGTGTGACCAGTTTAACAGTACACATTTACACACAAAAAGAATAGAAAAGAAATAGAATGACCGAAAAAGGAATAGACTGAAACCAAAGCTTATATTTGCCTATTCTATACCTCCACACTGATTTGCTTTAACCATGAATATGGAACAAGCAACTCTTATATAACTTAATAGTGCAAAATCAACTTTCAACTTTGAGGTGGGCGGGGTTGGGGGGGGTTTGGTGGTAGCGGGGGTGTATATTGTAGCGTCCCGGAAGAGTTAGTACTGCAAAGGGTTCTGGGTATTTGTTCTGTTGTTTATGTTGTGTTACGGTGCGGATGTTCTCCCGAAATGTGTTTGTCATTCTTGTTTGGTGTGGGTTCACAGTGTGGCGCATATTTGTAACAGTATCAAAAAAAATGTATATGCCCACCGTCAGTATGATCTGTATGGCTGTTGACTACGTATAAGTATGTCTTGCAGCCATATGTGAGTGTGTGTGTAAAAGCTGCATAAATTGGCACGCTGTTTGGCAAGTATGTTAGCGGTGAATGCGGTATTACAGCTGCACCGTCGCTGTTTTAATACCGGCGGGCCAGATCTAATGTTAATTTGATATTGCCTCAAGGGCCAAATGACATTACTCGGCGGGCCAAATTTGGCCCGCGGGCCAGAGTTTGACACCCATGCTCTAGATCATAAATCATGCATCTCACCTCAAAAATAGATGACTGAGGATATATTCCCACAAATTGGGACATTTTGACAGCCATTTAGGACCTGGAACTGGCAAGGACGACACGAAAAGGACGCCTCCCCGCCCCCTGTTTCTCTTGATCCTTGTGCTGTTTGACTTAAATGGGAACTTCACTTTTTTGGAATTGTGTTAATCATTCACAATCCTTATGTAGGACAAGCACACATTTTTATTTTTTATTGCATTCAAACTAGTAAATAAATGGGATCAAAAGTCCTCTTTCAATGGTGCCTATTGGAATCGTTCTATTCTACCTATAAAGCACTTAACAAACATCCAAACACCTCCATTAAGGTTTTATATACATGCTGTAAGTATATATTTAATGTAGTAACATTTATAATACCATGTAATATTTATGTATTTCGATCATTTTAAGCATAAGGCGGTGCATTAATTTAATAAACGCATCACAACTTTCACTTTTTCCTTCAACATCAGTGATTATTACTCACTGCAGACTTCATGAGAGCTAAAAAACATAGTTGAAGCTGCGAGCAGCGTTGAGAGGGCCCTCGCACCATTGTGCAATCTGGGGTTCACGTGAGTCGGCGGGCACGCATTACGAATGCCTCACAACATTTCCAATGCCCTAACCCCGTGGTTCTCAACCTTTTTTCAGTGATGTACCCCCTGTGGAATTTTTTTTTATTCAAGTACCCCCTAATCAGAGCAAAGCATTTTTGGTTGAAAAAAAGAAATAAAGAAGTAAAATACAGCACTATGTCATCAGTTTCTGATTTATTAAATTGTATAACAGTGCAAAATATTGCTCTTTGTAGTGGTCTTTCTTGAACTATTTGGAAAAAAAGATGAAAATAACTAAAAACTTGCTGAAAAATAAACAAGTGATTCAATTATAAATAAAGATGTCTACACTTAGAAGTAATTATCAACTTAAAGTGTCCTCTTTGGGGATTGTAATAGAGATCCATCTGGATTCATGAACTTAATTCTAAACATTTCTTCACAAAAAAATAAATCTTTAACATCAATATTTATGGAACATGTCCAAAAAAAATCTAGCTTCCAACACTGAATATTGCATTGTTGCATTTCTTTTCACAGTTCTTTTTGACAGACATTTTAGTGGCAGAGGGGTTAGTGCGTCTGCCTCACAATACGAATGTCCTGAGTAGTCGTGAGTTCAATCCCGGCCTCGGGATATTTCTGTGTGGAGTTTGCATGTTCTCCCCGTGACTGCGTGGGTTCCCTCCGGGTACTCCGGCTTCCTCCCACCTCCAAAGACATGCACCTGGGGATAGGTTCATTGGCAACACTGAAATTGGCCCTAGTGTGTGAATGTTGTCTCTCTATCTGTGTTGGCCCTGCGATGAGGTGGCGACTTGTCCAGGGTGTACCCCGCCTTCCGCCCGATTGTAGCTGAGATAGGCTCCAGCGCCCCCCGCGACCCCGAAGGGAATAAGCGGTAGAAAATGGATGGATGGATTTTAGTGAAGGCCAAACCATCATGGCATGGGGGAAACTCTGGGTTTATGGTAATGAATGGAATAGCCTACTTGATTTGATGTTCAGTTTATGAACTTACATTCATATTTTGTTGAAGTGTTATTCAATAAATATATTTATGAAGGATTTTTGAATTCTTGCTATTTTTAGAATATTTTAAAAAAAATCTCACGTACACCTTGGCATACCTTCAAGTACCCCCAGGGGTACGTGTACCCCCATTTGAAAACCACTGCCCTAACCCACCACAAAAAAATTCAGGAAGATCAGAGCATGCGGAAGGAAGTTACCACTGTTAAAATGTTCCTCTATAATCTTAGTGTCAATAACGTCTTGTCATGGTCAGACCCCAACCTAAAAGTGTCATATCAGTTTGGAAGGGGATCCGATCATCTCAAGAGAACTAATGACGGTTTGATGGTTGATGGCGAGGAGCAGGTTTCGCCGCCAGGCTCCACCCGCCCCCCCACGTATGGGGGGGGGCGGGCACTTCAAGGTGTCAATATCATAATTTGTCCAGTTACGACCAAGATCTGAATTTGTAGAGCCGAGTTATAAAAGTATAAAAGTTGAAAATTGTGTGGCAAATCATCAGATCTAAGTTTGGCGCCAGGCCTCGCCCACATCCTAAGGCTTAGGCAAAATTATTTCGCAATTTAGCATTGCCTATCTGTCTAGTATTTGTCATTTTAACCATGGTTCATTTGATCAAAGTCCCTTGGAGGAGTTCGTTAAAGTATGACCCCTGTTTTTGGCCTAAAAATGGCTGACTGACACCAAGATGGCCAACTCCCTGTTTTTTTTTCAAATATGGAATCTTGAGACTTTTTCGTGTCTTGTCATGGTCGACGTCGCCTGCCATTTTTCGTGACGATAGGTGAAACTGGTTGCAGGAGCTACTTTTTTTAAACATTTCAAGCGGGCACTCGAGAATCAGTTTTGAAATTTCGTGTTTGGTGTCCACAAAATGAAAATATTTTTGCCGCAGTGGACTCGCATGCAAAAATTGGCGAGTTTTCGTGTGTCTTAAGGGCCTCAAATATATGATCGAAGTGGGAGAAAAATATTGCACGAAGCAATTACAATAGGCCTCTCGCAGCCTTTGCTGCTCGGGCCCTAAAACATCACTTACTGTACAATGTCTGCTCTCACTGGAACGCTGACTGTTAGGGTGTTGAAATATTTTCGAGTTTAGATGAAGAATCACTCTTAATCCGAGCAAAGAAAAAACCGATTGGTATAAACCAGCGTCTTTTGCGTGCCTTTCTTGCCATCTCAGGGTCTAAATTGGCTGTCAAAGTTGACCAACTTCTCAGTTTATGTCCACATCATTTTGCTTTAATAATAATAATAATAATACCTGGGATTTATATAGCGCTTTTCTAAGTACCCAAAGTCGCTTTACATGTTAAAAACCCATCATTCATTCACACCTGGTGGTGGTAAGCTACTTTCGTAGCCACAGCTGCCCTGGGGTTGACTGACGGAAGCGTGGCAGCCAATTTGCGCCTACGGCCCCTCCAACCACCACCTATCATTCATTCACCGGTGTGAGTGGCACCGGGGGCAAGGGTGAAGTGTCCTGCCCAAGGACACAACGGCATGGTAAGAGGCGGGGAGCGAACCTGCAACCCTCAGGTTTCTGACACGGGCGCTCTACCCACTACGCCATGCCGCTTTGAAGATGAGAGGCATAATTTTTGATCCAAAATTAACTTTCACAAGCTCTGAGGTGAGAAAGCAGCTCAGCAGCTGATACAGCATCTTAAGGAAGTCGCCTCTCTGTCTAAACGTAGGTTCTTAACGTTAGCACTTATGATAACAATATCGCTAATACTTAATAATCAGGTCACAACATGTAAATGGAGTATTGTTTGGCGCTTTTTGGATGTTTTTTTATTGGGTTTTATGGGTCGAAAAGATTCATTGTTGTCATGGCTCCCATTGGTTCCATTGTAACCTGATTTTTATTTATGAATTAGAATGCATCTTGTCTTACATCAGGATTTTGAGTTATAGACAGAATTCCAAAAAAAGGGCAATTTCCCTTTCACATTAAGCATGTCGCAGAAACGTTCTTAAAACGCTCAGACCTTCTTAACCTCATCAAACGCTCTTGGCGTGATCTAGAACGCAGACTGTGACCCAGCAGTCTCACAAATGTTCTTTTCCCCAAAGTGGAAGTTGTTTTAGCTACAAAGTGGCAGTCTGGCTGTCAGTGTCTAAAATAATAACAAAAGTGTCCACACAGGTGTCCCAATAATTATGTCCATATACAGTTGCAAGAAAAAGTACCGTATTTTCCGAATCATAGGGCACACCAGAGTATAAGGCGCACTGGCGAGGAGCGGGTCTATTCAGGTCTTTATTCATATAAAATGTGCACCAGATTATAAGGCGACTGAAATGCGATTTTCTTATTTAAACGGGGATAGCAGGTCCATTCTATGTGTCATACTTGATCATTTCGCAATATTGCCATATTTTTGCTGAAAGGATTTAGTACAGAACATCGACGATAAAGTTTGCAACTTTTGGTCGCTGATAAAAAAGCCTTGCCTGTACCGGAAGTAGTCACAGGATGTGGAGCTCCTCACACCTGCACATTGTTTACAATCATGGCCACCAGCAGCGAGAGCGATTCGGACCGAGAAAGCGACGATTTCCCCATTAATTTGAGCGAGGATGAAATATTCGTAGATGAGGAAAGTGAGAGTGAAGGACTAGAGGGCAGTGGAAGCGATTCAGATAGGGAAGATGCTGTGAGAGGCGGGTGGGACCTGATATTCAGCTGGGAATGACTAAAACAGTAAATAAACACAAGACATATATATACTCTATTAGCCACAACACAACCAGGCTTATATTTAGTATGGCACAAATTACTACTGCACAACTGTATTGTGCAGTAGTACCTCAACTCACAATCTCAATTGGTTCTGTGTAGGGCTGGGCGATATGGCCTTTTATTAATATCTCGGTATTTTTGGGCCATGTCACGATACACGATATATATCTTGATATTTTGCCTTAGCCTTGAATGAACACTTGATGCATATAATCACACCAGTATGATGATTCTTCTATTCTACATTAAAACATTCTTGTTCATACTGCATTAATATATGCTCATTTTAAACTTTTATGCAGAGAGGGAAATCACAACTAAGTCTATTTAGCAAAACTGTATTTATTAAACAGTTATTAAGCAGTGACACAAACATTCATGTCATTTCAAAACAGCAAGTGCAAGATTGTCAGAGACATTTTAAAACAAGCTATGAGTGCACTTTTGTGCATGATGTCACTAAAATGACATATCAAAACAACACTAAATTAAAGTGCACTTTTTGTACAGAAAGCCACTACAATAGTTTAAAACAAATAAAGTCCAGTTTTGTGCATGATCTCACACAAGATATTTCAATAAGTCTCAAATATAAATGAGCTGCATAATAGGAAATCAAATAGCAGTGGTGCTACTTTTTGTAGCAACGCTTTTGCCGCATAATTGTTCAACATATTCCCGCTTGAAGCCAAACCACCGCCAGACGATGCACCCCGTGCTGTTTTTCTTGGGAATTAATTCTTCCTTTATTTGTTACCAGATTTGCACCTTCTTTCTCTCGTATTACCACTCGCAACGCACCGTTAGCATCACAGCTAATGTTACCCATGTAGCTACCTTTCTGCTCTGGGAGGTCGTGTGACGTGGCACGCGTGACGTATGTAAGAAGGTGCGCTTGTTTTAAGTATATGTGAGAAGGGGAGACAGGAAAGAGTGGGGAAACACATGCAGTGTAATGCCCGCAGCTAAAAGCAACTGGGTGAGAACATATACTCGAATATCACGATATAGTCATTTTCTATATCGCACAGAGACAAACCCGCGATATATCGAGTATATAGATATATCGCCCAGCCCTAGTTCTGTGACACTTCTATCTCAAATAAAAGTCTCTAATTGAAATAAATTAATATCAATTTAATTGGTGCTCGCCCCCCCAAAACAGGACAATTTTAACATTAACGTGCCTTTTGAAAACAAACTTTTAGAAAATGAATATTGTACAAAAACAATACAATGCAATGTATTACTGACTACTACAGTAGTTTTATGAAGTAATGTAATAATAATGTCCAGTATTCAGAGTTTCCCCCAGATTGCCATTATGCATGTGGCAGTGTGGGCGTGGTCAATGTGACTTCATCATATATAACGTCACAATCATTTTGAGTGATTGATGTATTTTCTTTAAAAAGGCTACAGAAAGGTTGGATGTGTTTCTAAAAAATAAATGCGTTATGTACAGTTTATTTAAAAACAAATCTGTTTTATTAGTTAGATATGAATGGATGGATGGCTATGTTTTCTTGTACTACATTGTTCTTCTTTATTTTTTAATTGTTGCTGTTTATTGTAAAAGGTAACACATACTACACTTTCTTCTGCCCTCCCTGAATGTTGGAATTTAGTTTGCCAAATAGGTAAACAGTCCTTTGAGATGGAAAAAAATAACTTGAGGTGGTTTATTGTTATTCTCCACAATGAAGTCACTGTAGAATATACATATATACACATGAAGTGCACATACATGTAGGAATCATGTTAAATTATTCATGCAGTTTGGAACAAACTGGAAAAAAAGCAATGCAATTAAACAGGATAAAGATTGGCTGTAATTCCACTAGCTTAATGCTAACGTACAATGGACCAGCTCATTGACAGGCTAACATAAATTAGCATGGCCAATCACAGGGCACATACATGGAAAGACAACCATTCACACTCACATTAATATCTATGGACAATTTACAGTCTTCAATGAATCTAATTATGTTAGTTAACACAGGTGGTTAGGGGACACATGCTAGTAACATGCATGTTTTTGGAACGTGGGAGGAAGCCGGAGTACACGATTTTAGTTTTTTTTTGCAAAATAGAACTACACGTTTTTATGATATTTGAGATGTTTTTTTCAAACAATAGTACGTTCCTAATAGACTAGATACAGTGTATCCATTGATGCTATATATGATTTTTTTAAATGTGTTTTCGTGTAAAAAAAAAAACAACTTTACTTTTAAGGTGTGGCGGCATCTACAGTATCTTGCCATGGAGGCGCACCACGATCAATTACATGTAGGGAAAACCTTGATATTTACCTTGGAAAGTGGACTTCGGCGGTATCTCCTTCCAGCTGCTTTGCCGTCAAACACACCATCAGCAGCTTCTCCACATTTTCATGGTTAAATGTCCACTATTTCGATATTATTGTAACATTCTTGACTGGTGTGTGACTCCTGTTTCAGTATGTTGCAGACGAGCGGTAATGCATTCAAATTGCTTCGCCAAAGTGGAGATGCACTTAGTTAAGTTTTTAAATATTTATTTCTTTAATTCAATGAGTATCATCCACTTCTTCTTCTCAGCACTGTCCTTCACACTCACTTTCTTTCTTCCCATGCTTGGAAAACAAAGTTATGTCAATCTCAAGCTATAAGCTAATGCTAGTGAGTAAGACCAGATGTTTTGGTCGTATCTTACGAGGTTCACTTAAAGCCAATTAGCCAAGAGACTGCTCTTGTCTCAAAACACTCAGCAAACTGTAATTGGTCCCAAGCATAGTTTCAGCAAAAGTATGTTGTTATATTACACACCCATGGTTGAGGGTGTGGTCTGGCGCACCTTGAAATGCATTCTGGACAAACAACTTTTGAATTGCACATCTATTCTTTGAAATCCATCATAATATACTGTGTGTGTGGGTGGGGGTGATGGTGTGTGCAGGGTTTCCCCTACATGTAAACGATCGTGGCGCATACATGTATGTGTGTGTGTGTGTGTGTATATATACATACATACATATACACTTGTGTATGTGTGTGTGCATATATATATACATACATATACACGTATATATATATTTACATACATACACAACATGCATATATATATACATTTATATATGTGTTTATATATACACGTACAGTATATTTGTATACATATAAAAGTTTGTATAAACGTGTGTATGTAAATATGTGTATATATATATGTGTGTGTTTATATGTATGTATGTATTTTTATTTTTTTTGTCCTGTCCAGCTTCTCAGGCAAATCATATAGTTGATGTAGATGCCCATATCGGCTGTTCAGATTTACTTTACAAAAGAGAAGTGTAGGATACTTCTCTTGTTGCCTTATTTGTATTTGACTTTATTAAATGTATTTATATTATCATTTGGTGCAGCCGGGCCGGAGCAGGAGGGGATAGAAAGAGAGAAAAAAAGAAGACAGAGGGGGAAATTGTGGGGACAAGAGGGGGATTAGACAGAGAGACAAAAACAACAACAGCAAACACAACAACAACAATAGAGCAACATCAGCAAATACGACATGTAGAAATATGATGGTAAAAGTGATAGCAAATAAGCAGTTAGCGAAAATAAAAAATAATACAGAAATGACAATGAACATTATTACACTACAAATGGAGCAATACAAATACCAATAGAAATAGCGATATTGATAATGAACAATACCAATAATTTACCTCTATTATCAACAATACAGTTGTTCAAATGCAACAATACATATACGTAATGATAACTTGAGATACGAAAGAATGCAGAAAAATGGAAGGGGAGAAAGAGAAGCAACCACATTAACCTTGTAGATTGTTATAGTAATAGGTTAAGCTTTGTCAGTGTGCCATGTGTTATACCCAGTTTACCCTAGGGAAACAACATTAATATATGTTTGATGAAACATGATTATGTGCATGAGTGTATGTATGCATATGTACAGAATGTGTATATGTGTTTGTACAGTATGTGTATATGTATGTTTGTACAGTGAATGTATATGTACAGTATGTGTATATGTATGTTTGTACAGTGAATGAATATGCACAGAATGTGTATATGTTTGTACAGTGAGTGTATATGTACAGTATGTGTATGTTTGTATAATGAATGTGCGTGTGGATGTACAAACTTTGAGTATGTAAATATGTACTGTATTTGTGTATGTATGTGGGAGCGTAGGTACCTATGTATGTATGTATGTGAGTATATGTGAATTTGTATGTACAATATATTCGACTCCCAGTGTGCGTGGGAGCCAGAGCACGGCCCCAGCCCCCCCGAGAGCCCAACCCACAAACAGTAGGTGTGGTGCCCAGGGAACCAGGGACCACCGCCCCCACACAGCCAAGCCGGCCAGCGACAGGAACCCTCCGCGCCGCCCACAAGGGTCAGCAGCAGGCCGCAGACAGACGCACCCAGCAGAGGACAAGGCACGAGAAAAGCAGGGGACAGCCAGACCCCAAGCCAGCGAGAGACCACACCCCACACGGGCAGAAAGGCGGGACGCCCCGCCCGGGGGGCCCAGAGACCCCCCTGCAACCGGACTGGAAGACCGCCCCCGCCCCACCGGCAACCGGGCCCCCACCCCCGGAGAGCGCGGCGAGGCCAGTCCCCGGCCACCCCACCCAAATCGGCCGCCGCAGGACTACCCGGCACGGGGCCACGGTAACCACCCACCCCACCCGCAGGGACCCCAACGATGGAGATAGAACAACCATCAACCGCCCCGCCGAGTCCCCCCTGAGGGAGGGGAAAAATAATATTAATAAAATATATTAAAAAAAAATAAAAATAAATACATTTAAAAAAAAGAATTAAAAGAAGATCACAGACATGCTGACACACAAGGTCACTACCCCAGCAACTGGCCGACTCGCAGCACCTCGGAATACCTTGCAGCATCAAGCTACCACAGTAGACACAGGGACTAGACCCAGCAGGCCCCAACCAAGACTGTCGCCCGGAAGTATGTATGTGTGCAAGTGTGGTACTAATAAATTTAAAACGGTACAATATTGCCATTGAAAAAAAAAATACCGTGCGATCGTAATGTACAGAGCAAAGGCGCATGTTGAGTGAGTCAGCGCACACAAACAGAGCGCATACAAGCAGAAACCGTGTGGGAAGGAAAATGGCAATAAATGGAATTTCTACTGGTTAATAAAAAGGGTGCGTGAAGTGCAATGTGTAGGTATTTGGGCTTCAAAACCATTGGTAAAGGTGACGCTTTAAACACAGAAGCACAGCTGTGCAAGCACTGCGTGTATATATATATATATGTGCGTGTGTGTGTATATATATACAGTATGTGTATATATCTATGTATATATACAGTATGTGCATATATGTATCTATATATATATGTGTGTGTGTATATATATATATATTTGTGTATACATGTATATATTTGTGTATATATGTGCATATATATAGTCAAGGTTTCTGTGGTTTATCCGTTATACAGTGCTCAATACCGGGGTAGAGCGGAATATATGTTAGGTCAGGAAAAAACAAGATGCTATATCATCCCTACAAGCAGGTTTCCCTGCTCATCAGGGGATTTTATAAATAAAATAAAATCCCCTGACGAGCAGGGAAACCTGCGAAACAGGCTTGTAGGGATGATATGTGTATATACATATATATATATATATATATATATATATATATATATATATATATATATATATATATATATATATATATTATGTTGTTTTCCTGACCTAACGTATGTGTATACATATATATGTATGTATATGTGTATACATATGTATCTATGTATATATGTGTATACATACTATGTATATATGTGTATTCATATATATGTATATACATATATATCTATGTATATATGTGTATACATACGTATATACTGTATATATATATGGATATATGTGTACACTATATATTTATATGTATATACTGTATATGTATGAACACATGTATGTATATATATTTATATGTACCGTAGATACTGTATATATGTGTATATATACACTACCGTTCAAAAGTTTGGGGTCACATTGAAATGTCCTTATTTTTGAAGGAAAAGCACTGTACTTTTCAATGAAGAAAACTTTAAACTAGTCTTAACTTTAAAGAAATACACTCTATACATTGCTAATGTGGTAAATGACTATTCTAGCTGCAAATGTCTGGTTTTTGGTGCAATATCTACATAGGTGTATAGAGGCCCATTTCCAGCAACTATCACTCCAGTGTTCTAATGGTACAATGTGTTTGCTCATTGGCTCAGAAGGCTAATTGATGATTAGAAAACCCTTGTGCAATCATGTTCACACATCTGAAAACAGTTTAGCTCGTTACAGAAGCTACAAAACGGACCTTCCTTTGAGCAGATTGAGTTTCTGGAGCATCGCATTTGTGGGGTCAATTAAATGCTCAAAATGGCCAGAAAAAGAGAACTTTCATCTGAAACTCGACAGTCTATTCTTGTTCTTAGAATTGAAGGCTATTCCACAAAATTGTTTGGGTGACCCCAAACTTTTGAACGGTAGTGTATATATATGTATATATATACCTACACCTACACATATATCATACGTGTGCATGTATTTGCAGACCTCTTCTCTGACGTGGAGGATACCAGCACCATGGCTTACAGCGTCAACGACTCAGATGGTGTGTGTTTCATCCCATCTTTTAGCGGCCTGCAGGTAAACGTCTGCATGTAAATAGAAACATTTGCTGTTTTGTACATTATTTGTATACATTTTAATTAGTTGGGCTGTCTGTAAATTTTTAGCATGTCTGGATTGAGATTGAGAGCAAATGTTGATATCCACCCTTTTGATGTGTAACATTTTCTTTGGTGTCATTTTCTTTTCTCTGCTCTCATTGTGAAGTGGTCTTTGTAAGTGCACATCATGAATATTAATATCATTTGGGGTACAAACAAATAGTATGCTTCCTTATTAAGACTCACTGTTGAAATGTTTCACTATAAAGGCTCCTCTGAACGACCCAAAAGCTTGCGCTTCCTTCATGGGCCTCAAACTTTCCACCACCAAGTGTCATCTGGTGCGTGCCATTCTGGAGTCCGTTGCCTTCAGGTGAGTCTTGTTTGACTGCTTGAGAAATGCGTGTAAATGGCACTCTCTCTCTCTCTGGTGTGTTCCTTGCAGAAACAAGCAACTCTATGAGACCATGCTGGCAGAAACCAACATTCCCATTACCAAGATCAGGTAGGGTACACGAATGGCGCCTTTCTGTTTCATCACAGGAGCCCATATCCCGTCGTCAAGCTTGGGTTTGCGCCCAGAGAGCAGGGTGTAACATCTCTTCACAGCCTGCCTGTGTGAATGTCCATGAGCATTTCCTGGCGTTGCATTATGTGTGTGTCTCCCATTGCTGCACGCTAAATAACTAGCAAATACTGAGTGCACTTTGGCTTGCTTGCCTCTCAGGGTGGACGGCGGGGTTTCCTCTAATGACTTCATCGTGCAACTTACTGCAGACCTGTTTGGTAGGAAAGTAGCAAGATACCAGCACCGTGAAATGTCCTGTCTGGGGGCTGCTTTTGTAGCCGGGCTTGCCGTGGGTAAGTTCTGTTGTACAGGGGAATTGATGGGAATGACATTTAGAGCAGTGGTTCTCTACTGTTTTCACACACACCCCACCCAGAGACAGACACCCCCCCACCACCACCACCACCACCACCACCACCACCACCACCAAGGTTCATGCTTATTTTTATATCTATATTGTGTCTTACTAACACTAAAGATGCTATTACCTGTCATGCCCCCATGCAGGAGTACTTATTCTCTATGTACAGTGCAACAGGAAAGTATCCACAGCGCTTCCATTTTTTCCACATTTTGTTATGTTAAACCCTTTTTCTAAAATGGAATAAGTCAATTTTTGTCCTCAAAATTCTACACACAATACTCCATAATGACAATGTAAAAATATTTTATTTTTTTATTTTTTTTATGCACATTTATTACAAATAATAAACTCTTACATAAGTACTAAAACCCTTTGCTCAATACTTAGTCGATGACATATTGGCAGCAATTACAGCCTCAAGTCTTTTTGAAATCAATGCCACAAGCTTGGCACACCTATCTTTGGGCACTTTTAACCATTCCTCTTTGCAGCACCTCTCAAGCTCCCTCAGGGTGTGTGGGAAGTGATGGTTTACATCCAGGATAAGTCTAATAGTATAATTTTTAACATTTTTTAAAACCTCCACAAAGTTCAGTGTGCAGTTTGTGATATGTGTGACCATGTATGTTAACTTTTTGCATTGGTTGTCGTTTTTTTGCGCCACAAGTGGGAAAGGTTGTTTAGATTGGGTCATATAAGTAAGTTATGTGCTCTGTACAATTCAGTCATTGACCTGATTTACTCACATTGTCCACAAAAAGGCGGCAAACTGGCAGCTGTCGGATGTTTACAATCAAACTGGAGGTAGCCCGTAGGCCTCCGTCCTTATTAAACTTGTGATGTCTCGCGGGTCAAGCTGAAGACACCAGCGGGCAGCACTTGGCCCGCAAGCAGTAGTTTAGACACCCCTGCTTTTTTTTTTTTTTTTTGTCCAGCTTCTCAGGCAAATCATATAGTTGATGTAGATGCCCATATCGGCTGTTCAGATTTAGTTTACAAAAGAGAAGTGTAGGATACTTCTCTTGTTGCCTTATTCGTATTTGACTTTATTAAATGTATTTATATTATCATTTGGTGCAGCCGGGCCGGAGCAGGAGGGGATAGAAAGAGAAAAAAAGGAAGACAGAGGGGGGAATTGTGGGGACAATAGGGGGATTAGACAGAGAGACAAAAACAACAACAGCAAACACAACAACAACAATAGAGCAACATCAGCAAATACGACATGTACAAATATGATGGTAAAAGTAATAGCAAATAAGCAGTTAGCGAAAATAAAAAATCATACAGAAATGACAATGAGCATTTTTACACTAAAAATGGAGCAATACGACTGCCAATAGAAATAGCGCTATTAATAATGAACAATACCAATACTTTACCTTTATTATCAACAATACAGTTGTTCAAATGCAACAATACATATACGTAATGATAACTTGAGATATGAAAGAATGCAGAAAAATGGAGGGGAAGAAAGAGAAGCAACCTACATTAACCTTGTAGATTGTTATAGTAACAATAGGTTAAGCTTTGTCAGTGTGCCATGTGTTGTACCCAGTTTACCCTAGGACAACAACATTAATATATGTTTGATGAAACGTGATTATGTGCATTAGTGTATGTGTGCATATGTACTTGTATATGTACAGTATGTGTATATGTGTGTTTGTACAGTGAATGTATATGTACAGTATGTGTATGTGTGTGTTTGTACAGTGAATGTATATGTACAGAATGTGTATACAGTATCTGTGTTTGTACAGTGAATGTATATGTACAGTATGTGTATATGTGTTTGTACAGTGAGTGTATATGTACAGTATATGTATGTTTGTACAGTGAATGTATATGTACAGTATGTGTATGTTTGTATAATGAATGTCCGTGTGGATGTACGAACTTTGAGTGTGTAAATATGTACTGTATTTGTATATGTATGTGGGAGCGTAGGTACCTATTTATGTGTGTATGTATGTATGTGAGTATATGTGAATTTGTTTGTACAATACATTTGACACCCCTGCTTTAAGATAAACTTGTTAGCCAGAAGTGCCTTTTTCTCTGTGACTTGTGACCTCACAAATGTTTTTCTGGATGACACAACGCTCAAAAAGCAAAAACAAATGGGTTGATTGATTGATTGAGACTTTTATTAGTAGGTTGCACAGTGAAGTACATATTCCGTACAATTGACCACTAAATGGTAACACCCGAATAAGTTTTTCAACTTGTTTAAGTCGGGGTCCACTTAAATTGATTCATGATACAGATATATACTATCATATATACTATCATCATAATACAGTCATCACACAAGATAATCACATTGAATTATTTACATTATTTACAATCAACCGGATGACATGATATTACAGCTCCCAAATATCCACAACAGGATTTTGGCCCAAAAGCCCGGTGGATACAATAACAGAACGATGTTGCAGGAGTCCGCTGAATGTTGGCCAGACCCAACAAGGAGAAAGAGCTCGTTCAAAGATTCGTCATGGTCGCTTTGTTGTCTATAAATATTGGTCCGGGTCGTGCCTTGAAACATACAAACAGCCTATTTTTAGTCTGTAGAGACAGAACGAAGCAAGTTTCTTCGAAGAGCTTCCCTATTAATTCTCCACATGATGCAAGTGGATTGTGAGACAGCGATATTCCAACATAGCAGAAGATGGCTGTAGTAGGTGCGGATAGTGGATTGTCAACATGAACGGCCTTTTTTGGTCGGTGTTGTGAAACAAAATAAACAGTGTGTAATGTTCACAGAGTAAAAAGCTCTACTTATCTTCATCTACTGTCCTTGCAGGCTACTGGAAAACCCGGGAAGAGCTGAAGAAGCTGCACAGCGCAGGCGACGTGTTTTGTCCTAAAGGAGCCGCCGGGGACTGCGCCGCTTCCCAGTACACACCCATCCTCCAGAGCTGGGAAAGGGCCCTCCGACGCTCCATGTATTGGTACAAGCAGCCTTGACACTGGGTCCGCTCCCAGAACAATAGTGAGGGTCCGGTCCATACTGAGACTTCACAGTTGGACCCACCTGTGAGGTTGATTTTAAAGATGTTACCACACGGGGACACTAAGGTTTGCTTTAACATGTTTTCAGGAAACTCTTCTCTTGTCTCAAGTGGTGGTAGAGTGTTGTCACCTGACCCCATGCACACTTGAAATTAATAGAACTGTCAACACATCCAAGCATCTACAGCACAGCTGTCAAACACATCATTTAATGAAGCCCAGCAATAATGTGCATTTTTTATCTTAATAAATGTATTAATTGTCTCCACTTTCATAGAAAATATGATGTAATGCATGACATTGCATATATTTTAAACTTGTAATATGAATTGCTCATGCGCCAAATATTTTATTCTAAGAGGTGAGAATCTTTAGGCAACTATTCGATCCGATAGCGATTCTTGGGGTGACAATTCGATTCAGAATCTATTCTCGATTCAAATCAATTCTTGCAATGTATTATTTGGTAAAACCTCTACAAAACTGGTTACAGGTAACAAAACATAATTTTGGTTGCTAACGTATGACGTATATGCGCAGCAAGTAAGCATGGAGATGGCCTAAAAAGATATTTTTAAAAATGTATTCTTAAAAACAAAATATATATATGTATGAGTACATATACAGTATATTACTGTGTGTGTGTATATATATATATATATATATATATATATATATATATATATATATATATATATATATATATATATATATATATATATATATATATAGATGGATGTGTGTGTGTGTGTGTGTGTGTGTGTATATATATATATATATGGATGAATGTATGTTTGAATCAATCAAAGTTGACTTATAAAGCCCTTAATCACAAATGTCTCAAAGGGCTGCACAAGCCACAACGACATCCTCTGCTCAGATCCCACATCAGGGCAAGAAAAAAACTCAACCCAATGGAAAAAATGAGACCCCCTGGGTGATGGGTGCAATGGATGCTGAGTGGATACAATTAATAATGTGAGAGTCAAGACCATAGTGGGGCCAGCAGGGGATCATCTTGCATGTAGACATGTCGGGGTGCAGAGACGTCACCGACTGATGCATAAGGAGTGGTCCATCCTGGGTCCTGACTTCAAGTGAAAGTCCAGTCCATTGGGAGACCAGCAGGGGATCATCTTGAATGGAGACAAGTCAGCAGCGCAGAGACAACACCGACTGATGCAAAGAGGAGTGGTCCATTCTGGGTCCAGACTTTGAACAGCTAGTGCGTCCTCCATGGAGGCTGATCCGTGGTCGCCTGATAACCTCTCCACACAGGATAGGGGGGGCAAAGCAGAAAAGAGAGACAGCAGATCAACTGGTCTAAAAAGGGATCTATTAAAACAAATTAGTTTTGTACTGGAGCCCGAATAGAAAACGCTTTAAAGCCTGCAGACACTCTTTGGGCTCTGGGAATCACTAATAAGCCAGAGTTCTTAGAACGCAGATTTCTGGCCGGGAATATAGGATGGAGCTAGACCGTTTAGTATTTTATACCTAAGTAGTAAAACCTTAAAGTCACATCTTAAGTTCACAGGAATCTAGTGCAGGTGAGCCAATATAGGTATATACTGTATATGTATATAAAGGTATACAGTATAGGTATATATGTATATAGTTATATACCAGTGGCGTGCCGTCACTAGAGGCAGGGGAGGCACGGCCTCACCTGCCATCATGGAAAGAAAAAAATAATAATTAAATTGTTATATGTATCCAGTGATAATACTAAAGTTATTTTCCATTTAACTTCACCAGTTTTAGATTATTTTTATTTTTATTTTTATTTTCACATTTGCCGTTCAAATACTGAGAAGAGACGGTGCGGTGATCAGCAGCCAGTTGAGGCACGTCACTGATTTGTGCCTCAACGTGGATTGTGCGCAATGACTCGGCTAACTGCTGGCCTGCTGTGCAGTGAGACCGTATTGCTATATGAATTATATTATACATTTCCATAGTTTAGTTAGCTGAGGTATATAATGTACAGTGTATTTTGTCAACATCTGTATGTGTGTAACGTATTTCTTGTGCTGAGCGATCATAAAACTGGAGGCTCGTCTCATAACCCCGCCTCCTGGTGCCAAGCACCTCCGCCGCAGAATACACCCCCGACGGGAGCGCCGTGGCCACACCAACCAAAGCCCACACCCAAACCCTCCACGTGCAAGACCGAATCCACCCAAAAAAAGTCACTTAACAAGAAGCCAAAAAGTGCAAAAACAACAATGCTCGCGCTGCCCGAGCCGCGAACGACCGCAGGGACACAACATTAGGTACACCTGCACTGCATGCCTCACCAGACATTAACCTCACAGCACGCCACTGTTATATACAGTATAGGTATAGCAGACCTGGGCATTCTGCGGCCCGCGGGCCGCATCCGGCCCTTTGTGCGTCCCTGTCCGGCCCGCGTGAGGCCAATTATAAATTACAAAATAAATTTAAAAAAGTATCTATGTCGAGTGTGCAATACAACGGTGCTGCTTTCGTTTTGAAAATCGTTATTTGTATTACTTCCGTGTGGACGTATGCGTGATTGTGAGTGAATGTGAACAACTGCAATTACAAAATAAAGTTGAAAAAACATCTATGTCCTGCGCGCAATACAACTGTGCTGCTTTTATTTTGAAAAGTATTATTTATGGGCGTGTGTCCGTGTGTAACCTGCGAGTGAAGGTGCACATGCAGCGACAAGTGATGCACGGTTTACACCCGAGACGCCAAAAAGAGAAAAGTTGATGAGGAATGCCGTGTTTTCAACAACACATGAACTGCAAAGCAACGTCCCCTCACCTAAGGTGCGTGCCTGCGCAATTGCGCACTGCTCAAGCGTCCGCTGCGCGCAGCAAGTATATATGCCGCGCACCAAATCAAATCCCATCTGAATTATAAACAAAATAAACATATTTATTCTATGTAATTTTGCAATGCAACTTTGAGTGACAGTGACAACAAGCGGCCCTAATGGTGTTCGTCAACACCGTTTACAACACCGTTCAATTGAACACCGTTCAATTATTGTAACGTCTATCGAGATGCTTCGAGGACAGGAATTATATCGATCACTTTATTGAACAAAACTGTTTATATTCGGACATAACCACACCAAAAACATGAGTAAAACAATTCTATCTCGAAAAACTAGTCATTTTCTGCCGTACAAACCAGGCCAAAACCAACTTGTCATCTGTCACCAACACGCATAGCACTAAACCACTGGTGCGTTTAAGGCCACACAAAAAGTCGGACAACTCAAACACCACACAAAGTTACACTATGACTCCTCAGTCATACGTGTGCTTATTTTACTGTCATTTATTATTAATGTTAATTTATATATATTAGTCATGGAATGCTGTTACACACACTATGTTGAAGTATTACTATTATTATTATTATTATTATTATTATTATTTATCTTACGGTATATATCAAAAATAATATTGAGCAAAATGTAATTGAAATATTGTCGATGTGGCCCTCCAGCAGTGCTCGGGTAGCTCATGCGGCCCCCGGTAAAAATTAATTGCCCACCCCTGAGGTATAGTGTAGGCATAATATGATCAAACTTTCTTGTTCTTGTCAAAAGTCTAGCAGCTGCATTTTTTACCAACTGTAAGTGCTGGTGTCTAGCAGGACTGATAATCAGCATTTCCGTTTTCTTAGCGTTAAGATGCAATATGTTAATGGGCATCCATTGTTTAATTGTATTTGGACACGCCTCTAGTTGACTACAATCTGGGTGTTGGTCAGCTTTAGGGGCATGTAGAGTTGGGTGTCATCAGCATAACAGTGAAAGCTAACACAGTATTTGCGTATGATGTCACTTAGCGGCAGCATGTACATGCTGAAGAGTGCAGGGCCAAGAACCGAACCCTGTGAGAGAGAATGAAGGATGTACTTTGTGTCAAACTGTCAAAAACCCATCAATGAAAATTATTTACGACCTCTCAGCCCCTGGAACTCTGAAAAAAAATGGGAAGGAGTGTTATGTTAGGCTTGGGTCAACCAGTAAGGATAGAAGAATGTCTTGTTCTACCATGATGGGTTTTATGTGGTGGTCAGCCTTTTCCATGCAAAAAGCGGAAGCCCTGACTCCCTGAGGAAGCAGGTTGAAACAGACATCCAGTTTCTACAATCTGGAAAGACAAATCATTTTCCATCCGTGACAGTTCAGAGTTTAAAAAATCAAATTAGGAAAACAGGTGTCCTCTTTATTTATAATAAAAGTAATTGTAGCGTGTGTTTGTAAATATGGTTGCTGTTGAAAGAGATAACAATGAAAGACAAATAGAAGCAGCCATAAACAGCACCAATGCATGTGTCCCAACCTTCAATCGTCACAGGATTATTTTTTAGTTTTTTTCATTAAATTCAAATCACATGCCTATTGAATGTAACCACGCTCCCCATCGTTGAGGATGCTGAAAGAACTGAATATACAATGAGTTCTCGACATCCCGTCAGTTTCTACCTAACCCTGACACTTCCACTATTTTGAAGAAAATGTTGTAATGTTAATGTCAAACAGGGGAAGTTACAATTAAGTATTTCTTTGTTTCTGAAATATATCCGGATTTTAAATACCACCAACAGATTAAATATTTTTTACTAACATTAAAATATAATATGCAACAATAGTTTTAACAATACTACAAATACTATTAAAGTCATGTTGTTGATTGTAAGGATTAGTTTAGGTTTTAAGCCACATTCTGAAGCTAAAAAAGATGAATAATTTCATATGAATGGTAAATGTTTAAAGCTATTAACGCCAAAGTTTTTAAAATCTTCTCATGCTACATTTAAAAACTTTAAAATGTCTACTTTTTATCATTGTAAGATTTTCAAAATAATATATTTAGTTCATTTTTCATATTACAAGATTTTTTTATCCATGCCTTGTGTAAATACCGTTAATGTTTAATCCGCATATTTTTTGAATATTTAACACAATGTTTTTAATTGCCTGTCACTACATTGTAGGAATTTGTATTGTCCACATGTTTAATATACGTATTGTGTATTTAAGTTGTGTAGCTTTTATTGTCATTGTACAACAAAATTGAATGAATAGCTGCAAGTCAATATTAGCTTCTTGATTTTACAATGTGTTGTGTAGTGGGACTTTTTTGGTGCTTTTAGACTACCATCCATTCCCATGCTTTTTATCATTACTTTTTCCTAAATCTATCCTTGTTTGCGCGTATGTGTTCTTCACAAGCAGATAATAGTTCCTTGTTTGTTAGTATTTTAGAACGTCTCTTTTTCAAAACTAATAGACGGCGGAAATACAAGGTGACTTTAATAATAGTCTTCGCAACAATAATAATGCAAACCATATTTGTATGTGTATCTCATATTTCCCAGTTCAATCATTTGTATTACAATTGTACACTGTGCACATTTGTGCATAAATACACATGATGGATAAGCAGGGTCCTCCTACTGCATTCATTAAAGGCCTACTGAAATGATTTTTTTTTATTTAAACGGGGATAGCAGATCCATTCTATGTGTCATACTTGATCATTTCGTGATATTGCCATATTTTTGCTGAAAGGATTTAGTATAGAACAACGACGATAAAGTTCGCAACTTTTGGTCGCTGATAAAAAAAAAGCCTTGCCTATACCGGAAGTAGCGTGACGTCACAGGAGGAAGGATTCCTCACAATTCCCCGTTGTTTACAATGGAGCGAGAGAGATTCGGACCGAGAAAGCGACGATTACCCCAGTAATTTGAGCGAGGATGAAAGATTCGTGGATGAGGAACGTTAGAGTGAAGGACTAGAGAGGCAGTGCAGGGTGTATCTTTTTTCGCTCTGACCGTAACATAGGTACAAAGTCTCATTGGATTCCACACACTCTCCTTTTTCTATTGTGGATCACGGATTTGTATTTTAAACCACCTCGGATACTATATCCTCTTGAAAATGAGAGTCGAGAACGCGAAATGGACATTCACAGTGACTTTTATCTCCACGACAATACATCGGCGAAGCTCTTTAGCTACTGAGCTAACGTGATAGCATCTGGCTCAAATGCAGATAGAAACAAAATATATAAATCCCTGACTGGAAGGATAGACAGAAGATCAACAATACTATTAAACCATGTACATGTAACTACACGGTTAATAATTCTCAGCCTGGCAAAGCTTAACAATGCTGTTGCTAACGACGCTCAAGCTAACTTAGCAACCGGACCTCACAGAGCTATGATAAAAACATTAGCGCTCCACCTACACCAGCCAGCCCTCATCTGCTCATCAACACCCGTGCTCACCTGCGTTCCAGCGATCGACGGCGCGACAAAGGACTTCACCCGATCACAGATGTCTGCTATCCAAGTAAGTCCTCTTTGTTGTGTTGCTACAGCCAGCCGCTAATACACCGATCCCACCTACAACTTTCTTCTTTGCAATCTCCATTGTTCATTAAACAAATTGCGAAAGATTCACCAACACCGATGTCCAGAATACTGTGGAATTGTTCGATGAAAACAGAGCAGTTTGTATGGTGACACATTGGGTACGAATACTTCCGTTGCCGTCGTGACATCACGCGCATACGTCATCATTACTTTTTTCAATCGCTTTTTTCTTTTTCTTTTTTATTCACTACTCAGTTTGTCAGTGTTTAGCAAGTTGGTTTTTCTAAACCTTTTCAACATTAGGATTTTATAATTTTTTTGGTAGCAATATTTTGCATGTTTAAGAGCAGAATGTTTCTCACTAGTCTATATATATATACACACATTAAGGCTAGGTTAAGGTAAATCATTGTGTTACTCTTTAACTATTTGTGTTTACATACCTTACTGATTAATATCAGCTAAATTTCACATACATATTTCTAGTCATTGCTTTCAACACTTTCAACTGATTTTCAGTTGTATTTCTTAAAAAAGCTAACATATAAACTACTAGCTGTTATTCGGATGAAACAATGTCTGAAACTAATAATGCTAAAGTTTTACAATGTATTTACTTTTGTGTATTTACTTTTGTTTTGCTGCATCATTTCATCACATCATTTCTAATGTTCCTACTTCTTGTAGGAACATTGATGAATCTCTCCATATACCGTGTAATCATTCTTATAATAGATTGCAATGTAACTGTACTACAGCTTTAGTCCTGGGCTATGTTCTCCTTATGGTATAAAACAGACACCACAAGACATCATTAAACTCTTATAGCAACATATTCATGTGCACATGAAAGTCTATTTTAAAGATAATCGACACAGTGATTTTACAATGAGGTGATAATCATGATACCCAAATAAATTGATGTTAGTATAATTCTAATGGTTTATCAAAGTAGCCATGTGTTTAGCTGTGTTTAAATACTTATTCTAAGTTTGTAAAGTATATTTTTATGTCACATTTTCTTAGTTTAATGATTTTTATTACACTGACCTGTACACCTTGCACATTTGTGCACATCACGGATAAGTTATATAATTGTACTTGTACTTTTAACGACTGCAAACCATCGCTGTGCATGAACATCTCGTTTATGTGCTTTGTCATTCATTCACTCACTATTTTCAGTATCTTCATGGATTTAATGTTTTCCTAAAACAACAAAATTACAAACATGATTTGCACGTACATACACTTGGGCAGTTTAAGATTGTTTCTTATTTCAGACTGCATGCAAAAGTATGTTACAATATTATTATTCTATGCATAAGAGCTGTGTGTTTCCAACATTTCATTATTAAATAAATTAATACTTCTAGGGTGATTGCACACCCATTCATGACAGTAAAAGTTCCTCTTTGTACCTATTTTAACTATTACAAAACTATCTACTTTAAAAGTGTAATAAACAAGGAAATAATTCACTGTAGAGATAAGCTTTTCTTTGCTTTTGTCATGTCTTTTGAATCATGTTTTGTTTTGTTTGGTTTTTGGACTCTTTAGTTTCTGTTTACGCTCAATTGTTTTGTTTCCATGACAACCCATTAGTTTTCACCTGTCCTCATGTCACGCACCTGTCTCACATTTTGCACTCGCGCACCTGTCACTAATCATGTCACTGTTATTTAAGCCTGTCTTTTTCTGTTGATCGTCCTGGTGACATTATCATACCTCTGCTACCCATGAGATTCCTGTTTACTATAGTTCATGGTTTAAGACCTGCCACAGTAAGTGTTTTTGTTTCATGTTCATAGTTAAATGCCTTTGTGCTAGTCTTTTGTTTCATTAGTCAAGTTTGTTCTCCCCTATTGTGCGCGCCTTTTGTTTGCTTAACTTTTTGTAGTTTGTTAGTGTTTAAATAAATATGTACTCACCTCCAAGCCATGTCCGATCCAGCTTTACTTGCATCTCGGGAAAACAAACAACCCATAGTCCAAGTCTTGACAGCTTTTAAACGTTGTCCTGTTTTTAAAACACGACACACATACATAATACCAACAATAGAATATGTAATATTTTTTCAACGCTAGTTTTAACAATACTACATATAACACAAAAATGATTTATTTCCTTATTAGTTGTTTTTTTTGCTACATTATATAATAAAACAGATGTCATACTATAAATATTTGAACAACTCGATGTTATTTGGATTTTCATTTACAAAATGATTGTACATTGTAACTAAGGTATGTTCCCTGAGATCGGTAGGTTGGAGTTCAAATCCCAGCCGAGTCATACCAAAGACTATAAAAATGGGACCCATAACCTCCCTGCTTGGCACTCAGCAACAAAGGGTTGGAGTTGGGGGTTAAATCACCAAAATGATTCCCGGGCGTGGCGCCGCTGCTGCCCACTGCTCCCCAAGGGGATGGGACAAATGCAGAGGACAAATTTCACCACATCTAGTGTGTGTGTGACAATCATTGGTACTTTAATCTTAATCTTTTGTTTAGACTAGAACATGATTTTGATGGTTTATCAAACTAGCAGCGTATTTAGTTATCTTTTGTTCAACATCAATAGCTTTAATAAAAATAACAGAGGAAATTACCAATGCAATAGATAGTAAATAATGTGGATGGATTTAACTAAAGCATTTGACACAATTAATCTAAAAAATTCACTAAAACAGGATACCGTAAGAAGCTACTTAACCAACAGGAAGCACAAAGTGAAGCTATAGGTGAACACACGTCTACAATGCTAAATATATCCTGTGGCAGACCAAAATGTTTCAATCAATATATAGATGATAATGGTAAAGTTACAAAAGACTAAAAGTTAGTATTATTCACGGACGATACAACTGTGTTTTGTTCAGAAGAGAACACACAAAAGCTAAATCAAATAATAACATAAGAAATTAATAAATTAAGATTAAAGTACCAATGATTGTCACACACACAAAGAGATGGTTTGACAAAAACAGACTATCCTTGAATCTGAGTAAATCTAAAATAATGTTATTCGGTAACGGTAAAATAGAGTGTCAAATAAAAATACAAATAGACGGAGGAAACATTGAAAGAGTAAATTAAATAACATTTGTAGGTGTAATAATTGATGATAACATTTACGAGAAATCTCATAAAAAATACACAACATAAGGCAGGAAGAAATATATCAATAATGAATAAAAGTGTGTTAATGTGGACTCATTAAATACAATTTTTGGAGACATCATTTTAAAGACCCTTTTATTTTTAAGTTTTGACGGTATCCCACCAGATATGTTTTCATTGCTGATGCGGGTTTATTGATTTTCAAATGTGCCGGAAAAGCCCATTTTGTACACTGTTGAGGTGACTCAATGCACAGTTAAAGTGTTTATGTATAGTATTTCTCCAGCAATGGTCATGTGGTGACATAAATTATGGTATTTTGAGAGGTAATCATTGAAGGCCTTGGTGGGAAACGCACGGCCTGCCACTATATATATACTGTGTATATATATATATATATATATATATATATATATATATATATATATATATATATATATATATATATATACAAACCCCGTTTCCAAATGAGTTGGGAAATTGTGTTAGGTGTAAATATAAACGGAATACAATGATTTGCAAATCATTTTCAACCCATATTCAATTGAATGCACTACAAAGACAAGATATTTGATGTTCAAACTCATAAACTTTATTTATTTTTTGCAAATAATAATTAACTTATAATTTCATGGCTGCAACACGTGCCAAAGTTGGGAAAGGGCATGTTCACCACTGTGTTACATGGCCTTTCCTTTTAACAACACTCAGTAAACGTTTGGGAACTGAGGAGCAACATTGTTTAAGCTTCTCAGGTGGAATTATTTCCCATTCTTGCTTGATGTACAGCTTAAGTTGTTCAACAATCCGGGGGTCTCCATTGTGGTATTTTAGGCTTCATAATGTGCCACACATTTTCAATGGGAGACAGGTCTGGACTACAGGCAGGCCAGTCTAGTACCCGTACTCTTTTACTATGAAGCCACGTTGATGTAACACGTGGCTTGGTATTGTCTTGCTGTAATAAGCAGGGGCGTCCACGGTAACGTTGCTTGGATGGCAACATATGTTGCTCCAAAACCTGTATGTACCTTTCAGCATTAATGGTGCCTTACAGATGTGTAAGTTACCCATGTCTTGGGCACTAATATACCCCCATACCATCACAGATGCAGGCTTTTCAACTTTGCGCCTATAACAATCCGGATGGTTCTATTCCTCTTTGGTCCGGAGGACACGACGTCCACTGTTTCCAAAAACAATTTGAAATGTGGACTTGTCAGACCACAGAACACTTTTCCACTTTGTATCAGTCCATCTTAGATGAGCTCAGGCCCAGCGAAGCCGACGGCGTTTCTGGGTGTTGTTGATAAACGGTTTTCACCTTGCATAGAAGAGTTTTAACATGCACTTACAGATGTAGCAACCAACTGTAGTTACTGACACTGGGTTTCTGAAGTGTTCCTGAGCCCATGTGGTGATATTCTTTACACACTGATGTCGCTTGTTGATGCAGTACAGCCTGAGGGATCGGAGGTCACAGGCTTAGCTGCTTACATGCAGTGATTTCTCCAGATTCTCTGAACCCTTTGATGATATTACGGACTGTAGATGGTGAAATCCCTAAATTCCTTGAAATAGCTGGTTGAAAAAGGTTTTTCTTAAACTGTTCAACAATTTGCTTACGCATTTGTTGACAAAGCGGTGACCCTCGCCCCATCCTTGTTTGTGAATGACTGAGCATTTCATGGGATCTACTTTTATACCCAATCATGGCACCCACCTGTTCCCAATTTGCCTGTTCACCTGTGGGATGTTCCAAATAAGTGTTTGATGAGCATTCCTCAACTTTATCAGTATTCATTGCCACCTTTCCTAACTTCTTTGTCACGTGTTGCTGGCATCAAATTCTAAAGTTAATGATTATTTGCAAAAAAAAATAAAATGTTTATCTGTTTGAACATCAAATATGTTGTCTTTGTAGCATATTCAACTGAATATGGGTTGAAAATGATTTGCAAGTCATTGTATTCCGTTTATATTTACATCTAATACAATTTCCCAACTCATATGGAAACGTAGTTTGTATATATATATATATATATATATATATATATATATATATATATATATATATATACAGTTGTGCTCATAAGTTTACATACCCTGGGAAAATGTATGATTTCTTGGCCATTCTTCAGAGAATATGAATGATAACACAAAAACCTTTCTTCCATTAATGCTTAATAGTTGTGTGAAGCTATTTATTGGCAAACAACTGTGTTTACTCTTTTTAAATCAAAATGACAGAAGAAAGTACCCAAATGACCCTGATCAAAAGTTAACATACCCCAGTGACTTTGATCTGATAACATGCACAAAAGTTGACACAAACAGGTTTGAATGGCTAATCAAGGTTCCAATCCTCACCTGTGACCTGTTTGTTTGTAATTAATGTGTGTGTATAAAGGTCAGTGGGTTTTTGGGCTTCTGACAGACCATTGCATTTTTCATCCAGTGCTGCACAGATGTTTCTAGATTCTGAGTAATGGGGAAGGCAAAAGAATTGTCAAAGGATCTGCGAGAAAAGGTAATTGAACTGCATGAAACAGGAAAGGGGGTATAAAAAGGCATATCCAAGGAATTGAGAATGCCAGTCAGCAGTGTTCAAACGCTGATTAAAAAGTGGAAAATGAGGGATTCAGGTAGACCAGCAAAGATTCCAGCCACAACTGCCAGGAAAATTGTTCGAGATGCAAAGAAAAATCCACATATAACTTCAGCTGAAATACAGGACTCTGAAAAATTGTGGTGTGGCTGTTTCAAGATGCACAATAAGGAGGCACTTGAAGAAAAATAGGCTGCATGGTCGAGTCGCCAGAAGAAAGCCATTTCTGCGCAAATGTCACAAAGTATCCCACTTACATTACGCCAAACAGCACAGAGACAAGCCTCAAAACTTCTGGAACAAAGTAATTTGGAATGATGAGACCAAAATTGAACTTTTTGGCCACTCTGCAGACACACTGCATCCTGTCAGTAAACCAAGAAAAGGCCATGTCTGACATACCAATATGTGTTTTGACCGACAGTATCGAAAGCAGCGCTAAGATCAAGTAGCAGCAACATGGATGACGCATCAGCACCCATAGTTAGCAATAGATCATTAGTCATTTTTGCAAGGGCTATCTCCGTAGAGTGATTTGCCCTGAAACCGGACTGAAAGGGTTCACAGAGATTGTTAGACTCTAAGTGTTCATTCAGCTGCTGTGCAGCATTTTTTTTCATGGATTTTCAAGATAAAGGGAAGATGGGACACTGGCCGGTAGTTTACCATGAGGTCAGGATCGAGGTTAGGTCTTTTGAGCAGAGGATGAATAACTGCTATTCTTAATACTAGGGGAGCAGTGCCAGAGGAAAGTGATAAGTTAATAATATTTAGCACTGATGGGCCTAATATTACAAACAGCTCCTTGATAAGTTTCCTAGGAAGTGGGTCAAGTAAACATGGTGTTTGTTTTGTTCCATTTCCAAGTCACAGGAGTTCCTATAATGTTATTTCTTCAAAAAGAGAGAGATTATTTTGGAGGGCAATATTTGTCGTGCATACATTCGTATCTGCGTTAATAGAACCCAGTTGGAGCTAGGACGCGTTATCTTTAAGATCCTTTCGAATTACTTAAATTTTCTTATTAAAGAATTTCATAAAGTCATCAGCCGAGTGGGTGGATCTACTGGAGGGAGTCCCTATTCGGTTTAGCCATGCTATCGTACTGAACAAATATTTATGATCGTTTTTATTGAGGCAGATGAGATTGGAGTATTAATTAGTTTATAAGTTATTAAACTATCACTCCATGCTTGATGGAAAACCAAGTTTAGTCGCACGCCATTTGCGTTCCAGCTTTCTACATGATAGTTTGAGTTCTGGTTTCTTCTGTGAACCAGGGGGTATGCCTTTTAGGGGCCTTTTTTTAGCTTTAGCGGTGCTATACTATCTATGGCTTTGTGAAGGGCATTGTCAAAGTTTTAATGAGGTTATCGATGGAGCACACTTAATTTGGGAATGTTGCAGTTTTCTACATGATAGTTTGAGTTCTGGTTTCTTCTGTGAACCAGGGGGTACGCCTTTCAGGGGGCTTTTTTAGCTTTAGTGGTGCTATACTATCTATGGTTTTGTGAAGGGCATTGTTAAAGTTGTTAGTGAGGTTATCGATAGAGCCCACATAATTTGGGAATTTTGCCATTCCCGAAGGCAGCAGGCCAGCAAGAGTCGTAGTGTCACGCGGGGGTTCGCAGCTCACTACGATTCATTCTCCCAATGCAAACTGACGGCTCTGGACAAGGTGTGAAGGTAGGATTTGATTTATTAAACATAAATCGCCCAACTACCAAAACACAGGCAAAGAACAAACAAACAAAAAAGGCAAGCGTGCCTAAAACACGTGAAGCTAGGACTTAGCATAGGCTATGGCATGGAATAAACAAAACTTACTTGGCATAGACGTGACGCAAACAATGAAGCCAGAACGAGTGATCAACAAAGGCAGACTTAAATAGTGATCTCATGATTAGCGACAGGTGTGATCCAAACAAATGAGGCAGGTGAAACTAATGAGTCGCCATGGTGACAAAACAAACAAGGAAGCGCAAACAGGAACTTGGAGTCCAAAACTAACAGAACATAACTAAACAAAACATGATCCAGACCACGGATCATGACACGTAGTTGTGACAGCATTAATGTTGCGGCTGCTATTGCATTGGTTATTAGTAGCTTGTTGACAATGAGTCAGAACTTCCAATTGTATAAGGCAATGATCGGACATTACTTTAGTGTACGGGAGTACCATAACTTTGGAGGTGGTGACACCCCAGACAAGGACTAGATCAGTGGTTCTTAACCTGGGTTCGATCGAACCCTAGGGGTTCGGTGAGTCGGCGTCAGGGGTTCGGCGAAGCCTCTGCTGCGGAGGTCAAGACACACCCAACTCATCGTAAGAATAAAAACTTATCCCTATCAGCATATTATGGATACCCCCAAACAATGTTCCCTCTAATTTCCATCTGATTTGCAGGTGTGTAATTTGTTTTGAGTTCATGCACTGTGTTGGTTTTGTTCTTTGAACAAGGTGAGGCTCATGCACGGTTCATTTTGTGCACCAGTAAAAAAACATTTTATTTTTCACTAAAGAAGGGTTCGGTGAATGCGCATATGAAACTGGTGGGGTTCGGTACTTCCAACAAGGTTAAGAATCACTGGACTAGCTCTATCGTATTACTGTCGCGATGTGTGGGTTAATGTATTATTTGTGTAAGACCACAGCTATCAGTTATAGTCTGGAACGCCACGCACGAAGGGTCTGACGGGGTGTTTATATGGATATTAAAATCTTCCATTATAATTATGTTACCTGCGTGCGTCACTAGATCAGCGGCAAACTCTGAAAATTCACTGATAAAGTCCAAATAGGGCTCAGGAAGGAGATAGATAACAGCCTGATGGAGAGCTCGCGGTGTGACAGACCTCATAGTAAGCACCTCAAATGATTTATATTTATTACTTAGGTGAGGGGTAAGGTTAAGATTTTCATTGGATATAAGTGCGACCCCTTCACCCCTTTTAAGGGGACGGGCAACATGTGCACACGTATAGTTTGGAGGTTTGTCTGGTTTCACTGGAATTTCACTGGAATCACGTTAAGATTGTTGTCTCTAATGACCTCATTAGCTAAAAACGTTTTGGGAGACAATGATCTAATGTTTAATAAGCCCATATTTTAGGTAGTGGGCTGTTTTGAGGCATTTTTGTAAATGGTATCCGTAGTAGTGATATTAATAACGTTAAGTTTATTTTGTGTAGTGCGCCTTAAATAATTTCGATCACATATTGGAATTGATATGATGGGGATCTTGAGATTATTTGCTTGCTGCGTCATCATTTTCCACCTCATAATGCATGTTCACCTCTGGCACAGTCACTACAGAAAAAAACATTGTGAGTTGTGTATTATTCTACGAAAAATGTTACGTGTGCAAGAATTTTCCAGCCTGGCGCTGGTTAGTTCTAGCTTAACTGACTCCTCACCCGTCTCTGTCTCAATCTAGTGTCACTGGAGCCAACGTAGACAACTATGTCCGTGTAGCTAGTGGTGCGATTAGCCTGTCGTACGTGTTTACTAGGCCTCTTGCGAGTCAGCTCCCTAAGACTAGCTTCAATGGCAGGTGCTCTGGCCCTGGGAATACACTTAATTATGGCTGGTTTAGTAAGTTGTATGTTCCGGGTGATGGAGTCCCCTATGACTAAGGTGTGGTGTCCAGTAGACTGGGTTGTGGGATTAGATAAAAATGTAAATCTATTATGTGTCTCCACTGGTTCACAGTGGCTTGTAGGCCACTTGGGGCTGCTACAAGCTGGGCTTGTATATATATTCAACAAAGCAGAAAGTGGAGCCAGGCTTTGGCAGACTACGTTAAATGCAGCGTGCGGGAGAAGTATAGATAAACGAGAGCAAGAGAAGCTAACAAATGCCATAGCGAAGTGGATAGTTACAGACTGTAGGCCCATTAGTGTTGTGGAAGACACCGTCCTGAGAAACATTGTGCGAATCGCAACAAGTATGAGCCACCATCAAGACGCACCATCGCACAAAGAATACACAAGTTGTATGAAAAGGAGAGGACTGTAAAAGTGACAACTTTACAACGTGCATCTGTAGTTGCTGTCAGTGAGGACATCAATCGGTAAACATAATTACAGTGAATTTTTTTAAGCGTCACCTCTCTCTAATAGGGACATTTGGTACTGAATATAGACTGGTTATGCTGCTTCATGATGACCGTAAAACGTTTCTGTTGTTACCTCAGAAATTGCCTGTAGAATTGTTGTGATTGTGGCTCAGGACTTTGTTTTATTTTTCATAAGGAACAGTATAACATTAATGCCCAGGTAGTGGCAATAAGCTTTAATTTTGTATTTGCTTTGATAACATTGTTGAAGCTGAGGCTGAAGATTTACAAATATTTTGTTTAACTGCTAACTGTTTAAAAATGCTGTTAAAGGTGTGTTTGCACAGTAAATCTTATGGCACTTTAATTCATAGGGCAGTACATTTAAAATTAATGGCCGTCAAGTTCTAAGAATAAACAAACTGCACCGCATTGAGTGAGATTCTCTGAAGGAACTCCATTATTAACATGGACTTTACATTCTAGTCCCCTGTAAAGGAACTCCCAGCAGTGAACTGTTTTGTGCTTCACCCTTTCTTTTCTTTCTCATATTTATTTTATATTGTTTTTATATGTATTTATTTTTTGTCATTGGTGGAGCTAAGGATAATATTTGAATATTGTTTTTAATATTGTGCAGCATTTTGGAAATATTTTGTTTTTTAAATGTGCTATATAAATAAAGTGGATTGGATTGGATTGGATATTTACATTTTTTGAGTTGATTTTCATAAAATATGCTATTTAACTGCTACTGTTTAACAAGTACTGATTTAAATTGTGTTTGTACAAAAAATGTTTTGGCGCTTTTGTTCATATGGGAGAATATTCCAATAAAGGTGCACTACACACTACTTTTGAATTCATTATTGGGTTTTGCGTATACAATGTAGTTAATCGTGATTAATCGGAGAAATAGTGCGATTAATTCTGATTAAAATATTTAATCGTTGCCCAGCCCTTATATATATATATATATATATATATATATATATATATATACACTACCGTTCAAAAGTTTGGGGTCACATTGAAATGTCCTTATTTTTGAAGGAAAAGCACTGTACTTTTCAATGAAGATAACTTTAAACTAGTCTTAACTTTAAAGAAATACACTCTATACATTGCTAATGTGGTAAATGACTATTCTAGCTACAAATGTCTGGTTTTTCGTGCAATATCTACATAGGTGTATAGAGGCCCATTTCCAGCAACTATCACTCCAGTGTTCTAATGGTACAATGTGTTTGCTCATTGGCTCAGAAGGCTAATTGATGATTAGAAAACCCTTGTGCAATCATGTTCACACATCTGAAAACAGTTTAGCTCGTTACAGAAGCTACAAAACGGACCTTCCTTTGAGCAGATTGAGTTTCTGGAGCATCACATTTGTGGGGTCAATTAAACGCTCAAAATGGCCAGAAAAAGAGAACTTTCATCTGAAACTCGACAGTCTATTCTTGTTCTTAGAAATGAAGGCTATTCCACAAAATTGTTTGGGTGACCCCAAACTTTTGAACGGTAGTGTGTATGTATATATATATATATATATATATATATATATATATATATATATATATATATATATATATATATATATATATATATATATATTTATATATATATATATATATATATATATATATATATATATATATATATATATATATATATATATATATATATATATATATAGTCAGTGGCGAGCCGTGCGTTTCCCACCTAGGCCTTCAATGATTTCCTCTCAAAATACCATAATTTATGTCACCACATAACCATTGCTGTAAAAATACTATACATAAACACTTTAACTGTGCATTGAGTCACCACAACAGTGTACAAAATGGGCTATTTTCCGGCGTATTTGAAAATCAATAAACCCGCATCAGCAATGAAAACACATCTGGTGGGCTACTGTCAAAACTTAAAAATAAAAGGGTCTTTAAAATGATCTTTCCAAAAAGTTTTATTTAATGAGTCCACATTAACACACTTTGGCGACGACACTATAAACACGTCTCAAGCCACTTTTTCATGACAAAAAAATTACAGTATTTTGCAGAAAAGCAAGATTTGTTTCTTTTATTTTTAGTATATTTGTCATTTTAGTTCATTATGGATTTGATATGAACGAAATAAATCATAAAAACATATTAAACATGAAAAAAACCACATTAAACGTAAAAAAATTAATAAAATGTTTGGACTCACCAAAACGACTGTGTCCCCTAAAATACTTATTTCAACACAAAATCCATTCTCTTTACTTTCCTCAAAAAGACCTCAATGACTTGGTTGTACAGTGTGTCTGTGTGTTTCAGTTCCAAAAATAAATCATTTTCCATTGACATGGAGGCCAATGCTGAAAGCCACGTCTGTCCAGTCGTGTTTCTTGCATATGTTTTAATTTAAGGCTGAGCATGACCGCTCAACAGAAGCAGTGGACACAGGGATTGTCACAGTCAAACAAGCCAGTGCGTAAAGCTGTCCCATACTCTCACTTAGTTCATTGATCCCAAGAAAATCAAGGAGATCCACTGGACTTTTTCCCTCAAAATCAGCCATGGCATACATTACAGTCAGTTCTGTTTTTAGTCGGGGCAGGTCAAACAGTGCGCCGTAACTTTGTGTTAAGCTGGAAAAGACTGTTTGTGGAAACTTTCTCCGGAATGTCTGGAAGTGCTGGGGGTCGAGCAGGGAGAGAAACAATAATTTTTCGTGGTCTTGAAATTGATTCCGTATCTGGCAGAGGTTTGTCCAGAATGTTGCTGGGGAGTTGTCGGTAGTGTGAGCGGAGATCGCCTCGCGCCGCGGCCTGGCCTCTGCGCGCGTTTGAACCACCTGAGATGCTCACCGTTTCTTCATAAATCTGACCCTGCTCCTGGCGCGCTCAACTGTGTCACAAAACTCGTTCACCCTTGCCATCCAGTGTTTTGTTCTGTAGTACACCAAAGAGCACATCAGTATGCTCAAAAAGCCCATTAAATGTGTTGAGCAAAAAACTGCACAAAGCACAGTGTCCTCATCATACTCATCATCAGTGTTGGGTTAGTTACTGAAAACCAGTAACTAGTTACAGTTACTAGTTACTTTATTTCAGTTACTTACACCAAAAGGTAATGCGTTACTGTGAAAAGTAACTATCTAGTTACTTCTTTTTTTCTTTTTTCTTTTTTTAAAGCTCCCATTAATGCCCTTTTAGCCTTAATTTCAGTACTTTTATTGCACTGGAGAATAATGCAATCTGTTGATCAACTTGACATGCATTTGCATCACTAAACTCTGCTAAGCAATGTGGTCTACATACAATTTAACACACAAAGAAAAAGATATGTTTCAAAGGGCCAAATATTTCAGGCCAGAACAAATTGACAAAACTATTTTAAATAGCTGCAACATAACATACATAAGTAACAAACAGCATAATAACAACATAGCTGTAAACCAAGGAAGTACTTTAACTTTAACTTTACATTTTAAAAATGTAAAGTAAAAAAAAAGCCTAACCAGGCGTTTTTTCTCTCAAGGAATTCTGAAATAAAATCATGTCTGAAGCCCAGAACACTCTACACATTTCCCCAGTTTTAGTTTAGAGATAAGGAAAGATTGGCCTGGGCCACCAGGATCCCTCTTTATGTTTGTGAGCTTTATAGTCTATACATTTAGAGTGATGTGATAATCAAACACTCTAGAAGTCTAGAATGAAAGAGTATATAAGAGAATTGACAGAGTGTGTGTACCTTCAGTGCTGAATGATGAGCAGAGGCAGAGTTTGGAGTGTCTTCTTTAGCTTGCTTTCCATGTTTACGTACTCACTGTCCACTGTGTCCAGGAGCTTGGAAAATGTTTTCGTGCCATTAGCTGTTTGACGCCGGTATCATGCTAATTCGCTGCCTGAAAGCGGGTGACTCCACTGTATAAATAGCCTGCATGTCTTCTAGCACATACGCTGCAATGGCTCTATCAATGTTGTCCTGGCTAGCAGCCGCTGTTGCTAGGAGGTGAAGTGTGTCTCTCTTTACTAGCTTCGTCAAAGCATGTTGCTTTTGTAGCTGTTTCAGCAGATTTGAATTGCTGTTTGGGGCAGTAGATGGGATCTTTGATCCAAGACACAACTTACATTTAACTAAAATGTTCTTTTCTTTGTGCTCGACAAAAGAAAAGTAGTGATAATATCCAGGCTGGCCATATTCTGAAATCCCAAAAAGAGGCAGCACACCAAGGTGAAAATTTGCCAAAGATACTCGAACTTGCTGTATAAATAATATATTTATTTAAATAAAGCATTTTTTCTCCTCTGTTGATAGCAGTGTTGGCGCTAGGAATTTTCAAAATGGGATCCCAGGGACCCCATCAAGTCATAAAATTGGGGTCCCACAGTACATTTTTGGGGTCCCACTTTTTTTGTAAGCGTTTTGAAAACAAATTACAAATGTATGCATTATCCTGTTATATCTCACATTCTATATTGTGTTTTGGAAAAAGGTTGTCATAAACATTACTTAATTCATAAAAAAAAATATGTAAAAAAAGAAAACGTATGTATTCAGTTATAAACATTCATTCACTTTCTTCTTTTCTTCATGGATCTAAACTTTACCGCTGCTGGTAGTTTTTTCTATCTTTTTATTTAAAGGCTTACTGAAACCCACTACTACCGACCACGCAGTCTGATAGTTTATATATCAATGATGAAATCTTAACATTGAAACACATGCCAATACGGCCGGGTTAACTTATAAACAATTTTAAAATTCCCGCCACACTTCCGGTTGAAAAATTCCTTTAGATAAGATTTATGCGCGTGACGTCACAAAATCCACGGAAGTGGTTGGACCCCATCGGACCCGATACAAAAACCTCTTGTTTTCTTCGACAAAATTCCACAGTATTCTGGACATCTGTGTTGGTGAATCTTTTGCAATTTGTTTAATGAACAATGGAGGCTGCAAAGAAGAACGTTGTAGGTGGGATCGATCGGTGTATTAGCGGCTAAGTACAATACTTACAGCAACACAACAAGGACTACTTACTTAGCAGACGCCTAGCCGATGCTTGCCACCAAACCCCCGGATGAAGTCCTTCGTCGCGCCGTTGATCGCTGGAACGCAGGTGAGCACAGCTGTTGATGGGAAGATGAGGGCTGGCTGGGGTAGGTGGAGCGCTAATGTTTTTATCATAGTTCTGTGAGGTCCGGTTGCTAAGTTGCTAAATTAGCCTTAGCGTCGTTAGCTACAGCATTGTTAAGCCTTACCAGGCTGAGAATTTTTAACCGTGTAGTTACATGTACATGGTTTAATAGTATTGTTGATCTTCTGTCTATCCTTCCAGTCAGGGGTTTATTTCTTTTGTTTCTATCTTCATTTGAGAACGATGCTATCACGTTAGCTCAGTAGCTAAGTGTGTCACCGATGTATTGTCGTGGAGATAAAAGTCACTTTAAATGTCCATTTCGCATGCTCGACTCTCATTTTCAAGAGGATATAGTATCCGAAGTGGTTTAAAATACAAATCCGTGATCCACAATAGAAAAAGGAGAGAGTGTGGAATCCAATGAGCCAGCTTGTACCTAAGTTACGGTCAGAGCGAAAAAAGATACGTCCATCACTGCCTCTCTAGTCCTTCACTGTAACGTTCCGCATCTACGAATCTTTCATCCTCGCTCAAATTAATGGGGTAATCGTCGCTTTCTCGCTCCGAATCTCTCTCGCTCCATTGTAAACAAAGGAAAATTGTGAGCAATATTACCTCCTCTGACGTCACGCTACTTCCGGTACAGGCGAGGCTTTTTTTATCAGCGAGCAAAAGTTGCAAACTTTATCGTCGATTTTCTCTACTAAATCCTTTCAGCAAAAATATGGCAATATCGCGAAATGATCAAGTATGACACATAGAATGGATCTGCTATTCCCGTTTAAATTTTAAAAATTCATTTCAGTAGGCCTTTAATAAGTTGTAGCGCTTTGAGACACTTGTGATTTAGGGCTATATAAATAAACATTGATTGATTGATTGATTGATTGATTGATTGATTGATTGATTGATTGATTGATTGATTGATTGATTGATTGATTGATTGATTGATTGATTGATAGGTGTATTTATTTCAGTATAAAAGTGTAAAAACTGTTTTGCTTCCGTCATGAAATGATGATAATGGTGTGCCAGGGCATACATACATTTTATATTTAACGCTTAAATCTCTGGAGTCTACATCAACTTCAGATCTATCCCTCATTTCAAAATGTTTTAGTTTTTTTTATGTTGTTTTTTTGTTTGTTTGTTTTCCGCCAAACAAAACTATGTTTTTAATGGCAAACACACAAAATATGCAAAATCTTCCACCAAAAATATTTTTCAAAGTGGAATATTTAATGTGAAGTAATCAGAACCTTTGATAGGTCAATAATTCATAATAACATTGATTTGGATTCAATATTATGTTTTGAGCAATGACAGTTTGAAAGAAAAAAAAACAGCTTTGTTTTATTAGTCAACATTGCAGCTTTTTCTAAATTACATTTAACCTTTAAGCTTTTTTATTTCACTTTTGTTATGTTTTTGTTTATTTTAATAGTATTTTTAGAATGTGCTGTGGGCCTTTAAAACAATAGCTGTGGGCCACAAATGGCCTCCGAGGCACACTTTTGACACCCCTGCTATAGATAATAAAAAATTAAATCTGATAAATCTATCGATGAAAAGCAGAGCCTGGCGACGCATGCGCGTTTATCATAACTCTCTCGCTCTCATAACTCCGCCCCTCCCTCACGAAAGCTGCTGCACGCACCCCTTCCCTCCCTCCCTCCCCACACCCAGACACACACACACAGCGCGCCTCTTCCTTGTGACACGAGATTCAGAAGGACGACACCGCAGCGCTCCAATAAAACACACTCAGATCTTCTGTTTCTAGCCGATACTACATAAAAAATAACGTAAAATAACGTAGTAACGGTAACTGAGTTACTGAATATAAAAAATAACGCGTTAGATTACTAGTTACCACTGAAACTAACGGCGTTACAGTAATGTCCCAACACTGCTCATCATGATGTTCCAGTATGTGATCAAACTAGTCCTTTAGCGCAATCCTCTTCTCGTAGACTACATTCACTAATCTTTTTAAAAGCACCGTAGCTTGCAAGTGTGCAGACGTGCTTTGGTGTCTCGTCGCTGCCTTTGTTAAACAATTTAAGTTTGAAAATCCAGTGTAGCTCCACACACCAAGTCGATCCTTTGCAAATAAAAGGCATTCCGAGCAGAACAATTTGCAGCGTCCTTCTCTCACGAGATCTAGCTTCTCTTGAAAAGTTAGTCTAGAAAACAGCCTTGAAAGTATATCTGCAACCAAATCAAGTTGTTGCCCTCCTTCGGCCGTTGTGGGTTAAAAAAGTAGCTATGTTAAATTAATCCGCTAACGTGTGTGGCTCTGTTGATCTGCATAGCACTGCCGCGGCTCAATCCAGTGAGTATCCAAACACAGGACGCATAAATGTCACGTTCAAGGCGATGGCCTTCTAGATGTAGAAGGCCTTACTGACAACAACTTGTGATCTGATTGGCTATCGCATCCATCTATCAAATATATATGTCCGTTCACTTACAGTGCATAGACTGTATTGTTGATTCTGAAGGCTCCGGGCAGATTTCGTACTGCATGGCAACATAAGCTAGCTGAATTCTAAATGATAAATAAATAAATAAATGGGTTATACTTGTATAGCGCTTTTCTACCTTCAAGTTACTCAAAGCGCTTTGACAGTATTTCCACATTCACCCATTCACACACACGTTCACACACTGATAGCGGGAGCTGCCATGCAAGGCGCTAACCAGCAGCCATCAGGAGCAAGGGTGAAGTGTCTTGCCCAAGGACACAACGGACATGACTAGGATGGTAGAAGGTGGGGATTGAACCCCAGTAACCAGCAACCCTCCGATTGCTGGCACGGCCACTCTACCAACTTCGCCACGCCGTCCCAATTCTGATTGGATACAAATTCTAATCTAAAAACAACAGCACTGGAAGGTGCATAATATGACATGAAGAGAATATGAATACTTTTAGATATTTAGAGAAAGTAAATAAAAAATTACTTTTATCTTTAATTATGATCATGATTTCTGGTTACGTTAGGCCAGCAGAGAAGGCCTTGCTGGCCCTGACGGCACACTACTGGTATATATGTGTGTGTATATATATATATATGTACTGTGTGTATATATATATATATATATATATATATATATATATATATATATATATATATATATATATATATATATATATATATATATATATATATATATATATATATATCAGTGACATGCGGTGAGGTTCATGGCTGGCGAGGCACTGACTTCATCACAGTCAGATTTACAAACATATGAACCCTAAAGAGTATCTTATTCACCATTTGATTGGCAGCAGTTAACGGGTTGTGTTTAAAAGCTCATACCAGCATTCTTCCCTGCTTGGCACTCAGCATCAAGGGTTGGAATTGGGGGTTAAATCACCAAAAATTATTCCCGGGCGCGGCACCACTGCTGCCCAATGCTCCCCTCACCTCCTAGGGGGTGAACAAGGTGATGGGTCAAATGCAGAGGACAAATTTCATTACACCTAGTGTGTGTGTGACAATCATTGGTACTTTAACTTAACTTTAACTTTACACATACAAACTGTAGCACACAAAAAAGCACATTTAATTAAAAAAAACATTATTATGGTCTTACCTTTACTTATAAATGAAGTCCATGCGCCGCTGTTGCGCTGGATTAATGCACCTCCGCCGTAGAATGCACCCCCTGACGGGAGTGTTATATCAACTAAAGCCCACACTTAAACTTTCCACGTGCAAGATTGAATCTATTTAAAAAAGTTATTTAATAAGAAGCCAAAAAGTGCAAAAACAATAATGTTCGTGTTGGAGGAGGTGTGAATGAATGAAATATGAAATCCGTGCTGCAGTCTGCAGGTGTACCTAATGTTGTGGCCCTGCAGTCATTCACAACTCCTCCAACACGAACATTATTGTTTTTGCACTTTTTGGCTTCTTATTAAATAACTTTTTTAAATAGATTCAATCCTGCACGTGGAAAGTTTAAGTGTGGGCTTTATTTGATATAACACTCCCGTCAGGGGATGCATTCTACGGCGGGAGTGCATTCACCGGCACAAGGAGGCGGGATTACTGCGAGCCTCAGCCAGTGCGTCTTCGCAGCAGTTTTGTGATTGCTCAGCACAAGAAATACGTTACACACATACAGTTGTTGACAAAATACACTGTACATTATATACCTCAGCTAACTAAACTATGGAAATGTATAATATAGTTCATGTTGTGTCCTTGGGCAAGACACTTCACCCTTGCTCCTGATGGCTGCTGGTTAGCGCCTTGCATGGCAGCTCCCGCCATCAGTGTGTGAATGTGTGTGTGAATGGGTGAATGTGGAAATACTGTCAAAGCGCTTTGAGTACCTTGAAGGTAGAAAAGCGCTATACAAGTATAACCCACTTATCATTTATATAGCAATACGGTCTCACTGCACAGCAGGCCAGCAGTTAGCCGAGTCCGCAATCCTTGTTGAGGCACAACTGAGTGACGTGCCTCAACTGGCTGCTGATCACAGCAAGTCTCTTCTCAGTATTTGAACGGCAAATGTAAAAATTCAGCGATTTGGAATAAAAATAATCTAAAACTGGTGAAATAACTTTATAGTATAATCACTGGATACATATAACAATTTAATTAATTTTTTTTCATTTTACATTTTTTTTCTTTCCATGATGGCACGTGAGGCCCCGCCTCACCTGCCTCCAGTGACTGCACGTCACTATATATATATATATATATATATATATATATATATATATATATATATATATATATATATATATATATATATATATATATATATATACATATATATATATATATATATATATATATATATATATATATATATATATATATATATATATATATATATATATATATATATATATGTATATATATATATATATATATATATGTATATATATATATATATATATATATGTATATATATATATATATATATATGTATATATATATATATATGTATATAGTGACCTGTCCAAGAGGGCCGCAAAAACACTTTTCATAAATACATATAGCAACAAAAAAACAGGAGCAGTTACACATTAGAGTTAAAAGTATAAATTACTTGTACAATAAACATAAAAACATGCAATAGGTAAACAACAACATGTTTCAATAAAAAACAATTACAGTGCCCAATAGAGACAGTTTTTTGATCTTTTAAAATGGCCTGAAATTCCCCCAAAGTGATGTATTCAGGTAACCTTCTGTAATTTATTCCATGACCATGGAGGAGCAAATCTGAAGGCTTTTTTTTACCAAGACTTGTGTTTGCTCTAGGAACCAACACGCCAAGGATGTCCTACAACCTTAAACTGTAGCCACTGGAGTGTCTACACATAGAAGAACACAAATAAGGGGGAACCAGACCAAGAAGTGATTTATATGTAAAAATCATCTATCGAGAAAATCTGCAGACTGATGGACAGTTTGTTGTTGCATATAAAGTGCAATGTTGGACAAGGTTGCCACAAACAGTAATACAACATAAGACACAGTGATATACAGTATCCATTTTTTTTAAATAAGAGGAAGGCGCATTCATAAAAAGCAAGTCTTCATAATCTAGCAAAGGCATAAAAGCGATCAGAATCAAGCATTTCCTAACATGTAGGAAAAAACAGGGCTTGTTTCTAAAAAAAATAATTGTTTTAATTTTGAGTTTAGACAAGTTTTTCAGTGTGAGATTTAAAAGACAAGTTCTCATCAATAACAAGTACGTAAATGTGACCATTTCACATTCAACCTTATGAGCAGTTGATATTTTTAGAATGTGTAGTGGATTGTCCGAAGCTTAAGCAGGCAACAAAAGTAGTTTAGTACAACAAATTTATTTACCCATTATCAGAAGTGCAGGTTGAATTGAGTTGGCCGTGCAGACAGACCACATGTACTCCGGAGCAAACAAAACACACACAAGCCAAAATCACTGTCGAGTTCCGGTCTTCTGCCATTTTTTATATGTCTCTTGTGCGTCACTGTTTTTTATCTCGTGCGTCACTGTTTTTATCTAGTGCGTCATGATTGTGTTGTTTTGGTTTGTCTGTTCCAAAACAACCTTGTATCTCTTAGTCATATTTGGAAAATCTAAACATTCTGTAGACAAGTTGGCATAACTCCATATTCACCTTTGTCCCACAACTGGTCCATTCAATGGCACAAAATAGAAGAGAATTGAAAATGAGCAGACATTCTTAATAGACAAGAAATATAGGTCAAAAGGTCAGAAATTCTACGACATACCCTCCTTCCAGGGTCCTAAGACCCTGGACCAAAACAATTTCTGATGTAGACCACTAAGTTAAATCTCTACCACAGATAGAGGCAAAAACCTCAATGTTTTTATACGAGGCAAAAATTCCGTCTATGACCCTCCTTCAGAGCGATCGCTGTTACCAGCCTGCAGTAAAACCATCTCACAGAACACAATTAGTGGCCTACCCTTTGATTTAGTGAAGGAATAACAAATACTTTGATCATGAACATCATTGAACATAAATAGATGAATGTATATAGACTTATGACTGTAAGACATTTGCAAAAATATTTTTTCCGGCATTTGCAATGAATGTAGTTGCCAATATTGTTAATTACCAATTGATTTTGAACACACAACTGAATTTCGTATGAGTCCATGTTCGATTAGTGCTCGTATAGATGGCTCGGTGGTGCCTCAGGCTGGTGACCTGCCGACACCTCGTTGGGCTTTTGGCTGCCTTGGTGAAGAAAGAGATCCACTCAAACAGTCTGTCTCTGTCTCTTCTTGGGGTGTGGTTCAGTCCATTGGGCAGACTGTTTAATGGCATGTCTGTGCTGGCCGAAATTGGGGAAAAGCTGAGAACAAGTTGGAGCTGTGGGGGCTTTGGGGAAGGCTGGGGCAGAGTATGGGGCTTGGGGCTTTGGTCCAGGCCCTCGGCTTGCTTCCAGGCCTCCTCGCTGCTTCGGCACTCCCGACACTTCTTTCCACAGCTGCTGGAGTCCCGGTGGACACATTGGCTGGCAACCTTAGTCGTTCTCATCATCGCTGGCAAGGTGTTGTCCCTCCTCTCGGTTCCCTCCAGTCAGGTATCGGGTGTTGGTCCTGGATTGGCTTTGACCGTGCCCCTCCTAGCGAGTGCAAGGGAATCTGGAGTGGCTGCTTTCATCCTCAAATCTGCACAGAGGAACTGGCACACAAATTCTACATTTTGCAAACATACCATTTTGGTCTCATGGTCTTTCCGCCTTCCTAGGAAGCTGCTGGTCCTGAGAAGTGCTGATCTTGTGACTGAAGACGATAAAATAGGTGCCGTTGTTTGACCTAATCTTTTTTGGGGAAACCATGTCGGGTTATTAGATCATTCACAAAACATTTAATTACTGAATTGGCACCCTCCTTTGAGGTTGGGGTTGCTTTCGCCAACCACTGCAATTGTCAATCTAAATCATTACATTCCCTTATTCTTGTACCGGATTGATCATATCGATTAAATAAAACCTCAACACGCTCAAACTTGACCCAATCCAAACTCACCTCCCCCCTCTGTCCCTGAAACAGGGACAGTGTTAGTTGTAGTAATAGTAATAGTAGTAGTAGTAGTGGTAGTAGTAGTAGTTTCAGAAACATCCAAGAAAAAGAAAAGGCAGCTGATAGTCAAGCGCAGCAAGAACAGAGGCGGAGGACAGGTCATGTTTGAGGTCACTGTTCGCTTTTGCAATAGTACTTATATTTTACAACACCTAGTGAATTATTGTGGCCTCAATAATTCACTAAATAGTTGTATTTAATTTAGTCTATCTATGATGGGACAATGCACAGAAACATTAAGTTCAGAAACAGATATGTTCTGTACCAGATTATATCTAAATAGCTACTTTCCATCTGTAGTCCCTGGCTACCTAAATTAAAGGGATCCAAAAATCAAGCAATAAAATTATGACACTAATTAATCATAATAAATATATACATTCATAATAATCAATAATTAATCAAAAAATAATCATATTGTAGCATGTAATCAAATTAAGAAAAGTCATAAAATGCCCCTTCATGGACATATTCTTAATATACAATACAACCACACCTTATTTACATCATCACACAAAGACAACACATGCTCTTTTTCACATCTGTCATCATTCGTAAAAACAACCAAGATTTTAACAGCCATACCTCACAATTTACAACAAAAATGCTCTCATGGATAAATATAAAACACATTAAGTTGATGTGTCAACATAATGCCCCTCTTAGTGACCGTGTGAGCAGCCTTGATTGCTCCAAAGCCACTTTTTAACTTCAAATGTTCTATTCCTTTTGTTATAACGTGGAGAAGGCTAATTGGTCTGTACTTGTTCTGGTCTTCTTTATTTCCTGCTTTATGGATTTAATTATAGTAGCAGTTTCTCGACGTGGTAGGGAAAGTGTTTTCCGTTATTAATTTATTTATCAATTGTTGTTATACGAGCAATAATACAATACTTATATGTTTTTAGGAAGATAGTGTCCAACCCATATATATATCTCTAGATCGTGAGTCTGATAATGCAGTGAAGATTTTGTTTAACTTTGTTTCATTTGTTAATTCTAAAATTAGTCCATCCTGAATAAATGACAATTATTTGCACTGATTTTGAGGGACTTTTTATTCAGGGTTTGTACAGACTGGATGAAATGTTCATTAAAATTATTACTTATGTCCAGACTGTCTGCGATAGTAGCGCCATTGATAATTAATGTTATAGTGTTGTTTCTTGTTTGCTCTCTTTCCGTGAGTTTGTATCTGGTTTTCCATAACTTTCTAATGTTCCCTTTTGCAGCTTTGATTAATTCTAAGTGAAAGTCAGCCTTAGACTTCCGCATAAACATTGTAACTTTGTTCCTCCAAACTTTTAAAATCATACGATCTGTATTTAGACCTGTTTTAATTGCTCTTTTGAGAGCTGAGTCCCGATGTCTTTATTAGAATCCAAATTGTTTTATTAATCCAAGGTATTTTTATTTTAGCACTCTTCTTTCTGGTTTTGTATTAGTGTATTTACAGATGATCTCTTTGATTTTTGTCATCCAATTGTAATTCTAGTAGGGCTGCTTATCCTTTGTATCATTGTAGAAGCCGTTTATAATATCCTTAAATTTCTTTCTACGCGTCTTATTTAACCAGTCCAGATTAACGTCCCTCATGACGTTACTTCTTTCTTTCATACTATGCTGAGAATGAATCGAGAAAAATGTCTTTAGCTGTGGTCGGTCGGTATACTATAATTACCTTGAAATACATTTCTGAGGTAAATGTAATTTAAATTTTAACATACTCAAATTGATCTACTTTTAATGTTTTCCCTTTCATAAATCATAATTCCTCCCCCCTTTGTCACTCGATCTGTTTTTTCTGTAATGTTGTACCTCGGGACATTAATTAGAACGAAAGGTGTTGTGGGTTTTAACCATGTCTCTGATAGACAAGGTAATCCAGATTATAGTCTGACATTAACTGCTGTATTTGTTCAGTATGTTTCCTGTGGTAGAAAGTTTAATGATGCTGACACGTTTGTTACTGAATACTTTCTACAGACTTCTGTCTCTAAGCGACTTTGTGTATGTAATAAGCAACTATAATTATTTGATATGCTTAAATGTGTTATTTTAGCTCAGCTGTTGTGTAGCTGCTAGCTCCTTGTAGCCTACAGCAGGAATGTCCAAATTGCAGCCAATAGCTATGTTTTTAACAGACAACCGAAATAATTAAAAATGTGGTATTTGCGTATCGGTCCAATCAGCGGCAGCTACGCCCTGTTTTATCATTTGACCTAAATTTTTGGTTTCGTAGGCAGGACAGAGAGCTAAGGAACAATGTGGGTCATTAGTTGTCCATCTTATACCAAGCTAATTGTTGTAAGGATAGTTCACATGAGCGGCCATACCTTGAGTCCCACCATATATAAGAGTCAAAAGGCTCCTATTATGAGTCGTCTAATTGGTGATCATACACTTTGGCGGTTTGGGTGGCAGGGCACACGGACGCACCTCAGTCAGCCAGTGCTAGGACAGTTGGAGCAGTCCCCGTCCTCCATTCGTTCCTGGGAGGCGTCCCCAGTAGTTGTCAGCTGATGTTGTGCTGTCAGGCAACATCAGGACGTTCCTTCTGTGCGGTATTGAATTGTCAGGGCACAGTTTGTAAGCAGTTCATTACAAGGTGTGTGCAGGTTGACCACAAAGGAATGCTTCAAAGATTGTGTAGAACATTGTCCGTTGACACTTATGTCCAGCAGGGGTCTGTTTGTATCCTGCTGTTCGTCCTGCTGTGGGCGTCCTCTGTCACAACGTATTTTTTGTGAGCATGTTCTGGCTACACTTTGGAGCTTGTCTTGTTCAGAGAAGTTGGCAGTCCCCCGGCTGCATATCCTTTCCACCCTCGCTTGACCTAGGACAACCGTGGCTACCACCCAAGTCCGTCTGTATGGTTTTACGTTTTGTTGAGGTTTTTTTTTCCTCCAGAATTTGGAACTCAAAACATGTACACCCATCATTTTCATATCCTCTCGGTTAGTTCAATTTTGCATATCACGTTTTAAAATCACAGTCTTAACTATCCCATTAAATGTTAATCAATAACCCTAATTCAAAGATTATACGTACTACTTCATGTGTATTTAGGTACCCTTTTAATTCACTTAAAGATTATCTATGAGTTAATTTAAACTATCATGTGTCTATCAGTAGGCGCGAGCAAGCTGTCATGCTTGCACTCTGACCTCCCGCTGTGCGTGATATTCTCCAAAACAAAAGAATGTTTTTTTTTATTCTCGTTTTTCCATCTTCTCTTTCACACTAGTCACAACATGCACACACACACATTGTTTTGTGCCAGCTGTCCTGATATCGCAGCACAAACACCTCACAAGGCCACCTCCCAGATGTATGGTGGAATGCAATGTCTAATTAAAAATATAAATTACTCCAAACTAAAAATGTCAGACTACACTTTAAAGTTACCCGACTTAAACTTACTTTTATTAAATTAATTTCCACACTAACCTCCACCACAGCAGACATCTTCCTCAATCCTATCCCAATACTCCCATATATTAGAAAGGTGTTTCACAATAGTGGTTAAGTAGTTATTTCAAGTAATAAATCTCAATATGGGGAAATTGATAAGACTAAATTTGCCCTAGTGTGTGAATGTTGTCTGTCTATCTATCTGTGTTGGCCCTGTGATGAGGTGGCGACCTGTCCAGGGTGCAAAGTCAAATTGTGAAACAAAAATTAAAGTTGAATCAAGTGGAAATTGACAGAGTATATGAACTACATTCTTGAGAATAGTAATTGATCATTAATATGTTGGAAGCCGCATATTGAACATATTAAAGAAAAATATCCAAATCCATTGCTATTCGGTATAAAGTAAACACATGCTGAATAAGAAATGTCTGCATATGTTATGTCATTCATTTATTTTTTCCATATGTAACATTGTTTTGAAGTTTGGGGAAATTTTTATAAAAGAAATATAGACCCAATACTTAAACTTAAAAGGCTCATTTCAATAATACACCAAGCATTATTATTATGATCATACCAATCCATTTTTTATAAGTCATAATGTGTTAAATGTTCAGATAATTTAATTTTAAAACAATGGCAATTATGTTTCAGAGTAAAGAACAACAGCCTTCCAGTTTGTATTCTTAGCTTATTTACATTATGAGGAGAAAACTATCATTTACGGGGATATTGATTTTTAAAATAGGTCAAGTAAAATAAAAATAAAAACACAAATGTATTTCAGTTTTAGGAGTTAAATGATGGACCATCCTCAGTGATGAGCTGAACACATGTAGTTTTTTGTTATGGTTTTGGAGACCCTTGAAAAGTAAAGTTTTTTGAACATTATAAAATATAGTAACAATTACTTTCATCTTTTAACGTTGATGATCCAGGTAATTTAATGTTCAGTAAATGTATATCATAGGCCAATATAAGCTTTGGCTTCCGCCTATTCTTTTTTCAGTCATTCTTTTTCTTTTCTTTTCTTTCTGTGTGTAAATGTGTATGATTGTTAATATGTCTAATCTGTACTGTTAAACTGCTCACACAAACTGATTGATTATATGACCAAAATAAACTTATTTCATTTATTCATTCATTATCTATTGCACTCATAGTTTTATTCCATTTTGCATGTAATTATTCCTATTGATTTCTTCCCATTTCACTCAACCAACCAAACAAACAATCTTCCTTCACCTGCTCTCTCTCTTTCTCTCTCAATACAAACACAATAATCCAAAATAATCAGTCTTATAAAATAATTTTAGCTTTAGATATGATTTAGGGCAGTGGTTTTCAACCTTTTTTTTCCAGTAAAATAAAGAAATAAAATACAGCATATTGTCATCAATTTCTGATTAATTAAATTGTATAACAGTGCACCATATTGCTCATTTGTTGTGGTCTTACTTGACTTATTTGGACAACAACAAAATATAAGAATAACTAAAACGTTTTAAAAATTAAACAAGTGATTAAATTATAATAAAGATTTCTATACATATAATCAATCATCAACCTTCTTTGGATATTGTAATAGAGATCCATCTGGGCTCGTGAACTTAATTCTAAATATTTATTTTGTTGAAGTATTATTCTTCTATAATTATATTTATAAAGGATTTTGAATTGTCGCTATTTTAAAATATTTGAAATCTCAGGTACCCCCCTCCTTTGAGAACTACTGATTTAGACTATAAAAATAATTTGTCCCACACATCATTAGACTGTACAACTCCTCTTTGGGGGGGCTAGGATGACAGGGAATGCAAAACAATAACAGTACAATACTTTTTTATATCATGGTCGTTAATGCCTAGTTTCTCTTATTATATTCTTATTTTACTGTTCTCTTTTTATTCTCCTTGTAATATTTTTCTATTTTTTTTCCATTTATACCCTTATTAGTTACTGTTTACTTTTTACTTCTTCTTCCTGAGGGAACTCTCCTGAAGGAATCAATAACGTGTTATCTGTCTATCTATCTATCTATTACTAACCCGAGCACAATTCATGACGTCATGCTCATCTTGCAGACAGTTATTTCCATTTAGTTTTATTCTTTACATGTAATTCTACATGCACCTTTATTTATCACTTTGAAATTTTGCTTTCTTTTGTTATTTATTTACATTATTATTTCTGGTTTACTTGCTGTCTGTTTACTTAAGTTCTCATATTTTGGTCTGTCTTCCTTCTGATTAGAATTTGTTTAACGCTTCCCTACTTTTTGTTTTGACTATGGCGCTGAGTGTTGGCGACTCTTATCTGTACTTCTTCAGACTCTATGTTTCACAGTTTGCACAGATGCCCTTAGATGTTTTAGAATATAAATTTAACTTTTATTTTATTGTGTGTTTATTCCTAAAAAAAATTTAAATGTCAATGTATAATCAATTTATCTTTATCAAATTTAAATTCAATATTATTAATTTATTTGTTGTATAACTATTAATTCAAAGTTACAATGTGTCCTACTCTATGATGTGCGTGTGTGTGTGTGTTTGTCTCAACTTCCACACAGGAACTGGATGGATCAGATAAGCAGCAAGGCTGTTCAATACAGTATATTACACACATAATTAATGACTAATGAATTTAACAATGCTTAAATGTCCCAATCCAAATGTATGTATTGATATTTAAATGTTTATTTATTCATATACAGTATATTTTATTTTTCCTATTATCAAAACCAACCTGTCAGCCTTCTCTTCAGATTGAGTACAGCTGTCCACTATATATAAATATATATATTTTTTTTTAAACTAGCTCAATGCTAATCTAATCCAATGATATGCTAACTCAATGCTAACCTAGCTTAATGCTAACCTAGCTCAATGATATGCTAACTCAATGCTAACCTAGCTTAATGCTAACCTAGCTCAATGCTATCCTAACTCAATGCTAACCTAGCTTAATGCTATCCTAGCTCAATGCTAACCTAGCTCAATGCTATGCTAACAGTGTCACACCTCTTCGGCCCACGCCTCACGCAGCTGTCACTCACACAGCTTCGTCACACGCACACATCCCTTATCTTAAAATGTCTTCCAGCAGGGCCTCCTTTTTTTTTTTTTTTCTTTTTTTTCTTACTGAGTCACATGCACACACATCTTTCCCCAAAAAAGCGAGAGCCTTCTTGCAAACCACAGTGTCACACAGTTACAATCACCAGCACAGTTAAAAATAAATGCAACAGTCAACTATTTTTCTCATCCAGAAGCACAGCTGTATCATATCAGAACCTTAATAATAAGAACAACATTTACCATTCACTCTTAGATGGACAAATAGTCAAGTTTAAGGAGGGTATTCTGGACTTCCCTGCTTAGACTGCTGCCCCCGCGATCCAACCTCTGAGAGCGGAATAAGATAATTAAATGGATAGATCATTCACTCATATGTTTTCTGTACATAAACTTTGTCTACTTTCTCACAAGCACACACATTTTAGACAATTTCCCAACTTTTACAGATAGCGGGGCTGTGAGAAAAAGCGTGAAGGGAGGTTGCGAGAGGGGGGGAGAAAAGAAAGGGGGGAATTAAACCAGATAAGAAACCAGGTGCTTCACAAAAGTTATTAAATTACGCATATATCTAAATGTACCAACATAAACTGACTCACTCAATACACACACATTTCAGCATTCATCATTATACACACACATTTATAAATTACAATACCACCCCATGTCCGGACAAATATAAACAACTAATGCATGCGTGCTTTTGTGGAATCGGCCGTCTCATTAACAAACACAGGTCCCTTCATTACTCATACAACGGTGATTAAACCGTTCAGCGGAGCAGCCCCTGGTTTTACTCCCTGACCAATACACGGCAACAGCATAAAAGCACCATAGAGTCACTGATAATCACCCAATGCTCTACAGCAGGGTAGCCCGTAAGGACTAGATGAGTAGCCCGCCGGCCTGTTCTAAAAATAGCTCAAATAGCAGCACTTACCAGTGAGCTGCATCTATTTTTTTTATTTTTTTTATTTACTAGCAAGCTGGTCTCGCTTTGCCCAACATTTTTAATTCTAAGAGAGACAAAACTCAAATAGAATTTGAAAATCCAAGAAAATATTTTAAAGACTTGGTCTTCACTTGTTTAAATAAATTCATTAATTTTTTTACTTTGCTTCTTATAACTTTCAGAAAGACAATTTTAGAGAAAAAAATACAACCTTAAAAATGATTTTAGGATTTCTAAACACATATACCTTTTTACCTTTTAAATTCCTTCCTTTTCTTTCCTGACAATTTAAATCAATGTTCAAGTAAATTTATTTTTTTTATTGTAAAGAAAAATAAATACATTTTAATTTAATTCTTCATTTTAGCTTCTGTTTTTTCGACGAAGAATATTTGTGAAATATTTCTTCAAACGTATTATGATTAAAATTCAAAAAAATTATTCTGGCAAATCTAGAAAATCTGTAGAATCAAATGTAAATCTTATTTCAAAGTCTTTTGAATTTATTTTAAAATGTTTGTTCTGGAAAATCTAGAAGAATTAATTATTTGTCTTTGTTAGAAATATAGCTTGGTCCAATTTGTTATATATTCTAACAAAGTGTAGATTGGATTTTAACCTATTTAAAACATGTCATCAAACTTCTAAAATTAATCTTAATCAGGAAAAATGACTAATGATGTTCCATAAATTCTTTTTTTAAGTTTTTGTCTTCTTTTTTTCGGTTGAATTTTGAATTTTAAAGAGTCGAAATTGAAGATAAACTATGTTTCAAAATTTAATTGTAATTTTTTTCGTGGTTTCTCCTCTATTAAACCGTTCAATTAAGTGTAAATATAATTAGTTATTGAAAACAACATAGAGTTAAAGGTAAATTGACCAAATTGGCTATTTCTGGCAATTTATTTAAGTGTGTATCAAACTGGTAGCCCTTCGCATTAATCAGTACCCAAGAAGTAGCTCTTGGTTTCAAAAAGGTTGGTGACCCCTGCTCTACAGTCATCATGTTTTGGTCAGTTCCATACAGTTTCACCAAAGCTTCACCAAAGCTCCACCAAAGCTCTACCATATGGAGCGCGATCTTTATCCATCTATACTGCAGCCAATTAAACAGAACGTCGTGACAAATACAGCTCAGTTGATCTCCTTTACCGGAGTCACCAAACGGTCACCCAAAATGAGGCTTTTCCACCACTGCAGTTTCCACATAGAGAGATATGTCGCACATTCATAGACTTCATAAATTTGTATGGGCCAAATGTCACACCAGTTAGCAAACCCTTCCTTAAATTTAGCTGTATCCAACTCTGGCTAATTCTGATGCACTTGCAGAAAGAAGCATCCTCTGCCAGCAACGACAGAGGATTAAGAGGTTAAAAGAAATTTTTCGTCTCACATAGTCTCCGCTTCAAAAACACTCCAAACCACCAAAATTCTATTAACAATCCCCTTATAGCTAAAAGCAAGAAATCACAAGTTTTCAACAAACACACAGACAAATGATCACATATAAAACAACTCAATCCAACCATAATTTACCCCATTCCAGGTTGTTTTTGGAGAACCTGACTAAACCTATATTTTATCAAAAACAGGTTCAGCAATTAGTCTTATCGATCCGGCTCTCTCCAGGCAGAAAATGTTTACACTTTAAGCAAACTGCTTATCTTGTGATGCGCGCGTGCAACACACTGTTTGCCTGACAGAGAGAGCGGGAGCGGCTGTCGACCTGTAGCTTCTGGGCCATGCTGTTCGTGACGCCAATTTGTGTAGTGGATTGTCCGAAGCTTAAGCAGGCAACAAAAGTAGTTCAGTACAACAAATTTATTTACCCATTATCAGAAGTGCAGGTTGAATTGAGTTGGCCGTGCAGACAGACCACATGTACTCCGGAGCAAACAAGACACACACAAGCCAAAATCACTGTCGAGTTCCGGTCTTCTGCCATTTTTTATATGTCTCTTGTGCGTCACTGTTTTTTATCTTGTGCGTCTCTGTTTTTATCTAGTGCGTCATGATTGTGTTGTTTTGGTTTGTCTGTTCCAAAACAACCTTGTATCTCTTAGTCATATTTGGAAAATCTAAACATTCTGTAGACAGGTTGGCATAACTCCATATTCACCTTTGTCCCACAACTGGTCCATTCAATGGCACAAAATAGAAGGGAATTGAAAATGAGCAGACATTCTTAATAGACAAGAAATATAGGTCAAAAGGTCAGAAATTCTACGACACATGTTCAACGGCAGTCGTTTGCCATTAGAAAAGAACATCACCTTGGATTTCTCTGCATTTCGCACTAGTCTCAGCTGAGTCAACTGGAACTGAACAACATCAAAAGCAGACTGCAGGAGCTCAAAGATTTGCGCTCACAAAGAGATGGACAAACAAAAACCCACTCCATTATTGTTGTTAATAATTCAGCATTGTTTGAGGTCTGCTCTCTACTAAGTGCATCATGTCTAATTTTGGACTTTTGCACCAGACAAATGCTCAATTATGAGATGTGCACTTTTTGAGCAAGAAATGTTGACGTGCTATGCGGGACGTGAAGCCTCTGTGTCAGATGTGAGGAACATTTATTGATTGTACAGACTCTAGGACAGGTGAACACATGCTGACTCTGAAGAAAGAAATTCAGAATGATGCTGTTGTGTGTGTGTGTGTGTGTGTGGTTGGGGGGGGTTGCTTCCTTTTGATGTGAGCACGCTCACTGCAAGGGTTGCTATGGCAGCTTGCGGATGGAGAGAGTGAGAACAAATGGGGGTGTGTGTTCCTGCTCATGGTGCTGGTATGGTGCAGGGGCGCTAATTGAGTGCACTGGCAAACATAGAGGAGGGGATCGGGGATGGGGTTCCTCAACAATGGGAGGATTGTGAGAGAGGTGAGCTGGGTGTACATCGCGCAGATCCATCCAGAACAGCTTAGCTGCATGGAGCCCACCCTGCGCACACCTGCGCCCTTCCATCTCCCTCACTCGGTGCAGCAAAGATGCCTTCAGAAGCAAATGTGTGAGTGCGGCTGACAGAACGAGCCCATGAATCAGTGCTGCCTGCTCTCACACTCATCCCTCAAATGTGTGAGCGTGTGTGTGTATGTGTGTGTGTGTGCGTGTGTGTGTGTGTGTGTGTGTGTGTGTGTGTGTGTGTGTGTGTGTGTGTGTGTGTGTGTGTGTGTGTGTGTGTGTGTGTGTGTGTGTGTGTGTGTGTGTGTGTGTGTGTGTGTGTGTGTGTGTGTGTGTGTGTGTGTTTGTGTGTGGTGCCGCATTGTGTGAGTTGTGGTGGACCTTGCCTTGCAACAAATTCAGTCTGACAGCATAAACTGGATGCAGCAGGACCACTAGCCCAGTCCCCCTCCCCCATATGAGCTGAATCCTGCATCATACAGTTCATTATATTATATAACACCACCACCCCTCCACCCCCCTACCCCCACCTCTCTCTGGCACCCTTATTGTCGAAAGAGTGTCACACGGGGCTGGAAGTTTAGCTTTTGTCCCCTTCTGAGAAAGCTGCTTGACACCTCCATCTCAAGGGGGCGTGTCCACCAATGCCATGTGTGCATTAGCATGAACTAACATGCATCCATTTACAAATCTCTCTCTCTAGCTTCAGCATAGTGCTCCATTGCCATAGCAACAGGGGTTGGCAAATGCCCCAAATATCCAACGGCATGCTCAAGTCGGACCCAAATATGCTGACTTGTCTTTTTTAGGACACCTGCATTGTGGGTGTGTGTTGGAATGTGTGTGTGAGCAGAGGTAACACAAGCCCTTCCCTTAAAGCACAAGCGATATTGAAGATAGAGTGTCCTATATTTTTAATTGGTGCGCGTATCGCCACCTTCAGCCAATGAGCATCTTTGCTGCGCATCAGCTGCTACCGAGGGGTATTTGTCGACGTCACACATTTTTTTCTCCGTCTCCTTTTTTTCAAGCCCCCCCTCCCACAAACCCTTCCTTGTGTGTTTTTTTCCCCCTGTTCCAGCACCAGAGCGTCTTTCCCTCCGTCCTTCTGCCTGCTCTCTCCCTCTTTCTGCCGCCCACTCCTTCCCAGCCATTGATCTGACCACTCGCCGGCTTCTTCGCCTCATTGCATCACCCCCTGCGCTTTTCTGTGGAGTTTTTATTCTCCCCCCTCCGTCAAAAGGTTGGAGATAAACCCTAATCATTTTGGGACACCCCCTCTTCCGAACAGATATTTAAAAGAAGCCCACCATGGCGAGCACTGAGGATAAACCGGCCAACAAGGAGAATGCGTCCAGCTGGAAGGACTCCTTCTACAACCCAAGGACGGGCGAGGTGATGGGTCGTACGGCCGGCAGCTGGGGTAAGGACCCCTCCTCTCACTTAAATGCATTAATATGTCAGCCATATATGTGCTTTCATGGCCATCTGGCCTATTTGAAGGCGTAAAGGAGAAGCCTGCACCGTGGTGTTCATATAATGCAGCAAATGAGTCATTAAAACCAAGAATGTGCATGGATGGCCAGATTATAGTGATGATGATGATGATGATGCCTTCAACCTCATCTCACACCAGGAGTGGGCCTCAGCATCCCTTTGCTGCACCTATATAGCTGATCACTTTTATGTAAGAGGCATAGTAACACAGCAGTCAGCTCCTATAGGCTACAGCGCAGGGGCCGCCATGCAGACCGGGCCCCTGCACTGCTGTGCAGTGGGATGCTCCATTGCAGTCGCATGGCCGCCCACATTAGCATGCCTGTCAAGGTCAAATGGGATTCCCTCTCTTCTTTTTCTCCCCCTCCTCTTCTCCGGGCACTAAGCATTGTGGGATACTGTTAGGGAGGATTGACAGAAAGGAGGGGGGGGGGGTGATGCACAGCGACAAGTCATGGGCATCCGTGGACCATTTTGAGGCTACAGTGGAGGAACAGAAGCATACATGTTGGACTTCAGCTTCAGCCTCCTAACGATGAAGATGCATCCAAAATGGTTTCTCTCAAAGGAGAAATTGATTGTCCAAATGTGTGTGTGTGTGTGTGTGTGACAGGTAATAATCAATTCTACATTACTCCTCTCCTTTTCTATGTTCTCCCCCAGCCCTCATCTTGCTGTTCTATTTGGTGTTCTACTGTTTCCTGGCGGGCATGTTCGCCCTGACCATGTGGGTGATGCTGCTCACACTGGATGAGCACGTGCCCAGGTACAGAGACCGCGTTCCTTATCCAGGTTAGTGTCTCCTCGTCCTCGTGTTTACTACCATGAAGCTTTCAGCTAATTGCAACAGCGTGTCTCCATTCATATTTGATCAGTCGGAACGACAGAGTAAATTTAGTCCTGCCGTCTGTATCGACCAGGTCGGCATATCTTCTGTCTCCGGGATTCAAGGAATTTTATTGTCTTACCGGCACACATGAGCTCCTTCCTCCTCATGCTGTCTTCTTACAGGGTTGGTGATCCTTCCAAACTCGCCGGACATCACTTTCAGCAGAGGCGACCCATTGAAGTATGCGGGCTACGTGAACCACCTGGAGACCTTCCTGCAAAGTGAGAGCACTTACTATACTGAACAAAAATATAAACGCAACTTTTGTTTTTGCTCCCATTTTTCATGAGTTGAACTCAAAGATGGCAAACTTTGACTATATACACAAAAGACTTATTCCTCTCAAAAAAGTACACACAAATCTGTATTAGTCTGTTAGTGAGCATTTCTTCTTTGCCAAGATAAACTATCCCACCTCACAGGTGTGGCATATCGAGATGATGATTAAATAGCATGATTATTGCACACAATTAAAGGCCACACTGAAATGTGCAGTTTTGCTTTCTTGGGATCTGGGGGGGGGGGTCAGAAAAGCACCACTGACCACCATTATTTTCACACAGTGCAACACATATCATTGGCATAAGGTTGATCAGGTTGTTGAAATGTTGCTCCACTCCCCTTCAATGGCTGTGCCAAGTTCATAGATATTGGCAGGAAGTGGAACACGCTGTCGTATACGCCTATCCACAGCATCCCAAACATGCTCAATGGTTGACATGTCTGCTGAGTATACTGGGATGTTTTCAGCTTCCAGGAATTGTGTACAGATCCTTGCAACATGGGGCCCTGCATTATCATGCTGTGACTTGAAGTGATGGTCTCGGGTGAATGACACAACAATGGGCCTCAGGATCTCGTCACGTTATCTCTGTGCATTCAAAATGCCATCAATAAAATGCACTTGCGTTAGTTGTCCATAACATACACCTGCACATACCATAACCCCAACCCCACCATGGGCCACCCGGTTCACAACATTGACATCAGCAAACCGCTTTCCCACACGACACCACACATGTTGTCTGCCATCTGCCCTGAACAGTGAAAACCGGGAATCATCCATGAAGAGAACGCCTCTCCAACATGCCAGACACCATCGAATGTGAGCATTTGCCCACTCAAGTCTGTTACAACAACCAACTGCAGTCAGGTGGAGACCCCAACGAGGATGACGAGCATGCAGATTAACTTCCCTGAGATGGTTTCTCACAGTTTGTACAGAAATGTGTTGGTTATGCAGACCAATTGTTGCAGCAGCTGTCCAGGTGGCTGGTCTCAGACGATCATGTAGGTGCACCTGCTGGATGTGGAGGTCTGCGGTTGTGAGGCTGGTTGGATGTACTGCCAAGTTCTCCAAAACCCCTTTGGAGACGACTTATGTTAGAGAAATCAACATTCAATTCATGGGCAACAGCTCTGGTGGACATAGCTGCAGTCAGCATGCCAACTGCAAGCTCCCTCAGAACTTGCGACATCTGTGGCATTGTGCGATGTGATAAAACTGCACATTTCAGAGTGGCCTTTTGTGTACAGCATAAGGCACACCTGTGCAATACTCATGCTGTTTAATCGGCATCTTGATATGACACACCTGTGAGGTGGGATGGATTGTCTTGGCAAAGAAGAATGATAAATGGGTTATACTTTTATAGCGCTTTTCTACCTTCAAGGTACTCAAAGCGCTTTGACAGTATTTCCACATTTACCCATTCACACACACATTCACACACTGATGGCGGGAGCTGCCATGCAAGGCGCTAACCAGCAGCCATCAGAGGCAAAGGGTGAAGTGTCTTGCCCAAGGACACAACGGACGTGACTAGGAAGGTAGAAGGTGGGAATTGAACCCCAGTAACCAGCAACACTCCGATTGCTGGCACAGCCACTCTACCAACTTCGCCACGCCGTCATGCTCACTAAGACAGATTTGTGTACAATTTTTGAGAGGAATAGATCTTTTGTGTATATAGTAAAAGTTTTAGATCTTTGAGTTCAACTCATGAAAAATGGGAGCAAAAACAAAAGTGTTGCCTTTATGTTTTTGTTCAGTGTAATTCACATTCCATGTGCTGAGGAACCAAACTTGATGTGGGTTATATTAAAAAAAATAATTTACACCAGGGGTTTTACAACTTTTTGACCTCAGGGCCCAACTTTTCTACTACAGAGATCTTGTCATTAAGACGCAGCAAAACTAACAAAAATGACAACGCTAACGCCATACATTTATCTGAAGTAGGGATGTAACAATTACCGGCATAATGATAAACCACGGTAATATTCTTGTGTCAAATTTTTATTAGCCTAAATCCCTGATTGATAACCACGCGTTGAGAGACGTAGTTAGCTGAAATGCTAACATGAATACAAGACACGTTAACGTTTAAAAAATAAAACTTGGTTAAAGATTTCAGTCTGCGTGTATAAGTACTTTTTGAGCACATTCAACGATACCATACAATTTAGGTGACAATAATCGTGATATGAAATGTTCATATCGTTACATCCCTAATCTGAAGCAACAAACACATATTAGCATATGGCGCTCTAAATGAGGTGGATCTCGTCTCAATCAAACATGTTTATTATTTAATATGTCTGACAAGTGTGGTCAAACAGAAGATCTTGTCATTAAAACACAACAAAAGCTAACATAAAGGACAAGGCAAACTATTGTCTGAAGCTAAGCAAACAGATGCGAGCCACCACCATGTGAGCTGAACATCAGAAATGAGGACCACCTAAAAATTCCCGAGTGTTAATTATTTCATGTGTCCAAATATGTCAACACACACATACTGTATATACCGTTATATTCTGGTGAAACAAAAGATCATGTTAATAAAACACAAACGGCCAGTGTTCTCATAAATACCAAAACTAACGGAACATCTCAGTGATGGCCAAAAAACCTTTACACTCCATGCAATTTGGAGTTTTTGCACATCGTTCAACTGAATACGCATTAGCAGTGTTTTTAGATAAAGTTAATGTCATTTGGATAAAAAAATAAATATTTTTATTATAAATGAAAAAAGCATCTGTGGACCATCATGTACTTTTATCAAAATGTTCATCTTTTAAGTTTCCCACTATTGCCACAAAATGGAAGGAGTTATATTTATCCAATGAAACCCAAAATACACTGCAGTCAACTGAGGAAAATCCTAATTTCAACATTGTCCTGTAGGGATACCTCAATTTTGGGCCCCATTTTATTTTCCTTGTATATCAATGATCTTCCTGATATCTGCACAGATGATGCAGTGATTTTTACAAGTTCTAACTATCTCTCATCAGCCCTTACACTTGTAGACGAGCTAACAAGGTCGTGCCTACGACTAAACACTCTGCCAGTGCCAGAAAAACCTCCTTTGGTCAAAAGTTTTTTTCTCACAAGGCCTGCTAACTGAGGTAAAGTTTACCACCCACTTTAAGACAAATCCTTGATCACACACAAATTAATGAACCCAATGATAAAAGTCAATGTCATAATTTGAGCACTTACAAAAAACCCAATTTAGACACCATTTTACACGTCTTTATTTACACATCCTGGCATTTTATTCAGGTTATGTGCAATGTAATACAGCATTTAGAGTAATAGGATTTATATTTCTTATTTTAATCATATTTTTATTTCATTTCAATTTCAAGTAATTACTTGGCTTTTAATATCTCCTTCAATTACCTGATTATTAGGTATGTGGTGTATCATTGTTGATGTTGTTATTTAAAATAGACTGTATACACCAACTGGTTTGGGGGACTACAGGCGGAAATTAGCCTTTAGCTAAAACCTGACATATTTACATATTATATATAATAATAATAATAATAATACCTGGGATTTATATAGCGCTTTTCTAAGTACCCAAAGTCGCTTTACATGTTAAAAACCCATCATTCATTTACACCTGGTGGTGGTAAGCTACTTTCGTAGCCACAGCTGCCCTGGGGTAGACTGACGGAAGCGTGGCTGCCAATTTGCGGCTACGGCCCCTCCGACCACCACCTATCATTCATTAAACATTCATTCACCGGCGTGAGCGGCACTGGGGGCAAGGGTGAAGTGTCCTGCCCAAAGACACAACGGCATGGTAGGAGGCAGGGAGCAAACCTGCAACCCTCAGGTTTCTGACACGGGCGCTCTACCCACTACGCCATGCCGCCCCATTGAACATATGTATGTTCAAAAATATGTGCAGTTCCTGTTTTAAATAAAGAGAATAAAAGAAAAGAATAAACAAAAGTTAACACAAACAAAAAAGGCTAACTCCAGCGACCAGCTAACTGAAGCCCAGAACTGAGGACCAACTCAAGTCACAAGTGTTTATTATTAAACGTGTCATACAAATCTTGCCACAATAGCCATCACAATGGACTTTGCAGACAAGTTAGCCTAGCTTCTTTTTCATTTTTCAGCAGACCCTCCGGCACATTGCTGCCTCCCGCAGGTCACTTTAGGTACGCTTAGGCACGTAGGTCATTGGCCTGATGGTTACTGCGTTGGTCGTCTCCTTGTTGTACACAGGTACCCTTGGTGGTATTTGAAGGCACTGGGGGGTATTTTAAATTCTAAAAAAGTACAGTATACAGTAGAGCAGGGGTTCCTAACCTATTCGACCTCAAAGCCCAGCTTTTCCACTACAGAGGGTTTACTCAAATATTCAGTTTCAGGTCATTTCGAATATGCATAAAATACAATTACAAAGTAATGCATCACATAATTCCAGTTGTTCCATTACAGTTGGTAATTACCACTGAATTAGTAGCCCTACTCTTAATTTTAATAACAATCAATAATTATTTCTAACCTACTTAGGTAGGGTTTAACAGGATAAACCTTGTCAAATGATATAAAAAATGTGTTATTCACAAAGAATATTATCAAGGCTTAGGTCAGGCTGATTACAAAAATAAGTACTAATCAAATGTATTGCGAAAGAAGGGACTCATAAAGACCGATCAATTTACACAGTTACGCAGTGCTAAAATAAATATAGTGTAACTGAATATATATATATATATATATATATATATATATATATATATATATATATATATATATATATATATATATATATATATATATATATATATATATATATATATATATATATATATATGTGTGTATATATATATATATATATATATATATGAATGTATGTATATATATATATGAATGTATATACGTACATATATATATATATATATATATATATATATATATATATATATGTGTGCATATATGTATACATATATGTATATACGTATATGTATACATATATATATATATGTATACATATATGTATATACGTATATGTATACATATACAATATATATATATGTATGTATATACGTACATATATATATATATATATGTATGTATATACGTACATATATATATATATATATATATGTACATATATGTATATACGTATATGTATACATATATATATATATAGTGCTAAAAATAAATACAGTGTAACTAAATGTATCTATACATATATATATATGTATATATATATATATATATATATATATGTGTATATACATATATGTATACATATATGTAAACACCTATGTATATACGTATATATATATACATATATAAACATATATATGTATGTATATATATATATATATATATATATATATATATATATATATATATATATATATATATATATATATATATATATATATATATATATATATATATATATATATATATATGTATAACAGTGGTTCTTAACCTTGTTGGAGGTACCGAACCCCACCAGTTTCAGTTTCATATGTGCATTCACCGAACCCTTCTTTAGTGAAAAATAGAATGTTTTTTCAATTCAAGAAAAATGTATGTGTTTTTTTACTGGTGCACAAAATGAACTGTGCATGAACATCACCTTGTTCAAAGAACAAAACCAACACCATGCATGAACTCACAACAAAGTACACACCTTACACACATTACCATGAATTGATTGACGTGGACCCCGACTTAAACAAGTTGAAAAACTTTTTCGGGTGTTACCATTTAGTGGTCAATTGTACGGAATTTGTAATGTACTGTGTAAACTGTACAGTTTCATATAATGTATACTCTTCCTTTGCAATCTACTGGTAAAAGTTTCAATCGATCAATCAAAAAACCTACAAATCAGATGGAAAATTAGAGGGAACATTGTTTGGGGGTATCCATAATACACTGATAGGGAGAAGTTTTTATTTACACGATAAGTCGGATGTCTCTTTACCTCCGTGGCGGAGGCTCCACCGAACCCCTGAGGCCGACTCACCGAACCCCTAGGGTTCAATCGAACCCAGGTTAAGAACCACTGATGTATTCATAGATGCATATACGTACATATATATATATGTATACATATATGTATATGTATATGTATACATATATATATATATATATATGTATATGTATACATATATATATATATATATATATATATATATATATATATATATATATATATATATATATATATATATATATATATATATATATAACTAGATAGATACATTTAGTTACACTGTATTTATTTTAGCACTGCGTAACTGTGTAAATGTATCCGTCTTTATTAGTCCCTTCTTTCGCAATACATTTGATTAGTACTTATTTTTGTAATCAGCCTGACCTATGCCTTGATAATATTCTTTGTGATTAACACAATTTTTATATCATTTGACAAGGTTTAACCTGTTAAACACTAAGTAGGTTAGACATTGTGGAAGACTTGCTCTGGTTAGCGCCGGGCATGGCAGCTCCCGCCATCAGTGTGTGAATGTGTGAATGTGTGTGTGTGAATGGGTGAATGTGGAAAAGAGTGTCAAAGCGCTTTGAGTTCCTTAAAAAGGTAGAAAAGCGCTATACAAGTACGACCCATTTACCATTTACCATTTATGTTCGCTCTCCAATACATTTCATGTATGTCAATGTATGTATTTTTATGTCATTCTCAAGGCATTCAGAGCAGGTTGAGCATTGGTCCATGCTCCGACTTCGATTGGTCAGATCTAGTCCCATCTGGTTTAGATTGGTCAGATCTAGTCCCATCTGGCTTAGATTTGTCAGATCTAGTCCCATCTGTCTTAGATTGGTTAGATTGAGTTCCATCTGGCCAATCTGAGTCTAAGACTAGAACTGATGAAGCCTACTTGGATGAGAGGCAAAACGTCTTCTAAGACAAACTGAACGTTGCAGTTCCGATCTATTGAATGCCCTGAGATTTCAATGACCTGTATAAATGAGAACATCCATGGACATTGTTTAATCATATACTGTATGTAAACGACCACACGCCTTTTATCTATTTTCTTGTTAAAAAGGTCAAAACGGCACCTTAGGTGACCTATGCTACACCCTGGAAAGACGGTCAGGGTCAGTTGGCTACGTTAACCGATGGATAGGGTACAGTGGAACCTCAATTTATGAACTGGTTCTTGAACAGGGTTCGTAAATAAAAAAGTTTGTCCATAGTATAAATATGGTCAGTGGGTTCCAGCCTCGACAATAGTTCATATTTAAGTAATCGCTTGTACACTTTGTAGATTACTATCATACAAATGTAACAAGGGGGTGATGGATCAACTTTCTATTTAACTGAACTGTCCTCCTTCGGCCACCCTGCCGACACACACACACATTGTCACTAGCACAGTGGTGCACTCACACTTGGAAATCACTAAGCTCCCTAACGTTAACAGCCAAGTCGCTACAATGATTAGGCATTGGCGTTGTTAGGCCTATTTTAGGGGGGCTCAAGCCCCCCTAAAATGTTCTTAAGCCCCCCTAAATAATTTTTTTTTTTTTTTTTTTTTTTTTACAAATACATGCATATTTGACATATTCATTATAAAGTGGCCCGAATATGAGTTTAAATAAATAATCATATAACCTGTCATTATTCACTCAGTTTCCCCTCACCTCATAGCGTAAGGTAGAGAGCCCCTTTAGTGCGTCGGTATCCAATCCATTCCACATGTTCATATAGAAAATGCCCACATCACTCAAAAAACAGTCCGCATTTTCTCTGCGACCTTGCTTGCGGTCCTTGGACTTGTTCATATAGAAAATGCCCACATCACTCAAAATCCAGTCCGCATTTTCTCTGCGACCTTGCTTGCGGTCCTGCAGGTGTACGAAGCACATTAGCACACAGCACTGCAGAACAAGAACCTTGTGTCTGCAATTGTAAATAATTTAGTTTTTAAGTGTTGTGTTTCTTGTAGAATCTATATAAAGTAATATACATTAGCCTATTGTTAAAATAATGAAAAAAACTTAATTAAATATATTTGTTTTATTATATTGTTACATTAATAGCTGTTGTATTATTATAGGATGGCTTGTTAAACATTTCATAGGATTTTCAGAGGGTGGAAAAACCAAGACATTTAATATAAAATGTAAAATGAATAAATACATAAAAAGAAAAAGAAAAAAAATGGTTAAAAGCCATCGTCCCGGGGAGCATTTCATTTCGTCCCGTGCATTTTTTTTACCGTCCCTGGGACGACGGGACTACGTTCATCTCAAACCCTGGAAGTTACATTTTATTGTTTGCCTTATTTGTTTCAGCATTGCACTTTGAAGATGGTCCCTCAACTCTTTGACAGCTTTGGCTCTTTTTCAGATCAGCAGACATACTCTAAGTCTTTCTTATTTACAGTATATATAAACGTTTCTCATTTCTATTCAGACTTCCATATATATTTAATTTCCTTAACGGCTTGCCATAATATATAAATATATTATATACAAGACAAATTATCCCGATCCAGATATTACTTTAATTCAAGTAATCAAGTAATATTTCCAGGGCTTGAATTTACAACCATTTTAGTCACATATGTGCCCAAAATTCAATCTGTGCAACTTCAAAATATTTGGGAACAAACAATTATTGTATTGTGAGCTAAAGTGGTGGCATTAGCCTCTATGTTGTGAATGAATAACATAGAGGCTAATGCCATGACTTTAATTGTGTTTCAGTGTATCTTGAAGGATCATGCAAGTAATTGTTTCTTGTTGATGCTGTAAACAAAATGTCACTGTGCAAACCCATGTGTGTTGCTGTACTGAACACAGATTGAAAATAAACCGACTGAAAAAATAATAATAACAATGAATAATTTGTAAGTCTTTGTTAGCTGTTTGTGAAGTTTTGTGCTCGTGCGCTACGTTCGCTCGCATCCTGTGCATCTCCTGGGGGCTAAGCCCCCCCTGTCCTCAAAAGCTAGTGACGCCCCTGTGATTAGGAATAAAAAATGAAATCCACTTTACTTTGTTGGTTAATCTTCTTGGCGTGCAGCCGGAAAAAAGGGGGAAAGGCATTGTTGACAACGCTGTGGATACTTCCTGAATGTTGAAGATATTGCACTCTTTGCCACGCTGTCCCCCAAACTGGTAGATTAATAGAAGTAGACAATACATACTCCAAAGCCCGAACATGTTGTATTAGAAGAAAAGTGTAAATCCAGGTCTGTTATCTGTTCAGAGCGTTACGTGAACGATTGCTCAATAAACGAGTGCTGCGATAACTGTGTCCAAGTGCGGCTATTTCATGTTCCACAACGACTGATGCTTGTGTTTACCTCCTTTTCACAGAGGGTTACAATGACACCGAGCAGGAGAAGAACCTCGACTGCCCTCAAGGCGAGCACTTCCTGCAGGACAACAGCGAGGAAATGGAAAAGAAAGTGTGCCGCTTTAAGAGAGGCTACCTGAGTCTCTGCTCCGGCCTGTCTGACACCAACTTTGGCTACTCTGAGGGGAACCCCTGTGTACTGCTTAAACTGAACAGGGTAACTAACAACCTTGAAACCTGACTTCCCATTTGCTTCTCCTTCTGATACAAGTCTTTGCTCACCTTCCAGATCATCGGTCTGAAGCCTAAAGGGGATCCTTACATCAACTGCACTGTCAAAGTAAACCAATTCCCTCCAAACTAGACATGTTGCTCGCACAGTATGTCTATTTTTTGTCTTCTCATTTCTCACACAACAGAACGGTGTGAACACTTTGTTTGGTTGATCTTGATTTCATTGTCCCCTCCTGTCTGTCTGTTTTTGTTTCTTATTGACTTTTCTTCTGCATGCTGTCAGTGGCGACTTTAGGGTAAGACGGTATTATCAGGATTAGACCATTATGGGTGTATGTAGCAAGGTTATGGTAACCCCCAAAAACCAAACAAAAAACCCCACCCCCGTGCCATTGTCAAGCCATTGACTGTAACGCGCATACTGTGTGCCGCCAGTGTTCTACAGCAAGTGACAGCCGAGCACCTCATGCTTTCCACTTCATACTCCACACTAACCACGGAGGGTCATCGCTTATTAATGAGCTTATTTCTGTATTATTTGTGATGCATGAATCTGCTAACAGATTGTCTTCTCTGCAGAAAGAAAACGCCGTTCAGATGCAGTATTTCCCCAGGAATGGCCGCATTGACAAGATGTACTTCCCCTACTACGGAAAGAAAGCCCATGTGAGTATTTCTCTCAGGGTTCGGATGATCTCCGTTCTCATCCCACACTTACCTTCTGGTGCGTGCAGATGAACTACGTGCAGCCCCTTGTTGCCGTCAAGCTGCTGCTCTCCAAGGAAGACTACAACAAGGAGCTGACGGTGGAGTGCAGGGTAGACGGCTGCGACCTGCGCAACAACGATGAGAGGGATAAGTTCCTGGGCCGTGTCACCTTCAGGGTCACGGTGGTGGACTAAAAGAGGGAACAGGCCGGTCAAAAGGAACCCCCGAAGCAGAGGCTGCCCACATTTGAGCAAGGAAGGAAGTGTCAAATCCCTCTCAAGACAGCATTCGGGATAAGGCAGATTAGTTTGGGCCGTAGTAGGAGACGTCGAATGTTGCTTTGATGACATTAATGACCCTTCTTTCCTTCAAGATTCCTTGCTGACCTCCGCTAGGGAACAAGCCACATGCAGGCTCTGCTGCTGATCCATCCCAATCCCCCGGTTGCACAAGTCATATACTGTATCGCCGCCCCCAATCCCGCCATGGTCTTGCTTTCCTTTTCATATGATTAGCTAATTTATAGCCATTGCAAGCAGGCCAACTGGAGCTGTTGTGTTACTGCCAACTTGTTCAAGTGTAGTCCCCGGAAGAGCGCCGCTGTTTCCATCCCTCATCGACAGCATACAAGCGACGGTATTAGTTAGCGGTGGTCTTGAGAAGGGAGATTTGATCTTGTTGTGTAAGTGAAGACGTAGCTCATTTCCAGCACATATCACAAAGACTTGATAGGACCGTATGTTGATAATCCAGTATAGCCACTGTATCCCTATGTACATGAAACCAAGTCCCTTTCTACATAGAAATACATAGTGATCCTTATCATATAATAGATAGATTTTTGTGTCGTGGCCTATGTCGCCACAAGCCAGTCTCGTGCTGTCTGTCTGCATGTCTGTCCGTCTTTGTCTGTCTGCCCGTCTTCCTGTGTACTCACCTTTCCACTGCAATAGCCAACATGTGGGTGAGTCCTACAGGATCAGATGAGTTGTCTCCCCTGCAAAACGAGAAGACACATACCCAAAGTATACGGTCAATTGCGCTGAGGGGTAAAAAAGCATTGCAAACATCCACTGTAAGTATGTACTCTCTATCTCTACGTGCTCTATATCTATCTGGGTCTCAAAAAGATTGTTTGTTAGTTTTCTCTCTTCAGCCTGTCGATCTGATTGTCTGCCAATCTATTACTCTTCAATGTATATATATATATATATATATATATATATATATATATATATATATATATATATATATATATATATATATATATATATATATATATATATATATATATATATATATATATATATATATATATATATATATATATATATATATATATAAACACTATCCATATTTACTTAATCCACACTGTATTTTTGTCACACACAAAACACAATGTCTGTGGACTGTAAAGAAATAATTTAAGCAGAAGATTTACATGAAATGATCTTATTCAAAGCTATGTTTACACAGTCTTTAAGGAACCCACGTTTGAAAGAACAGCTTGTAACATCTCTTCAGGGTGCCTTAAGACCTGACTAAATAAATTGTGGAATAAAAGTGATTTTGAAGAAAAAAAGGGTATTTATTTGATGTAGTACTACAATACAAAATGTACAAAAGAAAAATTGTTTTGTATTCAACAAAACGTGTAGTTTTACAAACCCCAAAACCAGTGAAGTTGGCACTTTGTGTAAATCGTAAATAAAAACAGAATACAATCATTTGCAAATCCTATTCTATATTCAATTGAATAGACTGCAAAGATAAGCCACTTAACATTCGAACTGGAAAACTTTATTTTTTTGCCAATTTAGCTCATTTGGAATTTGATGTCTGCAACATGTTTCAAAAAAGCTAGCACAAGTGGCAAAAAAGACTGAGAAAGTTGCGGAATGCTCATCAAACACATATTTGGAACACCCCACAGGTGTACAGGCTGATTGGGAACAGGTGGATGCCATGATTGGGTATAAAAGAAGCTTCCATGAAATGCTCAGTCATTCACAAACAAGGATGAGGCGAGGGTCACCACTTTGTAAAAAAAATTGTGAGCAAATTGTCTAACAGTTTAAGAACAACATTTCTCAACGAGCTATTGCAAGGAATTTAGGGAATTCACCATCTACGGTCTGTAATATCATCAAAAGGTTCAGAGAATCTGGAGAAATCACTGCACGTAACATTGAATGTCCGTGACCTTGGAATCCTCAGGTGGTACTGAATCAAAAACCGACATCAGTGTGTAAAGGATATCACCACATGGGCTCAGGAACACTTCAGAAACCCAGTGTCAGTAACTACAGTTGGTTGCTACATCTGTAAGTAGTGCAAGTTAAAACTGTACTATGCAAAGCGAAAGCCTTTTATCAACAACACCCAGAAACGCCGCCGGCTTTGCTGGGCCCGAGCTCATCTAAGATGGACTGATGCAAAGTGGAAAAGTGTTCTGTGGTCTGACAAGTCCACATTTCAAATTGTTTTTGGAAACCGTGGACCAAAGAGGAAAATAATCATCCAGATTGTTGTAGGCGCAAAGTTCAAAAGCCAGCATTTGTGAGGGTATGGGGTGTATTAGTGCCCAAGGCATGGGTAAAGTTACCCATGATAACGTTGCTTGGATGGCAACATACGTTGCTCCAAAACCTGTATGTACCTTTCAGCATTGACGGTGCCTTCACAGATGTGTAAGTCATCTGTGAAGGCACCGTCAATGCTGAAAGGTACATACAGGTTTTGGAGCAACGTATGTTGCCATCCAAGCAACGTTATCATGGACGCCCCTGCTTACAGCAGCTTGGCTTCATAGTAAAAGAGTGCAGGTACTAGACTGGCCTGCCTGTAGTCTAGACCTGTCTCTCATTGAAAATGTGTGGGGCATTATGAAGCGTAAAATACGACATCAAGCAAGAATGGGAAAGAATTCCACCAGAAAAGCTTCACAAATTGGTCTCCTCAGTTCCCGATCGTTTACGGAGTGTTGTTAAAAGGAAAGGCCATGTAACACAGTGATGAAAATGCCCCTGTGCCAACTTGTTTGCAATGTGTTGCTGCCATTAAATTCTAAGTTAATGATTATTTGCAAAAAAAAAAAGTTTCTCAGTTCGAACATTAAATATCTTGTCTTTGCAGTATATTCAATTGAATATAAGTTGAAAAGTATTTACAAATCATTGTATTCTGTTTTTATTTACGAATTACACAACGTGCCAACTTCACTGGTTTTGGGTTTTGTAATTTGAATCGAGAACAAATGTGTCAAACAAGTCTTACCACAACATAGTTGGTTAGCAGTGACGCTAACAGTTAGCCTAGCTGTTCTTCTTTTTATTTCCCAATAGTGTGGCTTGTTGCTGCCTCTCAGAGGTCAGTTTAGGTACTACCTAAAACTTTTGGACTCAGTGTTGTGGTTTTCCATCTCCATTCTCCTCCTACAGTGTTTCCCAACTTTTTTTCGAGCCAAAGTACATATTTTTAAATCAGAAAATGTAACCACACACCACCAACCAAATAAGTCAGAAAAAGAAGATTAACTGAAATAATATTCCTTTTTTCAATTTGGTCAAATGTTCAATTTGGAGTTTGTTTTCCTGTTTAGTTGAACACTTTCGATAAATGCTGGACATTACTGCTTGATACATGTGTCCATGTGCAAGTAGGGATGTAACAATATCAACATTGTACTATTATCACAGTATCGTTGAATGTGCTCAAAAGTACTAAAAGTATGCTAAAATCTAAGTTGTATTTTTAAAACCTTTATGTGTCTTTTATTCATGATAGCATTTAAGCAAGCTAGCGTTTAGTGCTTCTCCACAAAAATTAGCATGCAGAATCAGTTTTTCTACGTGTGGTAATCAATCACGGTTTTGCTGTAGCTAAAATGTGAAATGTTAATGTTAACGGTCAGGAATTTTACTGCAGTGTATCATCATACAAGATGAGCCAGTGTGCTCATCTCAACACCTCTGTGGACATAATTGGGCCATCAGCTAATGGTGGTGGCTCAATCTTTCCCTGCCAACCCCGCTGATGCCCAATAATTGGTGTTACTGTGCCCCAAACTCCTCTGCTTCTTCCTTAGTTCTAGCCAGAAGATTCACTTTTTGGCCTCCTCAGCCAGTCCTCAGTTTCTGACACCTCCTTCCTTAGGCTGTCGACACCTTGTTGCTGAATGTAGCGGTTGAGAACCCGATGAAACACCTACATCCCACTTTGACAGATCACATGAAAGTTCTCCGACCATGCACTCGTCTGCTTACCTGTAACACTCCCACATGTTTGCGGCCTCTATATTCTCCTCCTACAGTGAACTTTAACAGCATGATGGTGTTGCGTGGCTCTGACCACATAATCCTGTCTGAGTGATGTTTTGACAACCTGCAATTAGACCATCATGGACCACTCTCTGCTGGGAGTCCAGTTTCTTTTTGGTAGGGTTTGTGGTGTTCTTTCAGCTCTTGAAAACAAAAGAGCAAGTCTTGCTGGACCACGGACACGCTTCCATCTGCCCGACACCTCTTCCAATTTCCTAGGCAACAGATCATGTGGCCAACTGTAGCAGTTTTTGGACAACTGCTGTATGTCTCAAAGCCCGTCAAGATATGATGGTGTTTCAGAAGGGAAAAGTATCTTCTCCGCCGAACCATTGGTAAAGGTTTCGGATACAACTTGGGCGTCATACATAGGTGCATCTAATCGGGAAACTGGGCGGTCTTCCACAGATCAGACCATGCATTCATGACATCCAGCATCCTTACCAGTTCTGAGAAAACACTTTGATTTTTAGACATTCTTGATCTGTCCTTCTGCCACCACTACGGGCTCTTCTTTGGAGGCTTTTGATCAGAAAGTGGGGTCCTATTGCTCCCGAGGCCTGCTCGACCCTCCTTGACACTACCGATGACCTACGGTGTTGCCATGCATGCTGCTGTCTAAACGGTGGCGATGTTGTCCAATGGCAGCGACAAACAGGATTGGCTAGATTGATGACCTGAAGACCCCAGTGAAGCTTTTGCCCCTAACCTCCCACCCCCCACTCAACACTAACTGCTGATTAATCTGAGGGATTGTACTATCTAGTCCTATAAACTCAATTGATAAACTGGAGAAATCCAGTGACTGCTGTGAAAGGGCAGCTGACAACTAGGGAAAGACCTTGTGACAGCTTGGAAAGACAGCTGACAGGAGGGAAAGACCCAGACGGGGCTGTCATGGACTAGCTATCCATGATGGCAGGCTCTGTCGCTTGATAAAAAGACAAAGGCCACCCCTCATTGCTACGACACGCCCAAAGAGAAAAATACCCCTAGAGTCTGCGAGAACGGGGGAGGAAGAAGACTCATCGGCTGAACACCCGGCAAATGACCCTGGATTGAACACGACGACGAAACAGACAATCAGCACAGAACAAGCAACATCAGCTGAAGGACAAGAACGCCAAGTATGCAGCTGTGGCTGGTCCAAAATTACATCCATCAGAGGCCTTAAAATACATCAAGGGCGGATGAAGTGCTTGAAGAAAACGAAGCCAGGACCTCGCATTGATCTCTATCTTTTGAGAGAAAGGTCAAGTCAAGCGAGTGAAGCTCAGCGGCAGGATTTAACCCACTGTCCACTGAGCATCAATACCCCAGAGGCTAAAAGTAATTCAAGCACTACATCAACGATTGTGGAACCAAGCCACTTGCAACCTGCTTTGGAGAAGAACATGCAAGGCCACAGACCTCATCTGAAGTGGCCAAAGTTCAGCAGCAAGAAAGAATGGGGAATAATCAATGCAGATCTGATCAAGATCCTGGACGGAATCAAAGGAACGGTGGAGAAGAAACTGGAGAAGATGGGAGATCTGATCTACTCCTATGGAGCAGAAATATTCGGAACACACGTGACAGGGGAAAATGACATGCCATGAACAATCCCTCCAAAGTCCAGAAGGCAAAAGGAAATCGAGCGACTGGTCAAAGACAGAAGGGTTTTGAGGAAGGAATGGAAGAGAGCCTCACTGGAGGAAAGAGTGGGCATTGACTTCCTGCAAACAGACCTGAAGGGCAGTGGCCCAAGCCTCCATGGGGCCCTAAGCAAAATTTGATTTTGGGGCCCTCTATTTCTGCCAATAATATTGATTGTTGATCATTCACACACCTACTATAAACTCATTGCGGCTCTGGCAGTGTTGTTTACATTATCCTATTGTCAGCCTGGCATGTCTTTACAAATGACATGTCATTTATAAAGATATGGGGGTGGCCCAGTTAAGAACATAAATAATACCAATGAATGAACGAATGATGTCCAGAGTGCCACATATTGTTCCTAATCTTAAAATGTAGAAAACATTCAGCTACAAGTGTGGCCTGGGGTTGAACAGTCCAAGTGATAAAGCTTTGTATTTACAGTAAAAGTGTCATCTTGTCTCATCAGTCTTGTACATATTAGTCTTTAATTACTAGTTTATATTTTTAGTTAATTGTTCATATTTAATGTTTACTTTGCACAAAGAGAGCGCAGTCTACTGAAGTTAAATTCCATGTGTGTTAAACATAACTGGACAATAAAGCTGATTCTGATTCACTTCATTATTTTTGGTAACAAAAACCTGAAACAGCAATGTGCAAAAATAATTCGTAGTGCAAGAAAAACAATAAAGTGCAACAATAAAATCACTTAAATATATATAAAAAGGAACAAATTCAATTGTACAAAAAACAACATAATTAAATTAAATATCAAGCAAATACTTAAATAATATTAATGAACAGAGTTACCAGAAACAAGGTAACATAACGGTTTATAAACAAATATAAAGTTACTACATATTAAAACTATGTAAATGTACATAACGATGTGCCAAAAATTTTTTGGGAAAGAATCAAAATAAACTACCTTAAATTAAGGTACTTAATTCACACATTTGACCATCACATCACAGTTTTGTTCCTCTGTTCTTCACCACCCACACCACTCCACCCACTTCTTAAAACCTGTGCTTCCTGGCTTTTCTGGAGGCAAAGTCATTTATGACATCACTGTAAGAAATCTGATGGCCGACTTTGTTATTAATACTAATCACTGCCATGTACGAGTCTGACTCAGACTCGTACATGCAAAAAATAAAAAATAACAATTTTTTGTTAATTGCTTTTGGGGGCCCCCTAATGGCCGCGGGGCCCTAAGCAAGCGCTTAGTACGTTAATGCCTTGGGCCGGCTCTGCTGAAGGGACACCTGGGAAGATTGCGGAGAGCTGAAAACCTCAGGACTCGACGCAAGAGGAAGGAAAATGTGAGAACATCCTTCTACAAGGACCCTTTCAGATTTGTGAAAGGCCTCTTCACAAAGGAAAAGAGTGGGTCACTTAAGGTGCCAAAGAGGGAACTGGAAGACCACCTGAAAACCACTCACACAGACAGTCAAAGATTCGCACAGAGAGAGATACCATCAGACATGCCACCAATACCTCAACCAGAACACCAGCTGGAAGACAGTCCCCCAAGGTGGAGCGAGGTTGAGGAAGCAGTGAGGAAATCAAGGGCAGCTTCAGCTCCAGGACCAAATGGAGTTCGATATCAGCTGTACAAAAATTCCCCAAATGTCTTACGCTTTCTGTGGAGGCAGATGAAGGTGATGTGGACAAAACAAACCATCCCAAAAGTGTGGCGCAGAGCTGGGGGAGTGTTAATCCCAAAGGAAAAAGATGCCTCAAACATTGATCAATTCCGGCAGATCAACCTGGTAAACGTTGAAGGGAAGGTCTTCTTTAGCATCGTTGCTAAAAGGATGACAATGTACCTGAAGCAAAACAGCTTGATTGATACATCCTTGCAGAAAGCTGGAATACCTGGTTTCTCAGGCTGCTTGGAGCATACAAGCATGATATGGCACCGAATCCAATCTGCCAAGAGGGAAGGAAGAGACCTGCACGTCTTATTCCTAGACCTAGCCAATGGTTTTGGATCCGTCCCTCATTCTCTCATCTGGACAGCCTTCAACTTCTTCCACATCCCAAATACCATCAAAAACCTGGTGAAAAACTACTTCCGTGATCTGCAATTCTGTGTCAAAACAACAGAATACACAACATCATGGCAATCTCTGGAAGTGGGAATAATGGCTGGATGTACCATCTCCCCTCTAGCCTTCACCATGGCAATGGAAGTGATAATTCGAGCTTCCAAATGGGTTGTGGGTGGAGAACGTCTGAGAGGGGGACAGCGTCTACCTCCCATCCGTGCCTACATGGACGACATGACCACCTTGACCTCAACCGTTGCATGCACTAAACATCTGCTGGGAAAACTTCATGCCAACATTACATGGGCACGGATGAAGTTTAAACCCAGCAAGTCCAGGAGCATCTCTATCGTCAAGGGAAAACTCACGGACCAGAGGTTCTACATCGAGGATACTCCCATTCCATTGGTGTCAGAGCTGCCAGTCAAGAGTCTAGGGCAATTGTACAACGCAAGTCTCAAAGACTCGGCCCAGAGCAATCAGCTGAGGGAAGAAACCATCAAAGGCCTTGTCCGCATTGACAAGACCTTACTTCCTGGCAAGTTGAAACTGTGGTGCCTACAGTTTGGATTGCTCCCCCGTTTGATGTGGCCACTAACAGTCTACGAGATCCCCATGTACAAAGTCGAGAAGCTGGAGAGAACAGTCAGTGCATACATCAAGAAGTGGCTTGGCCTTCTACGGTGCCTCAGTAACATCGGCCTATATGGTCATGGTGCCCTGGAACTGCCCATCTCTAGCCTCACGGAGGAGTTTAAATGCACCAAGGTGAAGCTGAGCATGACACTGACTGAGTCTCAAGATTAGGTGATCCAAGCGGTTGCTCTCAGACTGGCAACCGGGAAGAAATGGATCCCACCTGAGGCCGTGCAACAAGCCAAATATGCTCTCCGGCATGAAGACATAGTGGGACAAGTGCAGCACGGAAGAGGTGGGTTTGGACTTGGGGCTAGTCGACCCACATGGCACAAGGCAACACCAGCCCAGAGGAGAAAGCTGGTGGTTGATCAGGTTTCGACAACAAGAGAAGGCAGACAGATGTGCAACAGCAGTGGCACAGTCCAAACAGGGACAGTGGACTTGCTGGGAAAACCTGGAGCATCGTAAGCTCACATGGAAGGATCTTTGGGAAATGGAAGGGAGCCAAATCAGCTTCATCATCAGAGCCACCTACGATGTTCTTCCCACACCCAAGAACTTAAACCAATGGTTTGGAGAAGATCCTTCTTGTGCACTCTGTCAAACCCCTGCAACACTCAGGCACATCCTCACCGGCTGCAAAATCAGTTTGTCTCAAGGCCGCTACACTTGGAGGCACAACCAGGTCTTAAGACAACTGGCGATCACCCTGGAGGAAAGGAGAAATAACAACAAGGCCCTCCCTCCCCCAATCCCTAGTCACTCAATCACCACTCAGTTTGTAAGAGCAGGACAACTCCCACCAAAACCATCTGTAAGAGTGGAGGCAACCCTTCTGGACTCTGCCCGGGACTGGAAAATGCAGGTTAACTTGGACCTCAAACTCATCTTCCCGCCTGAAATCATCACAACCAGCTTCAGGCTGGACCTGGTCTTGTGGTCAACCTCCCAGAAGACTGTGTTCATTGTTGAACTAACTGTACCATGGGAAGCAGCAGTTGGTGAAGCATATGAACGCAAACAACTGAGGTATGCGGACATAGCAGCCGAGGCAGAGCAGCGTGGCTGGCGTGCCCGAGTGCTTCCAGTTGAAGTCGGGTGCAGAGGCTTCGTTGCTACATCCACAACCAAGCTCCTCAAAGGAATGGGATTGAGAGGTCAGGCCTTCCGGCGGGCTGTCAAATCGCTGTCGGATGCTGCTGAACGAAGTAGCAGATGGATATCGTTCAAGGGAAGGGACCCAAACTGGGCTGCTAAATGACATTTAGGGGTAAAGGCAGAGGGGGGCACACCTGGGACGCCAGATGTCGCCGTTGAGCCCTCCGGAGGTGTCGTGGGCCTATCAACGAAACACCAATGAAGGAGGGTGCCCACCTGAAGACCCTAGTGAAGCTTTTGCCCCTAACCCCCACCCCCCACTCAACACTAACTGCTGATTAATCTGAGGGATTGTACTATCTCGTCCTATGAGCTCAACTAATGTAAAGTCCTGGTGGATGCAACACATTTGGCGGTCTGGAGGCTACCATGACTTTAATGCAGACAGGGCAGTGACCTGCGGTGAGGTTCATGACTGGTGAGGCACTGACTTCATCACAGTCAGATTTACAAACATATGAACCCTAAAGAGTATCTTATTCACCATTTTATTGGCAGCAGTTAACGGGTTATGTTTAAAAACTCATACCAGCATTCTTCCCTGCTTGGCACTCAGCATCAAGGGTTGGAATTGGGGGTTAAATCACCAAAAATGATTCCCGGGCGCAGCGCCGCTGCTGCCCACTGCTCCCCACTGCTCCCCTCACCTCCCAGGGGGGGATCAAGGGATGGGTCAAATGCAGAGGACTAATTTCACCACACCTAGTGTGTGTGACAATCATTGGTACTTTAACTTAACTTTAACTTTACACATACAAACTGTAGCACACAAAAAAAGCACATTTAATAAAAAAAAAACGTTATTATGGTCTTACCTTTACTTATAAATGAAGTCTATGCGCCGCTCCTTTTGAACAAAAGCATCAATAACTCATACTTGCCAACCCTTCCGTTTTTAGCGGGAGACTCCAGGTATTCAGCGCCTCTCCCGATAACCTCCGGCAGAAATTTTCTCCCGACAAACTCCCGGTATTCAGCCGGAGCTGGAGGCCACGCCCCCTCCAGCTCAATGCGGACCTGAGTGGGGACAACCTGTTCTCACGTCCGCTTTCCCACAATATAAACAGCTTGCCTTCCCAATGACGTCATAACATCTACGGCTTTTAGAGAGTAGAGTGCACAACTGCGCACACAACAAGGAGACGAAGCAGAAGAACGAGGAAGTTACAGACATGGCGACGAGCAAGATGAAGAAATACGCTTGCAAGTTCCAAAACGAATGGAAACAAGAATTTCAGTTCATCCAGGACAGTTCGAAGGGGAAGGGGTATGTAATTATGTTGCCTGTACATTTTGTAAAACAGACTTCTCCATTGAACACGATGGCCAAGTCATGAACGGAGGAGAAGTTAAACAGGACAATACTGCCATCTACTGGATAGCCCCTGGAACACTGAAATTCAAGAATTTATTTTATTTATATGTATAATAAAATAAATATATATACATATATATATATATATATATATATATATATATATATATATATATATATATATATATATATATATATATATATATATATATATATATATATATATATATGAAATACTTGAGTTGGTGAATTCTAGCTGTATATATACTCTCCTCTTAACTACGCCCTTAACCATGCCCCCAACCACGCCCCCCAAACCCGACCAAGCCACCCCACCTCCCGATATTGGAGGTCTCAAGGTTGGCAAGTATGCAATAACTTGTTTATAGAAGTCTTCCTTATCTTTCTTCAGTTTTAAAAGTCTCTCTGTCTCGATGGAGATCTTCCTTTAAAGGCCTACTGAAACCCACTACTACCGACCACGCAGTCTGATAGTTTATATATCAATGATGAAATCTTAACATTGCAACACATGCCAATACGGCCGGGTTAACTTATAAAGTGCAATTTTAAATTTCCCGCCACACTTTCGGTTAAAAACGTTTTATTATGCTGACGTATGCGTGTGACGTCACGAGGGCAAGGGAAGTATTCGGAGCCCGGAGAATCCTATACAACAAGCTCTGTTTTCATTTCATAATTCCACAGTATTCTGGACATCTGTGTTGGTGAATCTTTTGCAATTTGTTTAATGAACAATGGAGGCTGCAAAGAAGAACGTTGTAGGTGGGATCGGTGTATTAGTGGCTGGCTGTAGCAACACAACAAGGACTACTTACTTGGATAGCAGACGCCTAGCCGATGCTAGCTGCCAAACCCACGGATGAAGTCTTTCGTCGCGCCGTCGATCGCTGGAACGCAGGTGAGCACGGCTGTTGATGAGCAGACGAGGGCTGGCTGGCGTAGGTGGAGCGCTAATGTTTTTATCATAGCTCTGTGAGGTCCGGTTGCTAAGTTGCTAAGTTGCTAAGTTAGCCTTAGCGTCGTTAGCAACAGCATTGTTAAGCTTTACCAGGCTGAGAATTATTAACCGTGTAGTTACATGTACATGGTTTAATAGTATTGTTGATCTTCTGTCTATCCTTCCAGTCAGGGATTTATGTATTTTGTTTCTATCTGCATTTGAGAACGATGCTATCACGTTAGCTCAGTAGCTAAGTGTGTCACTGATGTATTGTCGTGGAGATAAAAGTCACTGTGAATGTCCATTTCGCGTGCTCGACTCTCATTTTCAAGAGGATATAGTATCCGAGGTGGTTTAAAATACAAATCCGTGATCCACAATAGAAAAAGGAGAGAGTGTGGAATCCAATGAGCCAGCTTGTACCTAAGTTACGGTCAGAGCGAAAAAAGATACGTCCTGCACTGCCTCTAGTTCTTCACTCTAACGTTCCTCATCCACAAATCTTTCATCCCCGCTCAAATTAATGGGGTAATCGTCGCTTTGTCGCTCCAAATCTCTCTTGCTCCATTGTAAACAAAGGAAAATTGTGAGGAATATTACCTCCTGTGACGTCACGCTACTTCCGGTACAGGCAAGGCTTTTTTTATCAGCGAGCAAAAGTTGCGAACTTTATCGTCGATTTTCTCTACTAAATCCTTTCAGCAAAAATATGGCAATATCGCGAAATGATCAAGTATGACACATAGAATGGATCTGCTATTCCTGTTTAAATTTAAAAAATTCATTTCAGTAGGCCTTTAAGTATTACCTCCTGCTTCAATTGAAAGTCCAGTTTAGAAAACTGTTTTATTTTAGATATGTAATCCTCCATGTTAAAAGTTCAGGCAAGAGGAAAAAATAAACGATCGCTGCTAACTGTTGCTGCTGTTGTCACTTCTTCTGCCGCCCGAGTAGTCACAAGAATGATCTCTGGGATCACTACAGCCCTCTACCACCAGGAGGCGGGATTACTGCGAGCCTCACACAGTGCGTCTTTTGCAGCCGTTTTATGATTGCTCAGCACAAGAAATACGTTACACACATACAGTTGTTGACAAAATACACTGTACATTATATACCTCAGCTAACTAAACTATGGAAATGTATAATATAATTCATATAGCAATGCGGTCTCACTGCACAGCAGGCCAGCAGTTAGCCAAGTCATTGCGCAATCCATGGTGAGGCTCAACTCAGTGACGTGCCTCAACTGGTCTCTTCTCAGTATTTGAACGGTAAATGGGAAAATTCAGCGATTTTGAATAAAAATAATCTAAAACTGGTGAAGTTAAATGGAAAATAACTTTATAGTATAATCACTGGATACATATAACAATTTAATTTATTTTTTTTCTTTTTACATTTTTTTTCTTTCCATGATGGCACGTGAGGCCTCGCCTCATATCCCTGTCACTGCGACAGGGATATGGATGAAGTCCAGGGACTACTAATTTAATGCAATGGACCCATAGGCGTTGTATCTGTTGCTTGTGAGGTAGCTGCTAAATCTCTTCGCCAGGGTGGCAAAGATCTTCCCTTTCACATTTAGGAGCTCGAAGCTGCTAAAATGACCTACTGTATGATGATGGAATTTGGATACCTTAACAGCTCTTTGTCACTCCGACCAGATCCCTGTGCTTAAGGACAGATGTGCAGTATTTGTACAGCTTATATGACAGACCTGGGCAAATTTCCACGCCGGATGTTTCCAAATAATTATTTTAGACATTTAACATCAAAAGTGTAGCCGCCGTTATGATGTGCAGTGCTGTTTTCAAATCACCCTAAGTCTTCAACTATACAATAGAAAGTATTTCATTGGTTAGCTTTTGAGTGATAAACGAGGTGTTGCGCTAATCTACGTCACAGCCGCTCAGACGAGGCACCAAGCAGTGTGGGCTGGGTTTGTTTCCAGAGCAGCCAGCCTGAAACGTGGGTGTCCGGGACAAACGTGGAAGCAGATTTTTACCTAAAACTTCTGCAGAAAAGCAATCTTATTTCAGATTGTAGGTGTGTTTTACACTTTGCGTTTATATTTTGCCATGTTGGTTGCGTTTTGCTTGATTCTAAAAGATGCTGATTGAGGAGGTGGTCCGAGAAGTAAAAGAGGAGCGATCTTCATACTTTGTTCATATTCAGTGTTTTATCGTTCATATTGTAAATCCCACGTTCTTTATTTTTGTGTACAATCAAACATTATTGTGAGTTTTTGTATGAGTGTTCCTGAAAAAAGGGACCCCAGCAAACAATACTGTACAGCAGATTTTTACACCTAAGTATTGCAGTATATATTGCAGTATTTATTTTAGTATTTGTGCTTGAGTTTTCATGAATACTAATACAAATTCAAATTTCCCCTTTTTTCTCTCAATGTGGTCCCCTAGTCAAAATGATTGCCTCGGTCTGGTATATGGTATCCGGTTGAGGCCTTGGGCTACAGCTGCTCTCTACCTCACTGACATTGGGGAGAGCAGCGTTCAACAAGAAGGATGAGGAAGCTGGGTGATGAACAAACCCTGGTGGTCCCGGCGGCGTGGACTTTGCTGCTGCACTCCATGTGTATTCTCTAAAGTGACATTATGACAAGCAGTGTATGATTGCAGTGCTGTACTTAGTTTTTGCCACATGAGGGCAATAGAGTTGGAGCCCATTTTCTACTGCTTATCATGGTAGGGACACACGCGAGCTGGAGCCTAACCCAGTTGACTTTGAGGGGGAGGCGAGTTGCACCAGTCAATCTCAAGACCCATATAGACACACAACTATTTACACTATGGGCAATCTGGAGTGTCTGATTAACCTGACATGCAGAGTATTGGGAGAACAATTTCCAACACAGAAATTCCCAAAGAAGACCACATCCATTTTCTACCGCTTGTCCCTTTCGGAGTCACAGGAGGGCTGGAGCCTATCCCAGGCAGAAGGTTGTGTACACCTTGGCCAAGTGTCCACCTCATGGCAGGGCCAACACAGATAGACAACATTCACACTCTAATAATACCTGGGATTTATATAGCGCTTTTCTAAGTACCCAAAGTCGCTTTACATGTTAAAAACCCATCATTCATTCACACCTGGTGGTGGTAAACTACTTTCGTAGCCACAGCTGCCCTGGGGTAGACTGACGGAAGCGTGGCTGCCAATTTGCGCCTACGGCCCCTCCGACCACCACCTGTCATTCATTCAACATTCATTCACCGGTGTGAGTGGCACCGGGGGCAAGGGTGAAGTGTCCTGCCCAAGGACACAACGGCATGGTAAGAGGCGGGGAGCGAACCTGCAACCCTCAGGTTTCTGACACGGGCGCTCTACCCACTACGCCATGCCGCCCCCATATGGCAATATCGCGAAATGATCAAGTATGACACATAGAATAGATCTAGGGCTGTAACGGTGCTAATTGTCTAAATGTATTCACACAATCGCGTAAATGATGGTACTTATGAAAACGCAGTTACAGCCATCCATCAAGCACTCTGTTGCTCATGCAGTTCTGTCCTTCCGAGGGATAATCTCTGTGGGTTTAAGTGTCTCCTAAGCTCTTACTTTCTTTGAGTCGGGCCAATCAAGCGCTCACAAAGACACAACTATTTCATGAGGTCAGTTTTGTCCTTGCTTACATTCATTCCAATGGCACCGTAATATACTTTGACGTACATATTCAGTGCCTTTACAGTCCAACATTGGCTTCTTTCTGCACCGACCAACCTTCTGGTACTTGCCTCGAGATGCTTTAGAACCTTAAGGGATTTGAGTCTGATTTAAGCAAAGAATGTGAAAGGATAACAGTTGTTATCCCTTTAACAGCTAAGAGTTGAACTAGCCTGGCTGTATAGTCAGCAATCCTTCAACCCACATGATCATGTTTTACTCTGCAGTTCTCTACAGGACTGTGGTCTCTACTGACAGACAGAAAAGACACATTTTAAAAGACATGCATTTCCCTTTATTCAAAGGATTCAAGGAAATTCCATCAGTACATCTGCTACTTCTATGTAGCATGTTAAGCCACCTTTAATCATCTTTTTCACAGTAACTGTAAAAACTCTCCCTAAAGAAAAAAATAGGACGTGTACAATTTTACTCCCCCGTCACATGAGAATTTAGTAGCATCAAATACAAAAAGTAATGTTTCTCTGTTTTGTTTTTTAAATTAATATGGTCCAAACCTGCAAATCCTAGCAATTTCCCAGTTGCAACACTACAACATTAACTTCAAATAGTGCTCATTCTTTTTGTACAACCTACTAATAAATCCTCATTATACAACAAAACGTGCAGATGTTTTCTCAGCATCTGGTTTTGGTTAGTCACATTCTGCTTGTAAGGTGTGGGCGGGGCAAACAGAACATTCCAATACCCCTTCAGAAACCTCCTCAACCGTTAGGAATGAATAGTCCATACATAGCTATTAGTTGATATGCCTCATAGCACCAACATTAGGTCTTCTTCGACTAAACCTTCTGTTTTAAACTCTCTATACACATATTCTTTATGTACAATATGTACACTTGTTGAATGAATATAAAGCTGAGGTCAGACAATGAGGTTAAGGATAAACTCGACTACAACTACCTGCCACACATATAGTGAAAAAGCACTTTTCATGGTGTGTAACCTTATGATGGCATCGTCAAATCAGCCAGAGAAGTGATTCATATGTCTCTAGTCGATGCACCTGACACTTCCTCCACTATCTATCCATCCATCCATCCATCCATTTTCTACCGCTTGTCCCTTTCGGAGTCGCGGGGGGTGCTGGAGCCTATCTCAGCTGCATTACTAACTACTAATTGTAACTAGAGTAATTGTGGCACAAAAGCCTTCGACTAACTCTATAGAGCTCTGATGAAATGACAACACAGAGCTGACATTCCTGGTCAACATGTATGAAAGTTGACACAATTAAAGATATTAACGAAAGAATTGGTGCAGCACAAACACCATTTGATCCTCCTTCTTTTGCCCCAGGACCAGGGGAGCTCAGCCTTAGATCGTATGCCGCATCATACTTGAAGTGTCCACCATCTTTTCGAACGTTGTGACTGACAAAAAGTTATATGACAAGTCCTCTCACAGCAATATACACGTGCCGGATTTCGCCTCGCCATCTAAATCACCCCCGCCTCCTTCTTTCCGGTTGGGATCGTTGAGCTCATCGAACAGTCCTGTTTCGATCATCTCCTGCTGCCAGGGTATGGGCACGGCACCTGTGCTAAACTCCTTGAAGAATTTGTCATCCTTGGTGTCAAATTCAATGCCTTTGATTTCGGAGAACTCTGCAATGTCTCCCGTGTCCTTGGCATAGACGACGTTGGGCTTGGGCACCCACGGAGGATCCACCAGCCCGGCCTCTAGACGTGGGAAGTTGATGCTCTTGAACCACGGGTGCAACCTGGGATCCTCCATGTTATTCCTAAAGAAAACACATTTCGGATTAGGGTTGCCAAACATCCATCACACCAGACTGGAATAAAGAAGGGAACGACGTCTTACTTCATCCCCAGACGCTCCTCGATTTTCTTCTTGAGGAAAAGCTGGATGATGTCCTTCGTGCTGGCATCAAAACACTTGTGCTCCCACTTGGGTTCCTCGCTGACAATACGACGCTGCACCTCCTCCTTCTCCACCTTCTCCTTTTTGCTGTCGGGGCCTTTAAAAGGCGTGTAGCCGGCCACCATCTCGTAGATGCTGCAACCCAGCGCCCACCAGTCCACAGATGTCCTGTATGGAGTTTTGTTCAAGAGCTCTGGAGCCATGTACGCTCCTGTGCCAGCCTGAGGAAGGGAGGTAGGGTAATAAATAAGGAAGTCTCAGTCACAAGATTGACTTTCCAGCCAGGAGATATGGACTTTGGAAATCTCAATAAGTAACTTTCACCTTTACCTTAGTTACTTTCTGCTAACACCTGTGCCAACACTAACAGCTCCTCTCCTCCCCTCTCCCTGCATGACCTGACCTGCAGTCTCGGACCTGGAGCTTAATCCTAATGCTAATCCTACTACCTGTCAAGAGTCATGTGTGTCTACACACTGACAGAGTTATTCTACCGCTTGCATAAAGACTGCACCTTTCTGGACATTGTAACCGTGAGCAGGGACACGTAACACCACAATACATTTATCAGTTACCTTCCCGATGTGCCCGACATGATATATATTTCTGACATATAATAACCCATCAGCGTTCCTGTTCTGTTACCCTGTACGTTTTTTTAATCTTGAACAGGTTTGTGCCGAAAATTACATTTCGTTGTACTTCTGCAATGACAATAAAGAGCTTCTTCTTCTTCTTCAACAACAACATTACCTCCCTGCTTGGCACTCAGTATCATGGGTTGGAATTGGGGGTTAAATCACCAAAAATGATTCCCGGGCTCAGCCACCGCTACTGCCCACTGCTCCCCTCACCTCCCAGGGGGTGATCAAGGGTAATGGGTCAAATGCAGAGAATAATTTTGCCACACCTAGTGTGTGTGTGACAAACATTGGTACTTTAACTTTAACTTTAACAATAAGTCCTGGATGGGTTTTTCTGTGCATATGATGTGAGGTCTGCTTATAATAAGAAACACTTTACAGTCAACAGAAGCTATAAATAATAAAGCAGCACAAAAGATAGTTTTAGGATCAACCTGGGAAGCAACCCAGTCACAGTACAAAGTCACGTTGCTTGCAAATTTCTACTATTATTTTTCTGACAATCTGATCAGGGACAGACTTGTATAATGCCCCCTAAGAGGATTAGGGGACCAAAGCCAGCCTTGCCATAGGAGGTTAGTACAGTCACTTTAGCTGGCTGAGGAGCATCACAGTACTGGATAATGAGATTACTGAGACCTTCGTAGAGCTGCAGGGCTTACTCCTTGCTACAGCAAGTAAGACCTAAAGATACTCTGTTTGGTCCTCATATGTTTGGTTAGAAGACATGGCCATGGAAAAGTTGTTTTGAGTTATCATACATTAATGACAAACAAAAGTGCAGCATATTTGGTGGTAGTTGGTGGTAAGTAAACTGAAGCAAAGTGTCTTGTGCTTAGTATCAGTTGTCTTTAAAAAGGTCCTGGACCTCCAAGATAGCATCCACGCACAATGGTGACCCAAAATGCCTGTCTATAATCTCACTGCAAAAGGATAGCATGTTTACATAACAGACAGACACTCATAGCACAGATCTTTAAGTATTCCGGTAATCCCTGTCCGGATTTAAGGCGAAAAGCCCACCAAGACTGAGAGCCTGTCCAAGAACTCGGGGTCAGTTTTGGTGATGACAGCCTTCGTTATCTGCTGATAACTGAGCACTGACAGGAAGGGATATGCAGTGTCACCAAGCAACCAGTACTTTGCTGTCTCAAGACTGGACTTGTGTCAGGGTGCAAGCCCGTTGAGCAAACAAAAGTCGATGTTTAAGGCAAAACCTTTGAGTGGATCTACTCACCATCTGGGTGACGGTCTTGTCTGGGACCAGCTCTATGGCCAGACCCAAATCTGAAAGTCGACACTGGCCTTGGCTGTCCAGCAACACGTTCTCAGGCTTCATGTCCCGATAAACGATATCCATCTCATGCAGGTGCAGAATCCCTGTGGTGATTTGGGCCGTGTAGTGAACAATGCGCTTCATCTCAATGCCCTTGTCCACGCCTTTGCCGTCATAGCCTATGTTGTAGATGTGGTACTTAAGGTCTCCACCGTTCATCAGGGTCATGACAAGGCACAGGTGGGTCTTGCTGTCATAAGCGTAAGCCAAATTGACCAGAAACAGACTGTTGACCTTCTCCAGGATTTTTTTCTCCAAAAGGGCCATCTTCTCTCCGCCCTTCTTCTTCAGACGCTTTTTACACAATTTCTTGCAGGCATACATCTGGCCTGTGTTTTTCACCTGAACGGCGCATACCTGCAAAAAACAAGGTTGGAAGATACCGATTGGATGCGAAGACAACAACTGCACTAATAAATAAGTGTAAAGCTAAAAATGTTTTCGGCTTAATGTCTGTGACAAATAGTCTCACAACGGACATTCTGGTATTGAACAAGTTTGCAGTTAAAGGCAAGAATGCTTGAAGTCAAGGAGTCAACTATGTGAACTTCACAGGAGCAGTTTTCACCACTTTTTAGATGTATTTATTGTCTTTTACTTTTCGAACAAACCTTTCTTTGTATCTGTCAACCTGTTGACCTTCACTCGTGGATGTACGCTCGGGCGTACTGCCAAGAGCCTGACTGAGCCTGTTACTGAACCGAAAAGGGGGTTCCTCCAGGCTCATTTCTTGAGCCAATGTCATTTATGAGCATCGCTTTAAAGTTGGATCTGATTTTAAATTTGGAGCATCATGAATACTGGGGGGCGAAGTCATGATCTTGTATCTTTTACGTCATCACAATAAAACAGGGAAGCCATCTTTAAATGGGTAAAAGAAGAGCCTCATTTCACACAGAACTTAATATCTGCGTTAAAAACAACTTGATTTTGAACTTTTTGGTTTATGCTGGCATTTATCTGGATAAAAAACATGAAACTATGTTATTACAATTTGTAAAGGGTTTACTTTTTGATCCGTTATCATATATTCTGCAAATTATGTTTCTAAAATAAAACTTATGTGCAAACATTTTTAATACGTTTTTAATATTTTATGACGTGATGATCATTTTTAGTTACAATCACGGAGGTTAAAATTATGTTTCTTTAGCTTATTAATTATTTCATTATTATTCTATTTTGGTGTTATTTTTGTACCTTAAGGAGCGTATTCTTACCTCTCCAAAGCCACCCTTTCCCAAGGTTCTGAACTCATAGAAGTACTTGTCGCTGATGGGCTGCTTCTCATACTCCTTCCACTGGAGAAATTTATCAAAGAACGGACTGGCCTGGTAATCTGTGAAGGGTTTGTTTTTCAGATATTCTCTCACACCTTCTTGGACTTTGCCTTTCATCACCTCACTGAAGTTGGCATCTGTCACAGACTTGCATTTGTCAGAGGCCTCCCCAGTGAGAAAGGCCAAGAAGTTCTTGGAGTCCGCCTTGCAATACTTGTTCATGATGTTCTGACGCGACTTGTCTTTTACTGCACCTTCCGACAGATCCCAGTCATAAAGCTCATCCAAGAATTCTGCAGCAAGCTTGAACTGGGCATTACTTGCCAGGAATTGCCGAAAAAACTTTTTGCCAACAGGTTGCCTTTCACAGACTGACGTAAAGTCCTTGTCCAAGGAGGCTCGGACAACATCGCATTGCTCCGGCTTGGGTAGAGACAAGCTGCGACGGCGCTTTTTCATTTCCTTGTCATCACCACCCTGGGCTTTGAGGTAGGCCGTGTTGGCCACCAGGTTATCCAGTCCACCCATGTCACACATCTTGGCAGCTGTATGTGCTCAGTCCCCCTCCTTATGTGACTGGGTTCTTCAGCAGCTCCCTGGGAAAGCCTTCTTGCAACGGGTGCAGTGTGTCTGAAGCCGTCAGGGTGCAGGACTCCCTAAAGCCGGTACACAAATGAGCACCTGCAAACCTAAGACACACTGACACACCCAGTAATTACTCATTTAGATTTAAATACCAGGCAGGGATTTTGGCTTAAGTATCTTTGTGTGGTCTATTCGAGGATGCAGTGCACGGAAAAGGAATCGTAAGCGGGCTCTGTCTTAAGAAGCTTTGTGGCCCTCTATATTTGTTCACGTTAAACAGCAGTCACTAGCAGTGCTCCTGTGTACTGTCGACTGTGCAACTCCAAATGAGTGGCAATCGACAAGCCAATGCAGCTGAAAACCTAATTAAAAGTTGTGTTTTTCTTGAGCACATACATTTCAAAAGTGTGCTAAGAACTATGTCAGGGGGTGCGGGGGTTGAGTGCTTGCATGAAGAAACCTTGACTGTGCTTAGCAAGAAGAGTAGCATCTTTCCCATGATTAGTTAAAAAAAAATTACCCAAAGCAGGATTTATACCAGGCCTGGGTAATTGTTTTGACTCAGGGGCCACATTGAGAGAAAGAAATGTGTCTGGGGGCCAATTATATATACATATTTGTGTGTATGTACACTACCGTTCAAAAGTTTGGGGTCACCCAAACAATTTTGTGGAATAGCCTTCATTTCTAAGAACAAGAATAGACTGTCGAGTTTCAGATGAAAGTTCTCTTTTTCTGGCCATTTTGAGCATTTAATTGACCCCACAAATGTGATGCTCCAGAAACTCAATCTGCTCAAAGGAAGGTCAGTTTTGTAGCTTCTGTAACGAGCTAAACTGTTTTCAGATGTGTGAACAAGATTGCACAAGGGTTTTTTAATCATCAATTAGCCTTCTGAGCCAATGAGCAAACACATTGTACCATTAGAACACTGGAGTGATAGTTGCTGGAAATGGGCCTCTATACACCTATGTAGATATTGCACCAAAAACCAGACATTTTCAGCTAGAATAGTCATTTACCACATTAGCAATGTATAGAGTGTATTTCTTTAAAGTTAAGACTAGTTTAAAGTTATCTTCATTGAAAAATACAGTGCTTTTCCTTCAAAAATAAGGACATTTCAATGTGACCCCAAACTTTTGAACGGTAGTGTATGTATGTGTATATATATATACATATATACACACATACACGCACACACACACACACACACAGAGACATATACTGTATATATATATATATATATATATATATATATATATATATATATATATATATATATATATATATATATATATATATATATATATATATATATATATATATATATATATATATACATATATATACATATAAATAAGTATATCTATATACACTACCGTTCAAAAGTTTGGGGTCACATTGAAATGTCCTTATTTTTGAAGGAAAAGTACTGTACTTTTCAATGAAGATAACTTTAAACGCTCAAAATGGCCAGAAAAAGAGAACTTTCATCTGAAACTCGACAGTCTATTCTTTTTCTTAGAAATGAAGGCTATTCCACAAAATTGTTTGGGTGACCCCAAACTTTTGAACGGTAGTGTACATACACACAAATATGTATATATAATTGGCCCCCAGACACATAGTGTATATAGATATACTTATTTATATGTATATATATGTATATATATACATATATATATATATATATATATATATATATATATATATATATATATATATATATATAATATATATACAAACATATATATATATACATATATACATACATATACTGTATATACATACATATATATACATATATATATATATATACATACATATATATACATATATATACATATATATATACACATATATATATATACATATATATATATATATACATATATACATATATACTGTATATATATATATATATATATCCCATAGAGGGGGGGGGGGGTTACCCACATATGCGGTCCTCTCCAAGGTTTCTCATAGTCATTCACATTGACGTCCCACTGAGGTGAGTTTTCCTTGCCCGTATGTGGGCTCTGTACCGAGGATGTCGTTGTGGCTTGTACAGCCCTTTGAGACACTTGTGATTTAGGGCTATATAAATAAACATTGATTGATTGATTGATATATATATACTGTATATACATATATATATATACATATACATATATATATATATACTGTATATCAGTGGCGTGCGGTGAGGTTCATGTCAGGTGAGGCACTGACTTCATCACAGTCAGATTTACAAACTTATGAACCCTAAAGAGTATCTTATTCACCATTTAATTGGCAGCAGTTAACGGGTTATGTTTAAAAGCTCATACCAGCATTCTTCCCTGCTTGGCACTCAGCATCAAGGGTTGGAATTGGGGGTTAAATCACCAAAAATTATTCCCAGGCACGGCGCTGCTCCTGCCCACTGCTCCCCTCACCTCCCAGGGGGTGAACAAGGGGATGGGTCAAATGCAGAGAACAAATTTCACCACACCTAGTGTGTGTGTGACAATCATTGGTACTTTAACTTAACTTTAACGTTACACTTACAAACTGTAGCACACAAAAAAGCACTTTGATAAAAAAAAAAACGTTATTATGGTCTTACCTTTACTTATAAGTGCGGGAACAGTGGTGTTCGTGTTGGAAGAGTTGTAAATGAATGAAATATGAAATCCTTGCTGCAGTCTGCAGGTGTACCTAATGTTGTGTCCCTGCGGTCGTTCGCGGCTCCTCCAGCGCGAGCATTGTTGTTTTTGCACTTTTTGGGTTCTTGTTAAGTGACTTTTTTTGGGTGGATTCGGTCTTCACGTGGAGGGTTTGGGTGTGGGCTTTGGTTGGTGTGGCCGCGGCGCTCCCATCGGGCGGTGCATTATGCGGCGGAGGTGCTTGGCACCAGGAGGCGGGGTTATGAGACGAGCCTCTCACAGTGCGTCTTCGCAGCAGTTTTATGATCGCTCAGCACAAGAAATACGTCACACACATACAGTTGTTGACAAAATACACTGTACATTATATACCTCAGCTAACTAAACTATGGAAATGTATAATATAATTCATATAGCAATACGGTCTCACTGCACAGCAGGCCAGCAGTTAGCCGAGTCATTGCGCACAATCCATGTTGAGGCACAACGCAGTGACGTGCCTCAACTGGCTGCTGATCACCGCACCGTCTCTTCTCAGTATTTGAACGGCAAATGTGAAAATAAAAATAAAAATAATCTAAAACTGGTGAAGTTAAATGGAATATAACTTTAGTATAATCACTGGATACATATAACAATTTAATTATTTTTTTTTTCTTTTTACTTTTTTTTTCTTTCCGTGATGGCAGGTGAGGCCGTGCCTACCCTGTCTCTAGTGACTGCACGCCACTGCTGTATATACATATGTATATACATATATATCTATATATATATATATATATATATATATATATATATATATATATATATATATATATATATATATATATATATATATATATATATATATATATATATATATATATATATATATATATATATATATATATATATATATATATATATATATACATACATGCTTACGCACCAAACAGCAGTTCAGAGTACCCACCCTTTTTGGATACACTCGAGGGAGTACTGGAAAGTGCTCCCCCGGGTGATTCCCTTGTCCTACTGGGGGACTTCAACGCAGTGAAACCTGGAGAGGCGTGATTGGGAAGAATGGCCGTCCGGATCTGAATCCGAGTGGTGTTTTGTTATTGGACTTTTGTGCTCGTCACAGATTGTCCATAACAAACACCATGTTCAAACATAAGGGTGTCCATATGTGCACTTGGCACCAGGACACCCTAGGCCGCAGTTCCATGATCGACTTTGTAGTTGTGTCATCGGATTTGCGGCCTCATGTTTTGGACACTCTGGTGAAGAGAGGGGCAAAGCTTTCTACCGATCACAACCTGGTGGCGAGTTGGCTGCGATGATGGGGGAGCATGCCGGACAGACCTGGCAGGCCCAAATGCAGTGTGAGAGTCTGCTGGGAATGTCTGGCAGAGTCTCCTGTCAGAGAGAGTTTCAATTCCCACCTCTGGAAGAACTTTGAACATGTCAAGAGGGAGGTGCTGGACATTAAGTCCGAGTGGACCATGCTCCGCACCTCTATTGTCGAGGCGGCTGTTTGGAACTGTGGCGGCTGTTTGGAGCTGTGGCCGAGCTGTGGCCGAGCTGTGGTCTGTCGTGGCGGTAATCCTAAAACCCCTTGGTGGACACCAGCGGTGAGGGATGCAGTCAAGCTGAAGAAAGAGTCCTATCGAGTTCTTTTGACTCATTGGACTGCGGAAGCAGCGGACAGGTACCGACATGCCAAGCGGTGTGCGCTTTAGCGGTCGCGGAGGCAAAAACACGGACATACGAGGAGTTCGGGGAAGCCATGGAAAACGACTTCCGGACGGCTTCGAAGCGATTCCGGACCACTATTCGCCGCCTCAGGAAGGGGAAGCAGTGCACTGTCAACACCGTGTAAGGTGAGGATGGTGTTCTGCTGACCTCGACTGCGTATGTTATGGATCGGTGGAGGGAATACTTCAAAGAACTCCTCAATCCCACCAACACGTCTTCCTATGAGGAAGCAATGCCTGGGGAATCTGTGGTGGGCTCTCCTATGTCTGGGGCTGAGGTTGCCGAGGTAGTTAAAAAGCTCCTCGGTGGCAAGGCCCCGGGGGTGGATGAGATCCGCAAGGCACTGGATGCTGTTGGCCTGTCTTGGTTGACAAGACTTTGCAGCATCGCGTGGACATCGGGGGCGGTACCTCTGGATTGGCAGACCGGGGTGGTGGTTCCTCTCTTTAAGAAGGGGAACTGGAGGGTGTGTTCCAACTATCGTGGGATCACACTCCTCAGCCTTCTCGGTAAGGTCTATTCAGGTGTACTGGAGAGGAGGCTACGCTGGATAGTCGAACCTCGGATTCAGGAGGAACAGTGTGGTTTTCGTCCTTGTCGTGGAACTGTGGACCAGCTCTATACTCTCGGCAGGGTCCTTGAGGGTGCTGAGAGTGTACTTGGAGAAGGCATTCGACAGTCCTGTGGGGAGTGCTCAGAGAGTATGGGGTATCGGACTGTCTGATTGTGGCCGTCCGCTCCCTGTACGATCAGTGTCAGAGCTTGGTCCGCATTGCCGGCAGTAAGTCGGACACGTTTCCAGTGAGGGTTGGACTCCGCCAAGGCTGCTCTATGTCACCAATTCTGTTCATAACTTTTATGGACAGAATTTCTAGGCACAGTCATGGCGTTGAGGGATCTGGTTTGGTGGCTGCAGGATTAGGTCTCTGCTTTTTGCAGATGATGTGGTCCTGATGGCTTCATCTGGCCAGGATCTTCAGCTCTCACTGGATCGGTTCGCAGCCAAGTGTGAAGCGACTGGGATGAGAATCAGCACCTCCAAGTCCGAGTCCATGGTTCTCGCCCGGAAAAGGGTGGAGCGCCATCTGGGTTGGGGAAGAGACCCTGCCCCAAGTGGAAGAGTTAAAGTACCCTGGAGTCTTGTTCAGGAGTGAGAGCAGAGTGGATCGTGAGATCGACAGGCGGATCGGTGTGGCGTCTTCAGTAATGCGGACGCTGTATCGGCCCGTTGTGGTGAAGAAGGAGCTGAGCCAGAAGGCAAAGCTCTCAATTTACGTTCTACGTTCCCATCCTCACCTATGGTCAGGAGCTTTGGGTTATGACTGAAAGGACAAGATCACGGGTACAAGCGGCCGAAATTATTTTCCTCCGCCGGGTGGCGGGGCTGTCCCTTAGAGATAGGGTGAGAAGCTCCGCCATCCGGGGGAGCTCAAAGTAAAGCCGCTGCTCCTCCACATCGAGAGGAGCCAGATGAGGTGGTTCGGGTATCTTGGTTAGGATGCCACCCGAACGCCTCCCTAGGGAGGTGTTTAGGGCACGTCCGACCGGTAGGAGGCCACGGGGAAGACCCAGGACACTTTGGGTAGACTATGTCTCCCGGCTGGCCTGGGAACGCCTCGGGATCCCCCGGGAAGAGCTGGACAAAGTGGCTGGGGAGAGCAAAGTCTGGGCTTCCCTGCTTAGGCTGCTGCCCCCGCGACCCGACCTCAGATAAGCGGAAGAAGATGGATGGATGGATGGACATATACAAACCCCGTTTCCATATGAGTTGGGAAATTTTGTTACATGTAAATATAAACGGAATACAATGATTTGCAAATCCTTTTCAACCCATATTCAATTGAATGCACTACGAAGACAAGATATTTGATGTTCAAACTCATAAACTTTTTTTTTTTTGCAAATAATAATTAACTTAGAATTTCATGGCTGCAACACATGCCAACGTAGTTGGGAAAGGGCATGTTTACCAGTGTGTTACATCACCTTTTCTTTTAACAACACTCAATAAACGATTGGGAACTGAGGAAACTAATTGTTGAAGCTTTGAAAGTGGAATTGTTTCCAATTCTTGTTTTATGTAGAGCTTCAGTCGTTCAACATTCCGGGGTCTCCGCTGTCGTATTTTACGCTTTATAATGCGCCACACATTTTCGATGGGAGAAAGG